>NW_026570228.1:0-600886 GCF_019649055.1 Paramacrobiotus metropolitanus | reverse complement strand
TTTTATGATAAATGCAGGCGGGAAAATTTCTACGCAGAAATTATTAAAAAAATTTATAACCGCTGCATGATTTTATTGTTAATTTTATTATGGAAATTAAAAAAAATCCTAAGTGAATGAAAAAAAGATAAATAAATGAAGAACAATAATTAAAAAATTAAACAAGCGTACCTCGTGTCATGGCGAGCGTTAGCGGGCCTTCTGTCGGTGAATTAACCGCCTTGCAGCTGGCATCTGCCGACTGGGATAACTGGACGCCGTTTGCGGTTTCCTTATATAACTGCAGACAAAAACAAATAGTCAAAAATTAATTTTTAAATGAATTTCATAAAAAAGGGGGACAAACGACTTCATATTATTTTCTCAAATAAATTTCATGAAAACAAAAACAGATGACCTTTAAATTATTAGATAAATTTCTAGAAAACTAAACCAGATGCTTTTAAAACAAACTTATTAACATTAATGAAATTCCGCAACTGTCAAGCATTTAATACACAATTTTCCTTTTAGCTGGAAATAAAATCGTCCACCATGCCAAATTATCCAATCAGTTTTCACATTATACAGTGTAAATTTCCGCAAGCAGTACTATACCGATACTTGCCGATACCATCGGTAAATTCAATAAGAAACGAGACATTTCCGGCCATAAATATTATCTTAACTCAAGCGCCGGCGCACGGAAGAATAATGGAATAATTGGGTGCAATTATGTACTGTAGCGTCGCTCAGGAGAAATGACTTACGAAGCAGCGGAAGGATTCGTCGTAGCTGCTGGCCAGATGGTTGTGGTGGAAGATGTGCCCCACGAGGTACTGCTTCTCACCGTCCCGCCAATGGGCCAGACACTCCAGCCGCACTTCTGCAGAGAACGGCGAATAATCAGGCATAACAAAGACAGTACAATCACTTAGCGAAATTGAGCATAATCATCGCCGGATGGATGCGAGCAAGTTTTCTATTCTTCACTAACACACCCAGAAAAATTCTACACAAATTAAATAATTACGCAGTACTCGGTTAGCGTCTGTAGGAGTTTTATCCACTAAAATGCGAAAGCAACTATCTTAAAGAAACATTTTTAGACGCATGCGTATCGAATGACAAATAATTTCGATTTTCAAAACAAGCGTACTTATGCAACTATTTTAAAAGCTGGATTTCGCATTCTATAGAAATGTCTATTTATTTTTTTAAACGAATAAAAACGCTGAAAATTTAAAATCTAATAAAAATGAAAAAATAAATATTGATACAAAATTAAAGTGGGACGCCAAAGAAGCTGCGCACAAAAACTGATAATTTCTGGACAAAAGTGTAATTACTTCGCTCTTCAGTTTGATCCGGACAGGAACGATAATGCAGCATCATTTCCGAGTCTCGGACGCAGGATTCGGCATGGGATACGGGATTCTGGCAGCGTACGGACCCTTGCTCGTACGTGAAGGAAAATCGTCCACCGAAAGGACACGCTTCCGGCGCGGCATGCACTGCAACAAAGGTCAAATAAAAAATAACACAAAAATGCACGAGTTTATTAACCGAAGAAATCCAGGATTAATATGGCGATTCGTAAATTAATAATCTAAGTGTTCTCAGTCCTAACAAAAACCACTGAATTAATTCTCAGCGGATTTCGTTAACAAAAAAACTCAAGACAGAAATCATCGGCTAAAAATTAACCGACTAAACTAATTCCAACAAAATTGTATTATCAGTATTTATTCTCACATCTGAACATAGTGAACAGCTCCGAGTTGCCGGTAATGGTGTCGCATAAATCTTTAAAACTTCTGCCAACGAAATTCTCATCATCCAACGGTTCACATTCCCCTGCAGAAAGTGGTACAATAAGCAAATTAATTTGAGCAAGCAGTTTTTTATTTTTCCAGGATTTCACCCACCTTCTTTGTACTGTATGATATTGGCGTGCGGTTGCGCGATTGCCACTATACATTGCCGGCAATTCATGGATCTGCAAACAGAAAAATTAATAACTTTTAATCAAATATTGCCGATAAGATTAAATTGTTCTGATTCTAAGATACTGTTAACAAACGACATTTTTAGTCGCAGTATACATAGAATGGTGAAAAAATTGAATCACATCTTTTTAAAAAAATTCTACCCATATCGTATCTTTCCAGTGGATTTATTACATACGTACATAATACATCAGATTTAACGCATCGGATGGTGTACAACCTCGAATTGTTTTCTGAGGCTTTGAAGCCACCACACTACGATTCCACACGTCAAACTCTTCACGTTGCTCACTGTCAGTTGCCAGCTTTATTTTCAACAAGGCCGAAATGCGCAATAGCCCTTCATTTATTGGCGGGAAAAGCGGGATTTGTTCATTTGCAATGACAGCTCGCTTCATTGCGTTATTCGGTCGAATTAGCAAACTACAGGCCCCTGTGTTTGACCTAATCTCCACTGCCCGCCTAAATTACCACTGGGCACATCGTAAGCCCATATCGACAACTCTCCAACCCGCCCCAGCCTTGCATCCACGGCTCATCCTCACTGATCCGCAACCGGTACCCGAAATGAACAAATGCACCCACCCCATCAAATGACCAGCTTCATCATGGCGCTGACTGCTCGTTAAAAATCATCACATCATCGCGCGTCGCTTGTGATTCCAGCGGCAACCAATTACGTGGAGTATGGCGCAAGAGGCCAATCGCTGTTCAACGGACTAATCAAGTACGGCCTCAAAATCGCAATGACGCAATCGGATATTTTGGAACAAAAATCTGGTTGCATAATACGAAAGATATCCGATTGCGCAAGGGTTTGTAAACAGCTTATATACGGTGTGCTTGTACAAATTCCCAGTTCTGTGGAGCGCAAAAGCCCAGTTAGTGTACAAGAATTTACCGGCTGCGTAGTACGTAAAATATCTGATTGCCTGATTCTCTGTCTGACAGCTTATTTACCGTTTGCTTGTGGAATTCCCAGTTCTGACATGCACGAAAGCAACTTACTGTACAGGGAATTTATCGAACGGTATAATTTCCTTTTAACGCTGTTGCGACCGGCTTGCCGCGGCCGCTGCTGCCCATGGTAAGCTGTTAGGCCCAACAGTCGCCCCTGATTATTTCGACATAGGCCATTTGCTGCGTTCGTAAAAAGCTCACACACTGATGGTTATCGGGGCAGGCCCCCACTGCGCGTCTGATGAGCGGATACGGATCGGATCGCGGGGATACTCGGCGTTATCAAGCGGCGCAATCGGCCCCGACAGCGCTGCACAGCCGTAATCCACTCACCATCAACAACACACCGAAGCATGCCACTTTGCGTTCCTCATCGATATGTCGATGAGATACAACCCGGCATCATTCTCGACATTGTTGCCACATACCACACTATGCAAATATTGTCAAATAAACAATTTTGTCTTGTGACACAAATATTAATTGGATTAGAAACACGTTCGGACGCCGGGATGCAGTGTGCGGGATGCGGCCATGGGAAAATATGCTCACACCCCCAATCAAGACGCTACGTGACATCGTTTCACGGGAGGCAATGTGTGATTGGGAGGGATGGTATGATTTTTGAGGCCGCGCTCGAGTGTTTGCTTATTACCATTTCAAATTTTCCCACTTTTTCGGGATGACATCTTGGCACTGCTCCAATTTTTACACGCAAACAGCATCAAATTTCCAAAGAAAATGAAGAAATTATTCAAATTCATGGAAGCAAATTTCGGTTTATTATAAATAAATAAAAATAAAATAAGCTAAATATAAATACACTAGAGCAGTTAAAAATAAATTATAAACTTCAATAAAAAAGTAAATAAAATAAGTTAAATAAAATTGATTAAGCTACTCGTACTAATTAATTAAATACTAAATTGATTAATAAACTATAAAAATGTTTAACCGTGCAGATTCATTTCTATAAATTTAACAATCACTAGCTGTCCAGAAAAAAAAAGTAAAATTATTCTAGCTGTTTAGCCAGTTTTGCAGTTTTTTATGTCATATTAAAAAATGACCATTTTTTAATATGACATAAAAAACTGCAAATACTGAACTTGACAAAAAATTACAACAGAAACCATAAAGATCTCGAAGACGCACAAGCAATTAGCGGTGCCGGCGCGTGCGCGATATAGGTCGTGGAATATTTATTGGATGATTATTTTCGCTGACAGGTTGCTCGGTGTTTTTCTTTATGGAAACAAATCAAGACATGTCAATGATTGGACCAATATGCATCCATCAAAATCCTACTAACCTGATTTTTCTAATATTGCCGATCAATATGTACAGCCGCATCGGCTTTAAATCCTTATCGCGGAACGTAAATACGAGTATTAAACCGCTGCAGTTTGTCTGTCTAACGAGAGTCCACTCTCCACAATACCGCTATTGACCACCTACATACCACTTGCTTTTTCCGGCTAACCTCAATCATGTGCTCCTGTTGGAGACTAATAAGTGTTTCCGCAGGACAGCATTAATTTCATCCCAAACAAAGCCAATACCATACTACAGCAATAACAACATACGCAGTTTTCAGAAATTTAAAATTATTGCGAACAATCGTAATAAAATTAGATACTATCATTACTCGTATTCCAGTTATTCGGATGATAATAATAATGCTGTATTCAAATTTATTCTATTCATAATAAAATTACATGCTGTTATTACATTTATTAAAAATGTTCAAAGAAAATCATATAATTCGGTTTGATCGCCTTACCTATCTACTCGTATGTATTCAACCGCGACAGCCGGAAATTTAAACGGTTAAACATTGTTTTATTTATAAGCGTAACCATTTATAAAATCTTTACTATGTAAAAATAGGGAACACTCTATTTGCCGTGAAGGTCTACAATAAAACTAATTATGCAAAAAATTATGCGTTTAATAATGATAATGCGCAAAACTTTATTTCGTGTTCGTTTAAGGGCACAACGAAACCACTAACACTACGACCAAGAATTTCAAAACCACTACACTACATTGTACGACATTTACATACATCAGAAAACTTATATAGGGACAATCCTGTTAAAAATGCCCAATAATCGCTTTATTGAAAAGCCCTCTTGTTCGCCGTCTCCGGTAGCATTTCCGTTGCATGTTTGCTCAGATGATTCACGTTGTCGTTGGGTATATACTAGAGCGGTAAATAATTGGAAAATAAGCTCTCGTAAATTTAGCTCAAGTAATCGCTGAAGAATCAATGGAATTCCCTACCTATTTCGTATTTACCGCTACTGTGTGCACGCACAATCACTTGACTGATTTTTCCAACCATAATCAATACATGCGTAAGACGCAAGTAAGTGTCTATAAATCGTATAAAAATTAATATCCTCATCCGCAATGTGTACCGGTGAAGAAAAACCAGCCGCGAAATTGCCCGCCGGAAGTGCATGAAATCAATGGAAATGGCCACTGTTTAACCGGCATCGCCGGCGCGAAATGGTGCTGTAAAAATTAAGCGGCGATGCGGCAGGTTTTAAAGAGTGTTGCGGGTGATGCGCGGTTTATCGGTGCAATGTCATGACTATACGGTTCGAGCATTTATTGCTGACTGACATTTCTTATTGTCCATATCGTTAACAGTTTTTATGTGGCTCAGTAGCTAAAAATTGCAGGCGGAAGAAATTTTAAAAAATTCGATAGTAACAAGATTTAATTTTCGCCATTTTAATTTCACGTCGACTTCGTTTAACAGATCTTGTTGTTTGTGCTAAGCGACCCCTTGCACTACAATAATGCACAATTTAATCTCAGTAGAAAGTTTGAATTAATTTGTTCTACACCAACAATTCTTTAAATAAAATTCTAATTTCCGCAATTTTATATGGAAAAAGAGGAAAATCAGGAAATACTCATACAGATAAGTACATAATTGCCCAGTATTTAACGTTTCTGGAAAATTATTGTAAAGTGCACAAAAACTGATTTTAAAAGCATTTTAATTACAAAATAATTATATTCAAATTTTCTCTTTCGCAGATTTTCGTGATACAGATATGTTATATTTTGTGCAAATGAATCTTTTTTGCGAGATACGCACGAGGTCATCAAGCTAAAAATAAAATCACGATTTCACGACACCGTTAGAAAATGAAAATCACGCCCCGGAAAGAAATTGCGATAATATTTGATTTGTCCTGTCGAATTAATTTCCAACCCTGATTGACAGCCAAATGCAATGCCGAATCACCTCGGCAGCCGGCATTTCGAGCGCGACCTTTTTTCGCACGTCTGACGTCGACATATTCGGCACCGGTAGCGTTTACATTTACAGTGGGCAGTGCTTGTAACATGCTTGTAATTACCACAATTTCTTGATGGGTATTTGATTAAAAGTCAGTGTTTTGTCGCCCCGCGAGCCGGTATAAGGTCGAGCTTGTTTGTTGTGAGTGGCTTGTCAGAACATTGTCGCGGCGGACTATAAGCAGTTATAAGCCATCCGGCAGCGTATTAATGAATCATTTTTCACAAGAATGCCCCGGTAATGCCGCCAGATCGCTGTCAGATCATAATCCGACACGATTATGGCACTGCATCCACTATCGGTGTATTACGCCGAATGCTCCTGCTGGTTATGCGGACATTCACTCGTCCTCATCAGTCATGAAAAGGTGATGAGTCGCGGCTTTTCCAAACATACAATCCCACCGGCAATTTTAAAAAAATCAAACATTTTTACAGGTAAATATTAAACAAAAATTCAATAATTTTACGACGATTGCACAACAAATCTTAATTTTTGGCAGAATATCCGGTAAAAATTCCAGACAATAAGATACAATTTATTTAAACAACCCATCATCGCTGAAAATAAATCAATATCGCATTAGAGACAGATTTTTAACAAAAATGAACCAAGTACATCAACAAATTGCTGTAATTTTTTGTGGCCGTTATGGTTAATAACGAAATTAACCGCGCCGAAGCCTTCATACTACGATCACTTCCGACTTATCATGGCACCAGAAATATACCGACATTAATTTTACTGAAATAATCGGTGACAATTTCATAAATTCGTATGCAAATTTAAAATTGTGAAATTATTTAAAAAATGTTTAAATCAAACAATTCTAAAGCTTCTTCTCAAATCGCACACCACCGTAAAATTATTGCGGCCCCGAAAAACCTGTACGAAAATTTCCTGCATTAAAAAAATAATCAAACAAATCGACATTTCTCAGATGCAACTAGGAGCTTTTAGCCACTTTGTATTAACTGTGTTATTAATGGGTACAGCCAATTCACTACGAAAACCACCACTAAACCTTGACATCTGAAATCGATTTATGCTCACAATATCAGCTAAAATAAAAACGCCATTTATTTTTGTAATTTCGCCAGACTGAAAATTTAAATTAATCAAACTAACAATGTAATATTTTTGTCCGAAAACACTGGGAAAGTCTCCAATACAAAATCGGTAAAATATCGACCAGAAAATTTCCTCAATTAATTACAAACAAACTGACACAACACCATCATTATCCGCTAAAGAACAACCCGACAAAACAATTGTTGACAAGCAGGTATCATCGTCGGCGCGGCGTGAGAGAGCATATGTTCCGGCCAACATGTAAACAACGCCGCGCAGCCACCGGCCGTTACACAATACCCGAACACACGCATACAACCCACCAACAAGATAATTACACGCACTGCAACAAAACTATCAGAAACCATTCCGGCGCGTACCTGTCAATAATGAGAAATTTATCGGCTGACTTGTCGCTCTTCTGCTCCACGCAGTCGCCCTTGCTGGACATACTGCTGCGGTTGATGCTGATCTCGCCGGTGAAGCCCATGAGGAACCATTGGCCCTGCCAGCCCGCCGGAAATTCACAGCGGCTGGATTTCCGGGACACTAATTGCAGCGCCGAACTGCTGCTGATGGGATAGTCTGGAAAATGACAAACATGGTCAATTACACGTCGTATTTCTTTTGCTTTAAAATTTTTATTTCCGGTAGAAATATACGGAAATGGGATAAACACGCAAAGAAAATATCTTTTGTTGTAGGTTGCAGGAAAAAAACGTTTTTTCCAAAAAAAGGAATCCAAAGAACTGTTTTTCCTTGTAAATTACGAGAAAAAAATAATTTCCCTGGATTTAAGAAACCTAAGAAACCAAAGAAAATATATTTGGTTGTAATTTTTATAATCAAAAATAATTTCTGTAGATATACACTTTATATTTTTATTGATATAAAATTCTACAATGAAGATAGATTCACTCGTGCTTTATTTCCAAATTTACGAAAGCTCATCCAGCATGGAAAACCCAACAGAACTTATGATGAATTTTATTCAGAAATTTAATTATTCCTATAACAGCAGAATCTACTAAGCAAGACTCAGTATTTCATAAAAAGTGTACACACCGCTATTTTAATTGATTTGCTACGTTGCGGTAAGGGCACTCTCGAAAAAATTAAATTATTAAACTCAATGTATTTATCGTAAATCACGTTTTGTTATCTACGGTCTGCTCCAGGAGAAGTTGACCCCGAGTTGGCCCTTGCACTACAGTAATGCGCAATTTGACGTTATTGTCAAAATCAAGGTTCCCATATACAAAACCTTAAAAATCACGTTTGAGCTGTCAGAAACAATTTTACTCGTTTTTAACGAGATTCTTCACAGCGGAATTCGAAGCGCATTTTCTCATAATTATTATCCGGAATATTTTCGCGGAAATTCAATCGGTGTAATATTTTTAGGGAAGAGAACAATCACGGCGACTATAGAGTAACAATCTAACAATCTGGCGCCGTTACACATTCGCGTCGGTACTCTTCGATAGGCAACGCAATAAGCGACGGAAGCCAGGAAGCGAGACGCGCAGCGTTTAACTGGTTTAGCCAGCTCATTATTGTGCCGTAAATGTCCGTCGGTCATTAGCGCCCGTTTAAGAGAAAAGTGGATTACAGACCCATGTAATAGCCAGGTGAATTGCCTATCCTAATTAGATTACTCGCCAACTACGAATATATATTGTCCCCGGCTTAATGACCAGTGGCCAGTGCACACTGTGCATACCAGCTGTCTTGGCCAATTGAATGATGACAATGCGAGAACGGCCAAGGAGATGGACAATTCCCTCCCCATAATAAAACCGGGACGCAGTCTGCATTCTTCTCACATCACCATTTCGCTCCCTGAATATTTCCAACGCGTCACATCGCAACTTGGCAGTGCCGGGACTGCCGGCCACCCGCACAGCACGCATATCTCAACAACATGTGCTTTAATCTCAAAACTGGTATTTAAAATAAAAATATTTATACAGTTACACGAGTACTGAGTACATTTATACTTATAAAAATCTTCACATAACAAAAAAATAATTAATAAAACTAAAATAACTTAGGCTTATCAAAAATGTAAACAGCAACCTTTTAATCAAAGTATTTAAACAGCTGATACTTACGACAAGAAAATTAATAGAGACTAAATTTAAAGAGACTGCAGAAAATCGAACGTTCAAAGCTGTAATAAATAACACGTGTTGTACACTCAAAACCCTAAAAGTCAATTTTACTATTACAATTAATTAATAGCGAATTAATTTCATTTCAAATAAATTAAACAAAATATGCTGTCTATGAATAGTTAAATATTGAATTTTTTCCAGTGAATATAAAAATAATTTCCGCCTGTGACTGGCTCAGCTCCATCAAAAATTTACAAAAGGACAAAATCAAAGATGAAATTCAGTTAAATTAGGTTATGGAGAATTGTGTTTTATTGCTCGAGTGCATTTGCAATTCTGGTCCGGGGCGGAAGTGCGGAGTGATGCCGGCTGACGTTTTATGTGGTGAAAAACGAGCCCACTGCGCTTCCTGTCATTTCCCATGATAGGCCCATCAAAGGGCACAAATTTGATTTTGGATACTGTATCAAGCATCCACTGGGGAGTTGCACAATTCCACCGCACAGCTGATTTGTTATTCCCCTGATTTAAATACTCTTTAACGATTAACTATTATTTCTTGTCCCCAAAACAAAAAAATAAATTCCTCTTTAATCAAATAATTTTCTTAAATAAAATAATAACAGTTTTACATGCAACAACAAACATGGATGTTTATAAAAAATAAACAAAAATTGTAGAAAGAATATTTCTACGGTTATTAAAATTGGCAAGAAGTTGCAATGGAAGTTAATACAATTAAATCACTATTTGTGGCGCCGGGATTAATGATTTTCACAGCATTTAATTTCTTCTGAATGAAAGTGCGATACTGTATCGGCTGGAAAAATAAACAAAGCTGCGCTGTTTGGCACGAGAAATCGGAGCCGGTTACTTTCACGTGGTCTAATTGCATTGGCATGTTTATGCCGGTCAAATGAAGCGTAAGGTCAGAGCGATTACAATATAATTCAGGCCGGCCTCCGACGTTCTCTCCCGCTTTGCCAGATTTTGTTACCCTTTGATTATCGCGGCTTAATTAGCAGTTGCTCACCGATTTCCTGCCTTGTTTTCCGCTACCAAAACACATACATCATCACGGAAGGACATTGTCCTTTCTTATGAAAACTAGCACGGAAAATGTGTGAATAACGATAGTCATTTATTTAATTCGTTCTTTAAAAAATAAATACTTTTTAGTAATAATAAAAATAATATTACAATGAAATATAATAATATATATATAATAATAAAAATTATTTTATTAAAACTTTTTCAGCACAATTTTTCATCGTACAAGAGGAAATAAAATTATTTATTTCCGGGCAAAATAATTTTAAACGATTTTTTTCATCGAAATACTGCAGTTGAAAAATATCACAAGATGTTATTCTCATGAAAAATATTCATATATTCAAATTAGTCACCTACGTTTACATTTTATGTAATTATGAAAGGTAAAACGATACGATTAGGCGGGTCGTTTACACGGCGTAGGAATTATAATCCGGTCGGGTAGAATTTTAAAATCCACACACACAGACGGACATATAGTCATTTATTAACAGCGCGGTCATTCATCGTCCTAATAACACTGACAAAGCCGGCACTTAGCGTCTCTACGCATGCATAATAATTGGAGCAAAGGTGTGGAATTATGCCGGGACGGTTTTTAGCATAGAGCACCGGTACAGCTGGTGAATTTCTATTTAGCAGCCGATTAACGGCTTTTTACACACTGTACGGGCGCGTGTTTCAGCCGCAGCAGTAACTGGAACAAAAGCGGCCAGTGTTGGGCGCTATTAAGTGGGCCCAGTGAGTAATAACAATTTATTCCGCTGAGGATGCTTGACAACATAAAACAAGGTAAACGATTGCACTGGAGCAGCAGTTGGCATTATGTACATAACGAGCCCATATTCAAATATTCTTATCGTTGATGAATTGGTCCATGCCACTACCGAATATAGAACAGCTGCCAAATTTACACAACGACTAAAAAAAACGTAGGCCCATTGAAATGCGCATACGAGATTTTCCACTTAAATTCTTAATTCTCGAAACATTTTTCCCAAACAAAAATTATACAAAAACAGTTTAAACTACCCCGGAAATATTTGAGCAATTTTTTTAATCCGCAAAAATTCTGAACACAATCACAAAACCTGAAAAACTGAATAAACAGTTTATAAATTTAACAGACATTTAAAAAACATCGAAAATATACTTTTGCATTATAAAACATTTTTAAAATATCTGCAAACATTAGGGAAAAATTTTCAGTGCGTAAAACAAATTGCAAACATCGAATAATTACTGAAAAAACTGCTAAACAAAATTTTTTATTACAATGAAATTTATTAATTTTATTTACTGTACGAGTATTTCAAAAATCTGACTTGATTAATAATCAATGCTTTATTTTTTAAATTATTTGTTTTAAAAGTGATTCCAGAAAAATATAACCGACAAAATGCAAGCAAAAATTACGCAAAAAAATAAATTATGCAAATTCGTTACACCGGGCGCCAACTGGAAACAAAAACGGCTACTTATTATCATAGCAAATAATAGGTTGCACAATCGGCCATAATGAGCAGCGGTCATAAAAGTCGAGCATTCTTTGGCTGCGGCATTAAAGGTGTCAGTGTTTATTTAATCGGCTATCAATAGGCGATCGCGTCACAAAAGGCACATTCTCACGATTCCCCCCATCGCCCGGCTCAACGTCCACCACAGAATGCAAACTAGAGAGAAGGCCCCATTGTTATGATAATCCCTCCACCGATACATAGTCTAATGTGATTTTATGTCAATTTCATCAAGCGCCACAGCCCATTGTTGACCCGGCGGACGATGGTCATTAATGGGCAAAATATGCAATACAACGCAGCGTTTGTCTATTCGGCAGTGAAAATGGCTAAATGATACGCTGATCTTGTCAAGCAGAACGGACTGCGTTTAACTTTTCCCTTTTAGCCTCCCATTGTTTGCGGCTGTAAGCCTGTACGGCAGCAGAAGGCGGACAATCGCACCTGATCAAAATGTGCACAGCCATTCAGCGCTGCGCCTTAAAGATGGTTAAATGAATTTTTCAGGCTGATTAAACGCCAATAGAATGGTGGGATTTGCCGGCGCGCATCTGTGCTGTCTGCTGCGCCAGGATCAAATCGGCCATTTTACGCCTATTTCAGCACAAAGCATGCCGAAAAAACACCAATTTTCTCGCAAAGCCAACCGAAAGAATTCTCAGATGGATGAAAAACTAAGAAAGAGAGTTGTGCTGTACGACAAACACACCATTTCCCTGTACACCGCACGAATATTTCATAAAAAGAAATGGGGAATAACAATTTACGCGATATTTAAATCTTAAATACTGCGCATTCTCAATTTCTTGGTACATGTCCACACAAACAATACCGTTCCACAGGGATTTATAAAATTGAGCTGCATAAAATTCTAACATTCAACATTTTTGAGTTTTATTTCAACTTTTCGCAAAGCCAACCGAAACAATTACAGATGGATTACAAAACAGACCGAGGAAATTACTGTCTGGCAAGACACACCGTTTCCCTGTTCGAAACACCGTTAAACACGAATGCTGCAACACCGAGAAATGGATTAATAACATTTGCGCGAAAATTAAACCTTGAACACTGCGCATTCAAAATTCCTCGGTACGTGTTCGTAATAATCATCGGCATTGTACAGGGATTTATGAAAGTGAGCGGCATATAAATCTAACATTGCTCGTTTTTGAGTGGTTTTTGAACTTTCCATCAGCCCATTTGACCACGACGACATCCGTTCAGCACATTTGCACATTTTTCCGCATCATAACCACAACTGATAAGACAAGCAGGCCCCAGTGCCATTTGGATGGCAGACACTCATAAAAAACCCCCATTAAACTCTCTCTGGGCTATTCACTGCGCTATCTAGAGCACAACTTATTCGTTTTTTCCCCTTTTTCTCGCATAACATATTTGGCCGGCCCCAACCGTTGGCATACTTGGCAGCACACGGCGATAAAATCTCAAAATTTTAGCAGGAAAATTCATAAAGCAACGATTTTGGATAGCCTTAGCGCATAATTACAGGTTACGGATACACAGCCGCGGTTGCATTTAAAACTAAAAACAACAATTTATTTTGAAAATCAAACTTTTTTATGTAAAATGCAAAATTAATTTAAATAAATCGGGAACAAATCTTCCGGGTAACTTCTTAGCAGTAAAATTCAAATTGGTGAACCTAAAATGAATCTTTTCTCAGCAGTAATAAATAAAATCTTTATAGAAAAATAATTTGCCAATTTTACCGTATTTACGTATTTTAATTTACCTATAAAATTTTTAAATTTTAATTGTCGAAAATGACTGAATAAATAAAAATGAATATTTTTCACATTTTTTTTTAAACGCACGTTTTTAATTTGAGCACGTCCTGGCGCAAACTGTTTCATGTCGAACGGTTAAAAACCTGTCACATCTAAGGCTCAATTAAAGGGTGATTAGCGATTAGCTTGTCGTGTTTTTGCCAACCAACAGATCGAATTCGTGCAATGGATGCCGGCAAAAAAGAGACGTGCTCCAAGTGAAATGCAGCCAAGCAGAGAACAAGGGCAGCAGCGAGTGTGCGCATACCATTTTTAAATAACAATTCGCATTCCCAAATCGTTTCTGTTTCACTCTGGCCATTCTGCCGGCACGCAATGCGATATTGCCACTGCTTGACGGCGTCTTTGTCGTTTGTATAATTGGGAAAAATGGACAATCCAGCACGCGATGCCACCGGGCCAACGGAGAATGCTATTTAGCGTTTAACACTGCATTTTTCATCCATGAACGACGAATTTCAACCCAACTGTCATGAACATTACTGGGCTAATAATAATGGATTTTTGTCCGAGCAACGCAATAAAAACCGATACCTCCATAAATAAAATATTCAATTTCACCATTTTTCTGCAGTTCAAATTTTATTTACTTCCTACTCAACAAAATTATTTTTCTAAATTTTTTTACATTATTACTTGATTTACTTCAGAAATTTGAAAATAAACTCGGCTAAATTAAAACGCTTAAAGTAATACGAGTATTTAAGATATCTGATTAAATTATTTTCAGAAATCAAGATTTTAATTTTGGTAATCAGCACAATTTGATAATATTTTATTGTTGTAAAATTAATTTCTAATAATTTCGCAATTGATCGGCTAAATTAAACTGTTTTAAAAAATTATCTTTATTAGTTTTTAAAATATTCGGCTAAATTTAGTTATTTTAATTCATCCAGTTTCTAAAATTCAAATCGTAAAAATAAACTGAACAAGCGGAGCTCATTGTTGCACCTGCTTTGGTTAACCTAGAAAAAATCCGCTACAAAACTTCAAAACTGTACAACAGGCGCGTCAATCATTTTTCAAGAAAACCTCCGTTAATCATAAAACACGCCGCACTTGAGCGTCGCACTTGAAAATACACAAAAAAGAAACGGCCAAAAACACCGCCGAAATCAGCAGTTGTTCTCCAGGACACAACAGTCGATTGCGCAAGCGCCCACAAAAATGTATGTAAGTGTGTCAACCATCCACTAAAACAAACGCAAATTCCCCCGTCCATTAGAGACCGTAAAAACTCCGTCGCTTAAAAGCCGGGCTAATGCGGCAAAAAGCGACCGGCCACTTAACCAGTAATTCCACTTTCCTCCCCACCACAGAGTGGCGACGGGATCCGATTACATCAAAAGAATTCCCGATTCGAGTGTCATGCGATTGACACAGCATAATAACGTACCTGAATTACTCGGTGCAGCGCCAGCACACAGCGCGCTCAACAGGAGCATTAGCAATCGCATCTTGACAGCCGGGATGAGATTAATTAATCCGTGTGCATTGTCAATTAGCCCATCCACTCGAAACCCGGTGGCGGTTGGCGGACAACGCGTTAGAACGCGAATTACAAACAAAGCGCTTTTATCGGTTATGAATCAGCGACCACCAAAAAACCGCTGGGTTGATGGCGATAAAATGGAGCTGCCGAAGAATTTTTCGGAATGACAGCGCAAGGCGAGACGTAGAGGCGGGATTACGTCACCGTCACGGTTAGTGATTGGCTGGTTGTGGTGTAGCAGCTGAAAGCTGTATTAAAGCGTAAACGAACTGGACAGACGGGCTATTTATTATTGTAACTCGGGATGAAATTTCTCAAGGGGCTCTGTTGCCTCTGTAGGGAAAGGAAGAGTTACTCATCTGGACAGTGGATGAGTGTTTGTGGAAAAAGGGAAGCTTGGGGAAAGTGGCCTCGTCACTCGCGTTTCGATTTTCAAACTCGTACAAACGCCACAGTCAAACCGGTCGACGGGTAGAAAGCAAGAGAGAACAGACAGACCGTACGACTGCGAGTACGAGTGGTAGCCAAGCCCACACGTCGAAGCGGGTCTGTCTGTCTGCGATGAGATCATAGACACGTGTGGGCTGTGGTTGTGGTAAGCCAGTCGTGCCATTCGCGAATGAATAAATAGTCACAGACCACGATATATTTTCATAATTCCATTATGTGAACTCCAGCAGACATTGGTGGAAATGGCCAACGGCTAACAGGCTTAGCCTACTTTCAGCCTCCTTGCTGGTAAGTATTAAGAATCGGAATTACTCGTACAATGAAAAACTTATTCCAGTACTATAGTACTTATTTACTGCAAGGACGTAATAATGAACTAAACGAAGAAAGAAATCTTGTAAAATATCTTGTAAAAGAAAATGCTAAGCAAATGATCTATTTTTAGTTGGCACGTGATTCATATTACATTACACTTATTTAGTAATATATCTATAATATCACTGTGCATGTAAACTGCAGTAAAGGATATAAAAACCTATGAAAATTAAATAACTAATCAGATAGTGCTTGTTTTGTACAAATTTAAAATATGCTCTGCTTTTTTTTTAAACATGCTTTTTTTTAAAATATGCAGACTGTATAACCAGCATACCTACACCATAATCTAATATTATGGAATCTTATTCTAATGAATGATATTCTTATACAAGAAACAGCCTCGGCTTCGCCTCCGCGTTTCTTGTGATCCACGGCCACTTTATTTGAAATTTCGATTGAATATTTACTTAGTAGTATCACTTCTATATTTCGTGGTAATATGATCGGTACATCGATGCGTTTTGAGCACTAGATAGTGGTGGTAGCTCGGTCACTCACTATGTCAATTAGCGATTTTGCTCACTGGACAGTAGTGATAGCTCGGTAATTCACTCACTCGATTACGATTTTGCTCACTGGACAGCAGTGATAGCTCGGTAATTCACTCACTCGATTAGCAATTTTGCTCACTGGACAGTAGTGGTAGTTCGGTAATAAGTTCAATTTATTCCGTTTAATTTGCGTATTTAATAATTTATATTGCGTATTGTATCCAGGCAAAATTTTTCAAAGTTTCAAGGTCACCTTGAAACGGGGTTGGATCGTTTGCGGCATCGTGCCGGCACGAATCTGATCGGACGTATTCAAAAACAAAAGTCATGTGACGCAGTTCTGGACCACGGCCGATCTAACTGTGGTATCAGGTTTTTTTAAAAGTTTTTGGTTAGAGAGATCTCCAGACTGTGGGGAGGCCGCGCGTAATATTGATCTTTTTCCTAATATACGTATTTTTGAACTTGTATATGAAATACTTACGGGTACGTTTCTTCGTTCACGTTGTACAATATACTTACAATTAAACGTTGCCGGCCTCGGCTTTTTCATCATTAAGCATCATGGTTCGGTACGAAATTATCTGCAGAATTAAGGTTGAAAATCTTGAAAAGTTCAATCGCTTGGTAGTTGCGGATTAAACGACTGGCATTTCCATGTTTTTATTTAATTTAAATTTATTTTGTTTTTTTTAAATAACGGTTGAATTTAAGTTTTTTTCTCCTGTTTTAAATCCGTTTCCAGCAACGGGAGTCTGAGAAACTGTCTGAGAAAAAGCATCATGAAGCACATGCCCTTTAACTAAACATTTACACGAATGCATAATGTACATAATTGATATGAATACTTCGAATAAATCTACTGCTCATCGAAGGTTGGCACTATGATTGCCAAGGGCACTAATCCGCCCTATTACGATACCAAATTACCCTCTTAGTATATCTAAATGCACAAATTATTACCATGTGGCCATGGACATCGTTAAATTTTGGTTTTTCCGATTAGTTTCTTCTACGCACACTGTACATAAAAATCAAGGGAAGTGTGCCGGTACTGTATACTGTACGTGGTACCAAACTTGTGCACTTCTATAGAACGAGTACATGTACGTACATGTACAAACTTTTGCATTCGCTCGCTATTAAACACTTTTTCGCATTGTTTTATAGCATTGTACAGCCAAATACACTGAGTACAGTACACTGGCGTGAAAACTATTTGTGCGCGCAACATCCGGTTGGGAGAGATATCGGTGATGTAATTTCAAAAAGTTTAAAACGCACGGAGTTGCACCAAAAGTATTATCATGAACTGATCCTCGAAATTTTTCATGAAGAGCATGTTACTTACCATAATGATCGTTTTTACACCGAATCAGCTTTCGGCCATGCTTTTCAAAATTTCAAAATAAAATTTAAAAAATTTAAAGATTAATTTACAATTTCAGTAAAATGGTAGATTAAAGCTAATGCGGTCATTTCGGTGTAAAAATGATCTTCCTCGTAATGCGCGTTTTCATGTACAGTTTGAACAGTATCGATTGAAAACGACACTTTCGGTACGAGTACTCCTCCGTGTGTTTAACCTTTTGGAATTTTTATTTCATCGATATCTCCTCGGGTGTTGCGCGCACAAACGGTTTTCTCGCCAGTATATACAAATCATCTGGCTATGGAATGCCATAATAATACAAAAAACGTGTTTGGGAGTGCACGAAAGCGAAAGTTTTGCACATGTACAAGTGCGGGCACACTTCCCTGATGCATATTGCATACGCTAATTTGCCATACTACCGGCACCTAAGGAGGAGTTTCAGGATCGGAGGCTGACAAAAGTCACAAAATGGACCGGTTCAGCGATCGAGTCGTCATGTTTTTGTGTTTTCAATCACTTTCAGGCCGGCTAATCACATATATAAATCTCGCTACATAGCGAAATTCATGGGGTACATGTAAATTAGCATGATACTCGTATCTGGAGCTATATATATATTCATTTTAGGATGGTGTATCTAAGTTTTTTATCCAGTTTTTATGTACATTGATACATTGCACCAGAAAACCGAATATCAATGATATCGATCATTGATTTCGAATACGTAAATTAATCGAAAAGGCAATTAAGCAAACATCTTTTTGCATGTGCATAACCCACCATGCATTAAGCAAAGAATGGTCAGTCGGAAAACACTCGAATAATTCAGCTAACGTTAATTTAGTGAAGAAGCCAGCCAAGCAATTCCGATGACTGCTTTCGAGGAAGCGCAGACAGTTGCACTGTCGTTACTGTCCAATCCACCACCATGAAATGCCGTTGCTGCCGAGAAACGCAGGTCAAGTAAGCAGCGTACTACTTATTAGAAAATCCGCGGAAACCTATGTAGTACTATTAAGTTTAAATAACTGTATAGTACAGTGCAGATACGAGCGTGGCACTTGAGTTTTGCCAAACTATGCTGTTTTTCCGTACTTTCCTACCACCGGAACGATTATTACCATTTCACGAAATGTACTTCATCGGCAGAAAATCGAAATATAAAACGTTCATCTTGAAAGAAATTCGGACACCATCTTTCCTGACTGCTTACTAGTACGTTATAACTTCACTTCTCACGCTGTACACTTATGTGTATAAATTTTTTACTGTCCGATTCAGGAAATTTCAGCAATGATGCCTTTTTTCCTCTCTGCCACAACTATGACTGTACTATTCGGATTGTTTGGAATGCTGTCAGGTGCGTGACCTTTCTGTCCTTCGTTTATACGCACGTATGCTAAGCTCCATGTTACTCCCGCATTTTCTTCATATTTATTGTTAGTTTACTGCTTTCTGTGAGAGAAACGCTTTATTAAGTATGTGAAATTTTCGTAAAAAAAGAGCTTGCATTAATTTGCGTCTATTCGTAGCTCAGTCAGCGGACACTGCGCAATCCTTGTTGAGCATTCTCGGATCGCCCAAGGCGCCTTATGCATATAAGGTGTACAAGGTGGATGGCTTCAATGATGCACAGCGTCAATATTCCATGTTCCTGGTGGCCAGAAAGCGGACTGACATCGAAACAACAACAACAACGACCACGACAACGACGACCACGCCGACAACGACGACAAAGCCTACCACGCGGCCCACGACGCCGAAACCTCAACAGGGAAGTCAGCCGTTGAATTTGCAAACGCTGACGGCACTTTTCAATCTTTTCGCTCATCGCGATGTGCAACAGAAGAAGACATAATTTGTTTGTGGGACTGATCAAATCGGGAACTGAAAATTGTTTTACTCAGCGAGTTACCCGCAATATCACATTAATTTTCCGTAGATGCGAAGCTGTTTCGATAAGCCGTTTGTACTTATACACATTTGTATCAGTACTTATTGTAAATTGTAATAAAACGTTTTTAATGCGGGGAAAACTCGGTTATCTTCGTTAGAAAGCCTCAGTGGACTTTTCTGTTTGTGTTTGTAACGAGCTAATGATGCTCGTTTGTTTTAATAGAAATGACGCTCTAACAGTTCTAATTTTATCATTAAATACTGAATGGAGCAACAGCGTTAAACGAGATTTTGTTACTGTGATTAACTGTTTTTGTTCTATGTTCAGTGTATTAAATACTTGTATATTTTTTGTAGAAGGGTTACCGTAATTAACATTTTGCTTGTTTAATGTTGTAACGAACTGGTGGTACCCCATTTTTCCAGCGATGTGCGAACATTTTTTTATGTTAAATAAATTTTAAGCGGAATTCTGTTCCAGACAGTAGAATAAAAACAGTACAATTTACGGCCAACAGATACCCAGGTAGTACTTAAAGTCTGATCACGCGCTTCACCCAGTCACATTTTGGTGAATAACTGCTCGTTAAAGTCCCGGCGAACTCCCAGCTATCTCCATTTAGCAATAAACATGGCTAATAAAAACTGCGTTCACGCTGGAAAATTCAGCGGCGACACGTCTTGCCAGGAAATTCGATGAGTTTCTTGCCGTTACTTTAACGATTTCCTTATGGAATGTTGACCACGAATACACTCACGCGATGGCCAAACGCATGAGCTTTAACGGCGGCATTTAGGCAATAAAACTGGTGCAACCTCGACGTACAAATCTAGAGCAGTATATAAACAGCCGCGTCGCGCTTCTGGTAAACCATTAATCAGCAGAATTTTTTCGTTTTTCTGCTTACAAGAGCACACTAGATTCTTCAGCGGTTTCTTCTGATTTCACGCGGAATGGCGTGGAAGCTCCGTAAAATTCTCCTGTCTATCATTTCCAGTGTATCCGGAGAGAGTCCCTCGCCTCCACCGTCGGTGTCGACAGCCCGCAGAGGGAGCGCATCGGCGGTGCATTTCTGGTATAACTAGACTTCCTGAGTGGGATGGATGCCGGGTGGTTGCGCAAGAAGGTAAGACGAAGCGCGTTTATTGCAGACATCTTGTAGAATGCGGGTCCGTGCGTTGGTAGAATTCTACACTGTGATAACTTTAATTGACCGTTATTCAGTTTACATTTTACAGTTGTAGTCATTCAGCTAATTTACAGTTTTTAATGGATTCTTCGTAGTTCGTATAATATTGCAAAAAACGTATTGTTATTGGGAAAATGCCGGCTACTTGCGAAGAGGTCGTGTGTGCTTATGATTTTCTTTTCTGCGCTATGCAATGCGTATTACTAATTTCTGATCGGTTAGAAATCATCATACAGCTAACGACGCCAGTGATTTTGTTGATTTAGGTACCTAATCCAACGGAAAATGCCTTGTTTCCTCAATTTCCCCTTGGCTTCCAGAGAATGCTGTACGATTTCGGAGAGAGGGCCGAATCCTGTCAGAAGTTAATGCCTAGTTTCTAAACTATTAAATTATTTTTAAATTATTGCCAAAGCTAAGTTGTTGTTATTTTTAATATGCATATAATGGTGACGGGCTGACGCTGCCTGCGCTGTACAAAACTACTTTCATTTTTTATGGCTTAGTTAAAGGCTTGGCGGGAAAAAACGGCAGCTTTTAAGTCTGCTCGCAGTTATTGCTAAAAAAAGCAAGTTTGAGTTCCAGTTCCGATCACTCAAGGAAACAGTAATACTACTACAAAATTCACATTGTATAAGGCAAAGGTCAAACCTTAAAAATCAATAACATCAAACGCTGCAAATTGAAGTCAGAAGCGAACAACCTGAATCTTCACATGAAATAATGAGCTTCATAGAATACTGTACTACCAGTATGGTACAGGTTCAGATACTGTATTATCAACTGGTTCTTGAAGAACGGTCTGTTTTGCACCAAAATCTTTGCGCTTGGAAGACATAAAACAACGTAGCGAAAAAATAGGACGATTGTCTATGCGAAGCGGTAACGCAAAACCTGTAAAAGGAAAACATTACTGCATTGCTAATAATTGGTTTACCATGTCGCTGCAGACCCGATACCAATTTCGACCGTCTAGGTAACGTCTTTTGCAGACGGCGTCCGTAAGCGGATGTTTTCCTTACAGTTCCGCCAGAAACCGCGGTGCACGACTGACTCACGCGGATAACCAAATTACTGTAGCACGAAAATACACAGTTGTGGTTAAAGTTTCATCGCTAACAATACTGCAACTTGTGCCGGCAAAATTCTTTTTCTTGGTAATAAATAATTAGTCAGCCAGTTCAGCACGGAACTGCTACCGCATCAGCCGACATTGACCTTGAGGCTCATTTTGTATACACGTGTCGCGCAGAAAGCGTAGCCGGATAAATGTCAACAAATCAACAAATGCCAGCTGTGTTTTTTGAAATACTTTGTTTTTGATAAATGTTAGCCATAGACTACATATTATAAACTGGAAAAGTGGACTCTTGTTACCGCTTGCTGCTCAAATAATCTGTTCGCATCCAGTGCCGAGTCGCTGACGATTTATGCATACTGAATGTGTTTCTGTTTGACATATGATTGTTGATTTTTGTAATAAATTTTCGGGCAATTTATTTGCTCGGATTTTTTTGATTTGGACACGGACCGACGGGCTAATTTCCACTTTTTGGTCCTACATGGTTTTGTATACACAAATAACCGAGCAGAATAATGACATCGACAGAGGCTTCGGCGGTCGAAGATGAGTATGTACGCATCGAGATCCACACGTGTGCGGAATTCCTGGCATTAAATCTGACTTTGAGTGTATTGGAAGCCAATCCTGGTCAATGGAGCACCACAGATCGCGATGGCTGCGGACAGCCGTTCTACAATATAACGGCTCAGCGCGTGCACCCCGTGCATTATGTAACCAAGGTGACCTATCCTATCTTTCTACTGATCTGCACTGTCGGCAATACGCTGAGCTTGATTCTTCTGGGTCGCAATTCACGCCAGCTACAAAGCGGCAAATGGATTTTGGTTATGGCGTTGGCATTCTCGGATTTAATGTATATGTAAGAGTCAAACACTTAGGTAATTTACATCGATAGAAAAATGTCTTCTGGCTGTATATCTGCTTCTTCTTCTTCGGTCTAGTGAATTATGTTGACCTAAAGTCGCCCTGTAAAACTTAATAAAACACTTCAGACTTGACTAGCGAGCTGCTTTCTAGTAATTTTTAGCAGTGGGTTTTGGAGTAACATATGGTAATTATTTGCAGGTGGGCTCAGTTTTTCCCCTTCATTACTACGGTAGCAACGCTACCTCCCACATCAGGGTTCATTAGTTTTGTTCGAGCTATCGGAGGAATCTGCACATTCTTGAAAGAGGCATTCATAACAAGTTCCGACTGGTAAGATCGGATGCTCTTAACTGGCGCTAATTGCACCTCTAAAAAGAAATGAAGTACCGTAAGACACTATAGTATGACTATTACGACTGTACCCTGTACAATCGTTACCCTGTACAGTATTCTAACGACTGTACCCTGTACAGTCGTTAGAATTTGTTGTTGTCAGTTGTTTGCAGTATTTTAGTACCCCTATAATTTCTTTAAATATTCCGTATTGCAAACTGCATTTCGATGAGACGACGCCAGCTTTATTGACCTATGTACTAGGATCCTCGTGACCTTTAGCGTTCAACGATTCTCGGGGACATTTTTCCCTTCTTGTTATGCGGGATTCTCGAGAAAAGTGTCTGCGAGACGAGGAATATCACTGGCACTGGCTATAGGAATTTTTGTCCTTGCTGCAGCGTATGCGGTGTTTAAGTTGGTGGATTATTATTATTTCTATTACAATGATGACGAACGTTGCCCTCCATATTTGATCCGCCCACCTAAGTACATGGTCAAATGGAACGCCCTCCAACAAGCAGCCGTAGTAAGTTAGTTTTGGGTTCATCATATGCCAAAGCCTTTTAGGAGAGCAGTAAACGAAATGATTGCACCAATTGCAAATTATATGGAAACGTTTGTACGGTTGTAACTAACACAGCAAACGTTAAACGTTATGTTTATTCGACAGCAGCATTCTTAAAACCAAATCTTTTGTACGAGTACATAACATAAAAAACGTTAAGCAGTGCCTTCAGCAGCATTGGTACTACAGCATTTTGCTTTCGCGAGTAGGTGGCGATTCAGCTCGCCAACTACGTCACCATCTTCAGCTTAAACACCAGTGTGGCCGTGCGGGTTTTCTTTTGTCGCCGACAAGAATGTGCCACCCATAGCGCAAACAATCGGAACGATTGCCAGGAGGCTGCACGGCTGCTCATCGCAACGGCGCTGGTGTACTCTGCCACGCAGTTTCCCCCCTTTGTTCTCAAAATTATCGCTCTTCTCAGCCAGGTACGTTTTCGTCGACTTGGAACTTATTAGGCAAGTGTTGAATATGTAGTTGAAAAACTTTATTTATTGCAGTATCCGCTTTGCGCTACTTCAATGGATGATACGGTATACACCAAATTTCTCGAGGCCAACGCGTTTCTGATTAATTTTAACTATTCCATCAATTTTCTGCTGTATGCCTTCATCAGTACTCCTTTCCGGAAAGTTTTTCGGGGTTATGTTGCTGAAAAGTGCGCTTCTTGGCGGGTCAGGTGGAATGGCGCACATATGAGTATGCAGAATGCCGAGTCATCACTAGATTTGCACGATCTGGAAGACTCTTTGCCTTCCACCACCAAGAACATGAGCAGCAGAATGTAGTAGACAGTTTAGGTAATCTTTCTACCTGCAACGCTATATTTCGAAAGTACAATTTGTTTTGCTCTGTTGTATTCCGTTTGCAATTACAGTGATTGTTGTTTAAACAACCGTTGTCGTTGAGAACGTTTACTACTTTATATACAGCAAGTACATTGTACACAGGCATAAATATTTTTCACTGTAAATTAGCGCACGATAAGGTTACAAGAGTGCACCTTAAATTTTCGCAGATTGACCTTTGGTCACTTGATAGCCCAAAGCTGTCGGTAATCGATACATGAATGTAAACCAGTACGTTTCACATGCCAATTACTGTCCTTACTATTAACCCGAAGCACAGGCTTCCGTGGCATGTGATCAAAATTTATATACTTTTCGGGCAAAGCGATGACCGCAACGTTACGATAAACAAGCCACCGGGATAGCGGTGTGCGGTAAATAAACTTATTTCAAGTCAACCTACGAGCCAGATTAACAATAGACCGCAAATATTAAACGCACAGAAGTAACTTATGTAATAATTTCGATCATTTATTACGGGTAATTATGTTATCAGCGGCGTACCGGATTAAGTTATTAACGGTACCCGTATGTACGCGTGCGTTTTTCGATCGGTACAGTACGTATTGTAAACAAATAACCCATCGTTGTCTGCAGCTTGTTCATTGTATTCAACGCTGATCTATTTATTCTCTACAACAGTAGACTACCGTTATATTTAAATTTTAGACAAAGTAGTAACGTACTGGTTGATATTCCTTTTTGATGGGTGTGCAGAAATAAAACATAGACGGTAGTTAGCCGCTTTCCAATAAAATACGGTTACTCGTATTGTAACACGCTGACCATATTGGGTCTTTCTGCTCTTTGTGTGTTGTTTCTGTACAGCGTACATCCAGCAAAAAGGCACTGCAGCAGCATCAACCAGTTAAGGTCGACTCAGTCTCCCTTTAACGTCGGTCATCGTCTTCTTCGGAGTTTAGACAATCCTGCGGGCGTGTCCAGGCCCAGTTTGGTTGTCGTTTATGGCGTCGTGCCACCCTTTTAAGGCTCAAACAAGGATTCGGTAATAACCATCGCGGTGACGCCGGTGTCGCCTGCGTGGTAGTGGTTACAATCTGTCCGGGGTAAATTTTGACCTCTCGTCCATGTGACTGCTGTACTGGTCGGAAATTATCTACTAGCACGTTGTTGGCCGCATCACCATGTGGATGCTTTTTCAGGGTACGGAACATATTGAGCTGGTCTTGCGTGACCTTCAGCGGCTCTTTAAACACGGTCCACATCACCGCTTCGGCGCAGGGTGGTGTTGTTAAGGACCCCAGATAGCGGTAGTACACCGGTGAGGTCGGGATGAAATCCTGAAGCCGGAAGTCCTTCAGGGTCACATCTTTGGCTTGACCTGTTCAAGAGAAGGACGTGTCACAAAAACTGTCAGAATATTTTACCTACTCTTTAGCCACGTAAAGACGCGTCTAGTTTTAATTATGCGATACACAATATAATGTACGTTTTTTTCATGGTTTTTTTCCTTGCTCGACAATTCATGTATGAACATTTTCCTTCAGTAATTTATTATTTATCTCTCACCGGGATGTGTGAGCTCCAACAGAGCCGTGAACAACGTACTGATACGGACAAAGCGAGGATCATTTTCGTCCACTGGACTGTCTGCCAGTTCAAACATGATAGCCAATGCAGCGAAACCCGTGGAATCTCCAGGAGCTTCGTTATCGTAGAAAATGCTTTTGCGGTGCACGATATGCAGCTGCAAAGCAAGATTGAATTACAGCAATTACATACTTGATTCATTTGCCGGTCGGCAACAGGCGCATGGGTATCTACCTCAAGTGGATATCGCTGTCCATCGATCACATGCTCCGATCCCCGCGTGTTAACAGAACCCCAGTGAAAATGAAATTGCAGGAATACATAATCATCGCCCAGGCTGCCACCGCGGATCTCCGGGGCGGTTGCATAATGGCCCGTAAACTGCGCTGCAGAAAGTAACAATTATACTCTGTAGACTTGTTAACTTTCTGCATTTGCATTTTGCAGTAGACTTATTGGTAAGAGTTTATTACCAACATGCCCGAGATTGACGGCCGTCCAACTATCATTCCTGGACGGAGTACCGTACCGGACGAAAGCCACCGGTTCTAGCGCCGGATCACGCACCGCCAACCGCGTGTTAATGGGGATGGGTGACTGGCGACGGCCATCACATCCCGGATACGCTTTTGCCCAGGTTTCCGGTAAAAGATCTGCTAGTCACAATTCGAAGGAATCAGCATGCTGAAACTGCATTAACGAAGTGTTCTCTTGCCTGCTGTATGGTTTGCGCTGTCTGTATATCCCCAGTGCGTCTGGACCGGCGACTTGCTGGAATCTGCCGGAGAATTCGGGTCCACAAGGGTGATAACGGCACTGGTTACTGCGGCTAAAATAGGATAACCATTTAACTTGTTTCACGGTAAAATTGTAACCGCCTTACCGATTAGGTTGCCAAGAATGCACACGATGAAACTGGGGCGCTGGGTTCTTCTTAGCTGGCGTGACATATTTGCCTTGCCGCCCTTATTTTTGTTATAAAGGAAGGGAGGCTATAAGAAACCTCACGCTGTAAGAAACCTCTCACAGACGAGACGCATTTCCCGCTGGTGTTAAGCAATGTGCAGTGCCGCTCCGGCAATAAATATCTCGTAGACGACCACTCCCTACTATTGCCGGCATGCAAGCAAACGAGCGGTCCTTTGTTTGTTAAACGCCGAGAACCGGTTCCCATGCACGTACCGTGCATGAAGCGCTGACTAAGGCAGAAGCCCCTTTTATTACCTACTCAAGCGTGAAACGTTACTGAAGCGTTATGAAATAACGAGCCGCAGCTTTATTGTTAGTTTTTATTTAGTTTTCAGATTAGGCTATCCTGCTTCCGGGATGACAATAGCGCTCCAGGCAAGAAGGCGAGGAAAGAAAGTTTGCTCGTGTGAAAAACTAGCAAGCACGTGACAGCCACTTTAAAAAGCAACGAAAATCAAGCCGCATTTGCGGAGCCATAGGCTAACATTTACGAAGAAACTTTTAGTATGCAAACTATCGCCGGTATTAGTTTTGCCATGGATAAAACACTGTTCTAATGGCGTGAGCCAAAGCGACCACGACCGTCCAGGTAATAATCGTTGTTGTTGTTGGAGGTGGTCTGTTTCGGGCAGGTGGCGATGGCCCACTTGGTCCAGGTGCCGCTGCTGAAGGTCCATGCGTTGCAGCCGGTGGTGACGACGGTGGCGTAGCTGGCATTGCGCACCTCCAGTCGCAGAGCATCCAGAATGGGGATCCCGTCAAAGTTGTTGGTGGCGGCGTTGAAGCGGAAGACTTCGCCAGCGCGCGAAATAGTCCAGATCTCCCCGTCTTCCCCGACACTGACCCATTTGCTCCAGCGAAACGCTTGGTTGGTTCGCTGACCGTTCCCTCCCAGTTCGCTCCATGTGGGGATTAAGGCGGCCCCGTTCACTTTTTGAACATCTCCATAATCCGCGGTTGGTGTTGGCGCCAGAATGTCCACAGCGGTGTTTTTGCTCAGCGCGTTGATCTGCAATACGGTTTTGAACCACAGTTAATTGCTCAACGTATTTCAACGATTATAAAGGAGAAACTATTTTCAAATTTATGGTCGTTCCTGCAAATCTTTGTTGACACTGTTCTGACACTGGCCGCCATGTACGGCAAAATAGACAGAATCGCATTTCGCCACCAACACAAAAGCTCGACTATCGGATCTACGTATATGGTTATAAAAACATAGCTCTTAAAAATTTCTTGTGCCGGATGGTTGTCACAATCCGACAAACTAGGAATCAGAGGCAGGCTACAAGACTGTGCGTGTTAAAGCGCTATCCAAAACCGTTGCAAAGTTGGAGTTTGTGTGGACCACACCAAATTTTTAAGTTAAAAATTTGAAGAAGGCAAACACTAATATAATTATTGCGGTACTAGTACAATAACGGTTGGTCTGTTAGCGAATACTCAGCATCCACGCTCACCTGCAGACATCTGGCACTATTGAAGTACTCCCAGGCATTGCTGGTTGGATTGAAACGGTAAGCCTCACCGATCACCGTGCACATGTAATGCCAGCCGTCCGGACTGGCGCCGACAGTGACGGCTTTGGTCGAAGTAACTCCGGGGTCAATGGGGTCAGTGAACGGCACAGGTGCGGGCAGTGCAGTCCATGCCCCACCGACGAGACTGTGGACGATGCCGACTCGATCAATGGCCAGGAGCGCGCTGCCTTTCCCGGAAATGTAGGTGAAATTACTGTACGGTGCACTCGGCGACGGAATCTGGCCGAAGACGCCGATCACGCTGACCGACAGAATCAGGAGGCCTTCCACAATCATGGTTAGGGGACTACGGACTGACCTTTGCAAACTCGCTCTTCAAATGTTTACGGGAAAATGGCAGTGTCTGCTATACAGTGAACAGCGTTTTGATAAAAAGATTTGTGGCTTTGGTTGAACAGGGGAAGCGCTTTTTATAAGAGCTGCGACCCGCTGAACAAGAATTTTATTGCAGTTGTAAAGTTGTTTTGGTCTGAACGAAATCTCTGGAAGAAAGGAAGGAATGTATCATTACCAGGTTCTTCAGAAAATGTTTAACCAATCAGACAACAAAGTCTGCAATATTTCACTTTGTTTGCAGGGTTTTATGATATCGTAAACCCTGGATCTGCCGTAACAGGCTCGGGAAAGTATCTTGCTTATTTACATATGCAAACCTAAATTCCACACTGAGCTTGCGCAAGCGCACGGAAATGGGCTGTTTCCGCACTTCATTGTCGAAAACAAAGCCGTAAACTGCTATGGGACTATCCCGCTCCAGTTTGCCGGCCAGACGCTATGTCAACATTGAACAATAGAATTGATGTCTCTCTTATTTTTGTCGTCTTTTTGGCTAGACATGTAAAAGGTTTGCTCTGCATAGCGGTGTTTATTGTTAGGAGTTGCCTGTACGGCTTAAACAACACTGCCAGTGCTGCGTGAACTTACTGTTGCCTTCTCCATAAAAAATGAAACATTTTATGTAATGCAACGTTTGCGCTACGTGTTGCTTCGCACTTTCCGGCGGATTCACGTTAAAGATTGAAAAGATTTTTTTTTGTTTTTTTTTCATCACTGTATTAATTAAAGTAAATTTTTCTGGATCGTAGTTTTAGCGTAACGTGTTGGGTTTTTGCAACCGCTGTGGCACTCACCTAACTGTGCGTATAATTACGTCGTTTACGTGTACTTTATTCTTACAAAATTAGCAGAGAGATGAAGTGTTAAATAAACGCTTAAACATTCAAGAGAAAATAAGATATTTTATGTGTAACTCGTTGTCTTGCTGGCATTAAGCAAGCGAGAGGTTATTTTTGTTTGAAATGTTCGCTTATAGCTGAATTCATGCTGGAGTCCATGTTCGCTTATTTTGCGTAAACTGTGAATTTGTGATTACGTAGAGTAACAATTTGGCCGAACCTCTTAAGGCAATCGGATCTTTCCTGGCTTTGCCGGCTTCATGATCTTGACACACATTAGATCGTGGAGAAAATATGTTCACATGGGCAAGATGCATTATGGCAAATCCATACTGGGATCGCAAAACGGTGCAATGAAATCCTTGTAATTTAGTTTATAATTTTTTTCTCACGTGTGACATTAATATTCTGCCGCAGGAGCGAGAAGAAAATTTTCCTCGCTTAGCCACTTTAGCGATCGTTTATTGCTCTTTTAACGTTTTGCATAATACTTGAGTAGTACTTAATGTTCTTGGAAATTATTCTTGGAAACTATTCGTGTATTATTCTTGGAAACAAGTTTTATTGCGCGTGTTTCTTTATTACTGAAATGCATGTGTTTGTTTGTTTGTCAACAAGCCACGCAGTTTAACAGTGCAGTATTTCTGAACCATATTACTACACGCGATGCTCTAAACTTCGGCATTTCGAAGTACTGTTTACAAGTATATACTTTTTCTGTGGTCCGTGCTAGGGCCATTTTCTGAGTGATCGTTCTGTCACAAGCGCTAGAATATGTTCAAGTGTCTTACACAAGTTAGGTTAATATCCCACAGGTTACTGCATGCAATTCTCCGCTATGAACTGTTGCATGCTATTCTCTGCTTTTTCGGTCGGGTCGGTTACGTTAACAAAAACGGCTAAACTTGTCGAGAAAAAATGATTTATTAAAACTGATTTACTGATCGCTTTTGCATTCGCTGCACACAACTTAGAACATGAAAGACGTTTGCTGACGCAGGAAAAATCCAACACACACATTATGTCTATATATATCTATTATATATATATCTATATCTATTAGCGGCACATTATGTCTATATATAAAAGAATATAATACGTAAGGAATATAATGATTATAGTACTTTGTAAGCCTGTCAAGACGGCTTTGTCGAGCTTTCAATAATGCGCTTAAGAAGTAGCTGAAGCGTTTATACATAACTTTTAAGGGCAAAGGTCACTTTTAAGGGCACCAATTGGTCTATACCCTTTTTATAAGCATTTCCGCCTTTGTCAGTACGCGCTGTATGAAATCCACAAAATGGAAGAATCAAGTCTTTCAGTGTCGCGAACCGAAACGACCGCGCTCGTCTAGGTAGTAATCATTGCTACTGGTGGAGGTTGTCTGCACCGGACAGCCGCTAACGATGTACCATTTGGCCCATGTCCCGCTTTTGAAGGTCCACGCGGTGCAGCCCGCTGTGACGACAGTGGCGTAGCTGGCATTGCGCACATCCAATCGCAGGGCATTGAGAATAGGGATCCCGTCAAATCGGTCCGCCGCACTGTTGTAGCGGAACACTCGCCCTTCATTCGCAATAGTCCAGGTCTCGCCGTCCTCCCCAATGCTGATCCATTCTAGGTAGTCGAAATTATTATCCGTGGTGGCGCCTAAGAGATTTCACGATCCGGTTCCGAGGATACCTGTGGCTGTACATTAAAGAATTTTTGAAAGCGCCGTTGAAAAGTTGAAACAGTTGCGATTTTAAAGACACGGGATCAACATTGCGCATGTACAATTCTATGGACAGCTCAGAAAGAATTTTGATTAACCCACCTAACCTGTATAGGTTTGTGCTACTCCCTGGTAACTTCCCGGGGCCAACAACCTGATTGCCGCAGCGTTGTCCTTGTTCCTTGCGTTAATCTACAAGAAAAATGCATGCATTCCTGTTACATTGAAGGCAACGTGTTCTGTATGAACAGGTGACACAGAATAAAACAATGTAAAAATTTAATTTAAACAGCAACGTCAGTGCTTAAAGTGAAACTTTTAGCAAAGGGATCTAGCAGGCAAAGCAGTTACCAAACTCTGCATTTTATACAGTACATCCAAATCCAAATTCTGTAGCTTACCTAGCAGTCTGTTTAAGCATTAGTAACCTTATCGATCCCCACTTTTTTAATTTTTACAAAATTTTTATTCGGTTTTAAGCACTTGCATCTGTAATTCAGAAAGTGTGAAATTAAAATATGTTACATAATACAAGAAATGCACCTGTATGTCTGCATTATCAAACAAAGCCATGTGCAGGCTTTGAATAATTCCTGTGGGAAGAGCGCGATGGGCGCATTGCTCTCATTGTTGACATGCACTTACTTGTTTACACATGACATTATTCGTGTACTCCCATGTGTTGCTGTTTGGGTTATAGCGGAAGGTTTCGCCAGTCTTGGTGCACATGTGATGCCAACCATCCGGACTGGCGCCCACACTGCGTGCGTGTGTTGAAATCAGAGGGATATTTGGATTGCCCACCAGCGTCGGCGCGGGCAGCGCAACCCATGTTGTCCCATTCAGACGATGAACGATACCGGTTCGATCGATCGCCAACAGATAGCTGCCTTTCCCGGAGATATAGGAGAAATTGCTGGCCGGCGCACTCGGCGATGGGACCTGGCCGAAGACCCCGGCAAGGCCGGCCAACAGAAGGACACTTTCCAGAAGCATTTTAAGAGGATTACCGCTTGACCTTTCAGAAAAACGCTAACAGCCGCAAAATTGGAAACGTGTAAGACAGAACGGAGAAGGTGCACCGTCGCAGAAGGAAACCTTTGGTCTTGAAACCGGAGACTGGTTTTGGCTGGCCACTTCAACTGCTATTTATACACACGGACCACGGTATCCGAAAAACAGGACCATTATTACGATAATAAAGATGTTTTCATCCTAACTGAAGTCGCGAAATAAAACCATGGAACTTTTGTTACCAGACTAAGCGCAAGGAGCCCTGCTAGTTGCACTGTGAAAATGGGAATATTGTTTTTCTATTTACGAGGCTTCTGTGATGCCGTACATCGTGGTTGTGCAACGACAGACTCGTCAAATTCTCTTGTTTATTTACTTATGACAACCCAAATTCCATTGTAATAGCAGTCAGTGCTAACGCTCGGAATTAGGCTTTTTCCGCCCATCATTGTCGAAAAACAAAGCTGTAAATTCTTGTTGGTCTATTCAACTACTAGGAAAGAAAATAATAAAAATCCATGGATATGTGGGTGTTTGTCTAGCTTTTATCGCTTTTCTGGCTAGACAAACAAAAGTATGCTCCGCAATAACACCGTTGTGGAATTGTTTGTCAGGTTTATACGAATACTGCCCTGATTGTGTGCAGCATGGATAATTCGGTATTTCTTTTTATAGAAAATTAAAACTATTTCGGGAATGAATATAGTAAAGAATGCCGGGATGCTGGGAACAGAGGCCGTTATACCGTAGACACTCGTATTTCCCGGCATGAAAACGAGACAGCACCAGAAAAGCATAAATCATCTCTGCCGTAACAGGACTGCTTTCGACGAGATTATACTTGCTATAAAAGGCGCAGTAGAAGAGCTAACGACACACCTGCAATGCTGTATCACGGACAGAAACATTTCGGATTTCACGGTGCATATCCGCCTGCTGTTCCACCAAAGTTGTGGGTCTTCCTCCCTGCCTGCCCGGCACAGGAGCTCCTCCCTTGCAGTGGAGGTTTGCTGTTTTTCCCTCTGGTGACCTGATAATGCTGTCCGCTGGCAATGTCTCCACTGGTTCGTTGATTGAAGACTCTTTTAACTGAATGATACCGTTTTTTGCACGGTGCCGCTTTTCGCAAAACGGAGCGCGCGAGCGAATTGTCTAGGTTTTTATTGACTAAAAAAATCACGGCAATAACTGCATGTTCCTACTTAGGTTGTACCGGGCACTACTGGGAGCTCTGACGTAGTAGACTCTAACTTTGTATAAACTGCACAGCTGAGCTCCGCCTGCCCACGAACCAATCTGGCACCTTCCTGTTCTTTTTCGTGTTGTTTTAGCAGCAATACAATCGCGAACGAATATGCAGCTTAGAATTTAGCACTTACAGTACTATGTAGCTCACAATTAGCACGATGCGTTCCACCCAATGCCAGGTAGGTGCCCTTCGATAAACCTATAACATGCACAGTAGTGACACACAAACATACGCTGTCAGTGCTGTCACACAGCATACACATGAGTAGGGCATCACGAAACGTAGCATCCCCGCGCAAAGGACAAACCATCGCATTATGTAACCTTGCGGTCTCAAGGAATATTTTCAGGTAAGCACAATTAAATAAGCATCTTGAACAATCCATTCCTGGAAGACGTCATCTACTTTAAACCAACATTGGTAACGTCCGGCATGGTTGGGCTGCACGCGCAAGATTTCCAGAGTTGAGTGGCAGTGGCAAAAGCCATCCGTTATTATGTGAACGGTAGTCCTGAAATTGGTCATTGTAGAACGCCCGGTCTGAAATTCCTTAAACCCATCAGCATAAATGACGTGATCTTCGTTTCTCCAGAGAAACCGATCTCCAAAGTCGCCCGGCATGGCTATGAATTTTACATAACATGGAAAACGGGCGGTGTCACCCACTATGACGGTCACGTTGCGCATCGGTGGCTGAAAGACTTGAGCTGGTGTGACAGTTGGACTGAAAAAGAATGTTTCGGTGGTGAGAAAAGAGCTGCCGTTGTACCGTCGACAGTCGTATTTCCCGGCATGGACATGAGAAAATGACAGTAATTCAATAATCATTTCTCCCGTGCTAGGGTTATTCAGGGCCACGGTGTATTTGTTCGAAAAAGGCGTATCGATCGAATCAACAAGGCAACTGCATGTCTGCACCTCGAACGGCATCGTTTCTGATTTCACGGTGAATTTCTGCCTTCCGTTCAACCAGATCTGTGGTTTTTGCTCTGTGCCCACCGGCACAGGATTCCCTCCTTTGCAGTGCAGAGTCACTGTGACTCCTTCGGGTGACCTGACGATGCTATCCGCTGGCCATGTCTCCGCTGGCGCGCTGATTGACGACTCCTTTAAATGGACAACACCGTTTTTCGCCCTTCGAATGGCTTCGTCCAGGCGTTCATTAACTGGAAACCCCAGAAGAAGATTAATGTTTCCAATATATGCGTGCTTCGTTCGGCCAAGTTTAAAAGTTAATATAAAATCAGCAGGTTCCCTCGCAAATTAAACCAACTCAGTTTCTTTACGTTTTCATTGCGCCCATGATGTTAAGGATGTGTGTCGAGTCGGAGAATATGGTCGGCAAGGCCATACGAATTTTGTGTTTGACGCTATGGTGATAGCGTTGCTGGTAGTTGCGGTACGATGCATGTAGTACGTGTTTGCACGTTTTCTGTAATCGACGTTTATCAAGGCAGTTTAGTGGGGCTTCAGTTTATGGCATCGACAGATTCGTGTAAGCCTTAGGTAGGAATACACCGAGTTTAGAGAAAAGAATTTGCATTACGACCAAAGTTTCCGGTTGAAAATTATATGCCGACCCGGATCAAAAACACACTCAGCGTACTTACGTGGCCCTAAAAAAGCATATAAAAAAAATCGGCAAAATTTGTGTGGACGTTTTGGTCGTTTGCAGATGTTATAAGCATATTTCTAAACGCAATGGCCAAATACGCATATTTCAGTAGTACACAGGTTGAATGCACATTAAAAAGGGTGGTACGGATATAAAAATATGCACTAACTGTAAGTACGAGCTATTTGTACTACTCGGGTGCTGAAGTAGTTTAACTACGTGGCAACGATAAACATGGGTATGTACAGTACGAAACCCTTTTGGGTGTGATCTTTGGATCGCTACAGCACACCATATCTGCAAAGAATCGAAAGTGAGCATTTTGTATTACATTACCAATTTAGTACTTACTACGTTCTCGGCTTAGTCCTGTTTGTACGGAGCATGCCATTATGCTCAGCAATACTAGGTTCAAATACAGGATCACGTGTAGTGTGTCGGTAACAAGTAAGGTCATCTTCAAAAGAGTGGACTCCTTGTCAGCAACCTTTTCTGAGCAATTTTAAACAGCGACTAGAACTGTGGCCAGTGCAGCATTACGTGTTTTCCGATTGCTGAGCAACCGAGTTATTTGTAAGAGTGCATAATGCGCGGTTACTGAAAAACTGCAGCTGAACTGTATTTTTATCTGCTGTTAATCAAACCGCAAGGGTGATGGCCGATACTAATCGTATCGTAACGGCAGCTGACGTAAAACACTATACGAAGTTGGCGACGCTATTCCGACAACTGCTATCTGGCTATCTGGTATATAACTAGATTATTAATTTATTAAGCAGTTTGGATACAGTTTTAATTTGGTTATGATTTATGACATTTAGGATGGTCTTATCAGCAATACATACTCTGCACTTGAAACGCTGTGTTTGAGCTTTGCATTCGAGAGCTCTTTAACATGCTCCGTGCAATCCGAACTAAGCCAAGAAATCAGTAAGCATGAATCACTAAAATTCACATTGTCAAAAAAAAAATTGAACAAGCTTTTAACTGGACGCGGACTTCGTTAGTCAATGGACGGCTGAACGATGCAATCCGTAACGCAAAGAACGGATTCGTTTATTTAAGGCATTCAATCAACGAGCAGGCGGAAATACGGTCAACGGATGAAATCATCCGTGCACCAGAGGGATCCACAGTAAGACTGCAATGCAAAGGAGGAGATCCTGTGCCGATAGACCAACAGGAAAAGCCGCAGCTTTGGTTAAACGGAAGACGAGTATTTGTCTCACAACACGAGACACTGCGCCTCGACTTACAGCAATGCAGTTGTCAGGTTGATTCGGCTACCACGTCGTTCTGGAGCAACTATACTCTGGTCAAAAGAAATTCTGATACGGGAGAGTTGATTGCTGATTTATTGGAATTTTCCCACGCCCAAGCGGGGAAATACGAGTGTGTACGGTGCAACGGCAGCTCTTTCTTAACCACCCAGACTTTCGTGGTCAGTCCGACGGTCAACGCATCGCAAGTCTTTCGGCCACCGATGCGCAACGTAACTGTTAGAGCGGGTGACACTGCCCGCTTTCACTGTTACGTAAGGTTTCTGGCCTTGCCGGGTGACTTTGGGACGCGTTTCCTCTGGATAAGCGAAGATCATGTGATCTATGCTAAAGGGTTCAAGGATATTACAGCCGGAAGTTCCACAAGAACCGATTTTAAAACAAGTGTTAACATCGAAACAGATTGAATGTGCCATTGTCACTCTACTCTGGAAATCTTGCGCGTGGACGCCAACCACGCAGGACGCTATCAATGCTGGTTCAGGGTGGATGACATCTTCCATGAATGGGTTATTCAGGAAGTCTTTCTTGCTGTGACAACCTAAAATGTCTGGTACGGAATGGAATAAGTTTTGGAGCCAGATGCGATGGTGTAGCTACTGCAACAATCCTGACGTTTGTTACAGTCAGAGGAAAGTTCTATTACAAACTTCTTCCTTCTTGATTGATTTGTGGGGACTCATTTCGTGTCGTCGTGTATGTACAACAAAAATCAGCAATAAACAATAGTAATCAATATTAAGAAAATCGATAATCATTTGAATTTTAGGAACTGTACAAATGCAATGCGCATAATACTTAATTTTCCACATGCTTTTTAAAAGTTTTTATCAACAGACAGTTTGCATTTGATATTTTTTCTGAGTAACCTGTGTGACCTTTTAATAAGTATACCATGGCGCACTTAGACAATTTGGCTCTTGAGTTTGATGAACTGCATGTGCAGATGTATCCGCTCGAGCCATGCGCCTAGCTGAGTACAGGGAGCTGTGTACGTTATGCCATACAAGGTTTTAGAAGCTTAGAAACAAAAAACACGCGCAAGATTTCTTGCATTTGCGCATGAATTCGTTAAAGGTAGCGATCTGTAGAAAACATTATCGACATTCCATGGTTAAGCAATGCTACCAATGATGCCGCTTTTTGCGCTCCGGATCGCATTGTCTACTAATGTCCAGGAGCTCATTAGCTGACAAACGTAACAGCCTGGCTGCGCTCCCATAGCTAGACAATACGCAATAAAACATAACGAATCAGTATTGTCATTTTCTCCTTTTGATTAGTGAACAGTGAACTCAAGCCATTAATTGCAGTCGCAAGTGGCTTCCATAACCATACCGCAAGGTACCCCATTTTTCAGGTAGCCACGATTAGATAAGATTCTTGCGCAATCCATTCATGGAAGACATCGTCAACCTTGAACCAACACTGGTAGCGCCCGGCGTGGTTGGCTTGCACACTAGAGATTTCCAAAGTTGAGTGGCAATGGCAGAACCCATCCGTTCCGACGTAAACACTGGATTTGAAATTCGACAGCGTGGAACTGCCGGTTTGAAGTTCCTTAAGCCCATCGGCATAAATCACATGATCTTCGTTTCTCCAGAAAAAACGATCACCAAAGTCGCCCGGCATGGCAATAAATTTCACGTAACATTGAAAGCGGGCGGTGTCACCCATCCTGACTGTTACATTAGGCATCGGCGGCTGAAAAACTTTGGACGGCGTGACCGTCGGACTGGCGAAAAATGTCTGGATGGTACGAAAGGGGCTATCGTTAAACTGTATACATTCGTACTTCCCGGCTTGGGCATTGGAAAACGCCAGGATATCTACAATCAGTTCCCCGGTAACAGGATTGCTTTCGGCGATTTCATATTCGGCAGAAAAGCGTGTTGTGTTCGAGTCACCGAGGCAACTGCACCGATGCACTTCGACCGGAATTCTTTCGCTCGCTCCGCTGTGTTTCCGTCTTCCGTTAAACCAGAATTTTGGTTTCTCCTCTTGGCCTGCCGGCACAGGCGCTCTTCCTTTGCAATGTAGTCTAGCCTTTTCTCCTTCCGGTGACCTTATGATGCTATCCGCTGGCCTGATTTCCGGTGGTTTCTTGACTGACAACGCTTTCAAGTCAATGATACCGGCTTTTGCGTCGCGGATCGCATTTTCCAGGAGCTCATTAACTGACAAACGTAACACCTGATTAAAAGGTGTATGTACTTACCGTTCTCTGAAGGCCAAAGCATAGAAGTAGAAGTATAAAGTGTGTACTTATTGAATGCGCATCACAACGGGCAGAGCCGCGATTATCCGTACTTTTGCAATGCTCACATTCCGGACGATTTCATACGGTTAAACATGTACTTCGAGAAACTTCATATTCCGGCACCCTTTTAACTTTATCACTATATCCGGCAGCCGACTAGTTGAAAATGCCACATGAACAACCGCCCCCGTTGGCGACTGCAAGTTATCATTTACACTCGATTCAACTGCTTTCCAAATTTTTCTATTGGTCGGCGCGTACCACCTGTATGAACAGATGTTGCGTCGACCAATAGAAAAATTCGAAAAGCAGTTGAAGCAGCTCATGTTGCATTGTCAACTAGCCGGCTGCCGGAATATAGTAAAAAAGTTAAATGGGTGCCGGAATATGAAGTTTCTCAAAAGTATAGTGTTCACCCTTTAGGGTTGCACAGTATTAGCCGCCAGTAAGTAAGCGCTCTACTTATTTTATTTAACATTAATTATTTACGCTTACTAGCTTCTCGGCTAAACCCTTGCTGTACGGGGCATGTGATAGTTCTCCGGAATATCAGGACCAAGCAGGGCACTACCTGTAGTGCATCCATAAAGGTCGTCTTCAAGGAGACTGTATTCCCTGGCAACTAAGAGTCTTGGGTAGGTTACACTGTGATGAAACTCACTAGAGTATTGCGGTACTTCTATACTGTGAAAATTTTTGATTTTCCGATAGATACACAACTGAGTTACAGTAGTTTTCACAGGGAAGCACTTTGTGAATGACAGCGCCTCAATACGGTACCATGGAATGAGTACTCGTACTGCTGGTTTCGTGCGAAGGAATTTCGCGTTTGTATTAATGCAGTGTTAAATGAATAAATGACATCATCCGCATTCAGCACTTCCATAGTGTTCCAGGGCGTATAGTTAGAACAATCATTTTAACATACCTCTTTGCACCCGCATACGGTATCATCCAGGAAACGTACATACTATACATTCACTATCCAATACGATCCACACTGTAGTTCTAAAGTACTTACTACAGTAACCTTTGCGTGCGGTAATATACGGTAGCACGTCGAACGCGAGTGGCGCACAGCTGAAGTGAAATGAAGGTGAGCCAACTTTCGCTGAACCTGCATCGCTATGAGCCAATCTGAATCGCTGCCGATCTCTTTAAAAGCGAGAATTTGGTTCTCGCAAAAATAATGCACTCCCAAACGTACTCGTAATCCAGATGAGCTTACTCAAAATCACCAATGCAACTATCGATTATTTTATTTAACGTGATTCTTAGTTCTAGCAATTACATTTCTCATGACAAAGAGCAACAAACGTTAAAAAACCGGCACGCCCAACCGCCACGTTTTACCGAACATAAAACCCGCCATTAGCGTCCATATCGCAGCGCAACAAAAATGTCACATCAAAACGCGGAAAAAAATAAACCAGGCTTTTGAGAATGTTGGATCTGGACTTTTTTGGTAAGCAGACTGAGCTGTCTACAGTAATTTTTCTGGGTATCATCTCCTTCCCGCTCCTAGCAGTAACGAGAAAACCGCAGGCCGACGACAATATAAAAAATGGACGATAGTGAATTGGCAGCGGAAGATGTACACTCCGTAAACCTGGTCAAACTGAAGAGGTCGTTCTGCGGATTGATCAGGCTGGGATAGCGCTATGGGATGCTGCTGATTCGGACGGATCCACTTTCGGCTTGATACATCTGCGAAACAGTTCACTTTCTACAGTAATTTTCACATATTGTCGTATAAACTGAAATACGTCGATACGTACGAAGCAGTATCGTGCTGAGTAATTTTTCATCAACGGCAATAAAAAACGAGATTTCGTTCTCCTTCCAGTGTTCGTGGCAGACGGATCCCACTAAAAATGTCAACGCTTGTATACATTGATTAATTCGTGGTATATGCGTTCTTAATTGCTGTTAGGTTGATTTCTTGAACCGTTTTTGGACATTGTGCGCTGCTGTCAGCGGCTCAGCCGTCGTCGGCTGAAAACGCACAAACGAGCCGCGAGCGCATCCGAATGACATCTTGATTCCTTGCCGGCATTTAGGTTCCACGTTGTTGCCGGGAACCAAACCGACTACGCAATCTCCCGGGAAGGGGCATGATGCGACCGTTGGGATCCGTGAAGTATGACTTAGGAATTCGCGAATTTGATACCACGTACCGCACCTGTGGCACGTTTCGTAACAAAGGCAAAACGTGGATCGTTTTTTTGCCTTCTTGTAGCCACAGTAGACATCTGTAGTCTGTGCACACGCTGTAGACAACCTGTAGTCCTACCGGCAGTCATCTGGCTTCTTAGCCTGTTTTGGGTGTAGAGTATACAGGGTATCTACAGGCTGTCTACAGGGTGTACAGGTCTACACAGATGACCACAGTGACTACAAGAAAAGAAAATACGTTCCAGTTTTTTTTTTATTTGATACGAAACTTTCCATATATAATTAAAAGGTTTGGAACATACGCATACAAAATACAACGCGAAACCTCAAAAACCGTCGTACACTTTCTATCTGACAATCGAAAACGCAAGCTTATATACAGTGGCCAAACCAGTATAATGTCATAGGCTTCCTTCAGCTTTCTGGTGCGTGTCACATTCTTTAGGCAATAACAGTTAAGTAAGCTTCTTGGGTAATCCATTCATGGAAGACGTCATCAACCTTAAACAAGCATTGGTAGCGCCCGGCGTGGTTGGACTGCACGTGCAAAATTTCCAGGGTAGAGTGACACTGGCACATTCCATCAGTCTGGATATGAACATTTGCCTCAAAGTTTTTCATTGTGGAGTGGCCGGTCTGGATTTCCCTATTCCCAGGAGAATAAATCACATGATCTTCGTCCCTCCAAAGAAAACGTTTTCCAAAATCGCCCGGCATGGCTAGGAATTTTACGTAACAAGGAAAGCGGGCGGTGCCACCCACCCTGACCGTTACGTTAGGCATCGGTGGCCGAAAGACTTGGGACGGCGTGACAGTCGGACTGACAAAAAAAGTCTGGGTGGTGAGAAGTGAGCTGCCGTTATATCGTAGACACTCGTATTTCCCGGCATGAAAATGAGAAAACGCCAGAAAATCAACAATCATTTCACCCGTAGCAGGATTGCTTTCGACGAGGGTATACCTGCTAGAAAAAGGCGCAGCAGCTGAATCAACGAGACAACTGCATCGCTGTATCACAGACGGAAGTGTTTCGGATTTCACGGTGAACATTCGCCTTCCGTTCAACCAGAGTTGTGGCTTTCTCCTCTTGGCCCACCGGCACAGGCACTCCGCCTTTGCAGTGTAGTCTTGCTGTTCTTCCTCTGGTGACCTGATGATGCTATCCTCTGGCCTTGTCTCCACTGGTTCGTTGATTGAAGACTCTTTTAACTGAATGATACCGTTTTTTGCACTCCGGATTGCATTGTCCAGACGCATGTTAACTAAAAAACCAAAGGTTAAAGGTTTGGTCACTTTTCTTGCACGCTAAAACAACCGCGCGCGTTTATTTGCTTGTCGTATGCATATTTATGTGCTTTTCTGAGAATAATGGGCAAAACATCATGCGAGAATAATCGCAAACCACAAGTCCACAACTATATTTATGCCGTTTGTCTGTAGTGCACGAGTTTCACTACTGAATAATTTCGGTGCACTGTCATAACATTACTGTGCCAAAAGCTCATGCATTAAATTATAAAAGCCGATTTCCTTTTGCAAACCTCTGCAACTTCTAAGCTGCAAACCGCGCTCAATGCACCGCTGCAACTAACTCTGTATATGTGTTGGTTCTCTGGTTAGTTATTAAGACGAGTAATTTTTTACCTACGTCAAAATCAATTCTAAAGCGTAAGGGCGATGTCGTTGATTAAAATGATAAATGACTGATATTGATTTTATCTTTTTGATTACACACACGTCTACATAACTTTGTAAAGAAACATGACATCGCACTACACAGAATCAAAAAGCAGCAGTCACTGATCGTCTGAGAACAGAGAGCAACTGATTTAGATTTGCTCCCGGTGAACCTCTTCGGCAGATTATTTGTCTCTGATTGAATTTATCGAAGTGCGCTGCGACATTAGAATTTCCACCTCGCTCTCACAAGGCAAAGTTAGTTCCACCTATATTTCGTGGCGGATGCTTTCTCAAATCTTGGAATCGAAGATTGCGAACGCGTACACTGACCGTACACTGGTGAGTGGTGAGTAAGGTTTGTACTTTTTTATCAAGAAATAAATTCCTAACTTGTGCGAAAAGGTCTCAAAGGGGGCAAATGACCATTGCTTTCGAGAAAAAAATTACAACGCATTAAAATTCAATGCAGTTAACTTGCAATAATGCAGAAATGCAGAAATGACTTGCGCGTATCTGCAAGTGCATTTTTCAATCTTTAACACAAGAAAATGTTAATATTTCGAAAAACGCCAAATTCAGGTCATACACGGATTTGGCAACATTGATATAACGTTCTATCTAACCGCGAAAGCACGTTTGTATTCCCTTTAGAATTTCTTGTTCGAACAGGACGTGAATAAGAAAAAGCGTCAACGTAACATCGCATTACCCAGAAATAAATATAACTTCAGCAAAATATAACTATAGCATGTATCTTGGCTCTTAGGCATCATAGGTGGCCTAAAAACAAACCGCGACCAATCCAGATTTATTTCCGGTGAGATTGTTTGATATCATTTGTCGCTGATTGAATCATACGAAGTGCATATAGCGAGATAACGATTGCATATACATATGACATAAAGCGGTCTCCAGTTTTAAGCAGAGGCGTGCCCATTTTAAAGGAGTAAATAGTACACTAGAAAAGTGCACTCGCTTTTTGCGAGCACTGCGTGACCGAAGCGTAGCGTGCTCGTATGACGGTTTTTTTCCGGACTATAACATCATTTAACGATGCAGTCTTTTTTAAAGTTATTATCTTTACAAAAAATTCGAGACAATAATCGCGCAATTTCCACAAAGAATTCTTGGAAACGTTTCCAATCAATCACGCTTTGTTTTTGGTACTGCCTATTAGCGACAAAGAAATTTTAGTTAAGAATAATGCGCACTCCATACAGCGTTTACATAATACTCCATGCGGCATACGTTTTTTCAACTTTTTAATCGAAAAGCATGGAGGGAATGCGAACGAGATTTTGCGCTCGAAAACTTTATCAGGCTTTGTAACTTTTGGTCTGTTTCCGGTACAATCGAAGTACGTAGAAACATGGAATACATACAGGCGAGATCGACGTGGCCTGTGCAGTGCGCCCGTATTTTCACGTTTTGGTGCTTGTATTCTGCTTGGTTATATTGATCTGCCGATAAAGCGCGCTAAAATTTTTTCGATGCAGCGTGCAGCATAAAGGGCCAACATTTTTGATTATACCATAATATTATAATTTATAATGAAAACATCAAGGCTAATTTTTACAAACCAGAAATTATAATTTCAAGAAACGCAAGGTTACCGAAGAGCTTAAAATCGAATCACATTGAATAACTCGAGCACTGATTAAATATAGCACAGTAATCAATTATACCGCCTCCGGCGTATCTCGAGATTGGAAGTTTGTTATCATGAATGCTTCATGGTAACTTCCAACAAACAAACTTGAGTCAGCCTGCATGAGAGAGTCCATATGACTTTATCATGGCCGACTCAAGTTACTGGGCGGTGGGCTGTGACCTTTAACTTCCAACATACGATGTCGGGTAATTACTCGTTATTCTGTACTTCACATAATAAAAATTTGTACGCATTTTCGTTTTCAATGTTTAAGTCTCGAGATTCAACGTGGTAATGCTCAGAGCGTTCTGGGAGCTGTTCCGTCTTAAGCTAACTGGTGCAAGGGATGTGCTAGGATCGTATAGAACTTCGGAAAAAATCTGCCGATTGAGGGAATCGAACCCACAACCTCCATACTCTAAGGCCGAGAGAGGCACCACTAGGCTATCGGCAAAGCATACAAATTCTATCGAAATGTTTTATCTAACGATCCTATAGAGAGCGGATGCCGCTCTAACACTGGAAAGGATTTTTTATTTACGACATGTGAAGCAAGACGTGGTCGCTTATTAAGCACACTGAATAAAGGTTTGTTACATAATGATATTATTCTTAGTTCGGGGATTCGATTAATAATTACTTATTCAGCGGTTCAATAAAAATCCTCAGAGAAGTAGCAAGTGCGTAACTACATAGTTACGGTAACGCGCAAACGGTATGTAAACTACTAAACACAAACGCACGGCTAATCTCTGAGCATTCAAACACATTTTAAGTGTTACCACCAGATCTGTTCAGTTTTTTCGACAATGCTGTTTTTTCGATAACTTTAATAGCTAACGACGTTTTGAAGAATACGCAGTAAAAAACGGTATGAATAGTTATAAGCCAAAATATGCATGCTTGCTGGGCTTTAATCGTGCTCCTAAGAACTGGTCCATCGAAAGGCTGCGATGCGAAGCTTGCTCAGTTGATTTATGAGTACAGTACCCGACTACCGGGTATAAACGATACGCAGTTAATTACTTAATCCTTACTCAGTTCTCGGGTTAATCCGGCCTGTTTTACTGGGCATGGCTTTGTACTTTGTAGGACCAGGACCATGGAGAGCACCAGTTCCAGCATCTCCAGAGCGGTCATTTTCAAAGAGACTGGGTTCCTTGGCAACAAAAACTTTGTATTAATGGTTCACAAGGATAGGATGATTTTACTTTAACTGTAAATTCCCCGCTGGCCGCACAAATGCGCAGGTATCCAAAATAAAACACTTCCTAAATGACAGCGCTTCAATACTTCGGCATAGGAGTTTGACGATCAGCTGGCCGGGCAATGGTGCATAGCTTTTCATCATCGCCCCTGAACAAGCAAAAAACTAAAAGCTGCGTGCATTAGAGATCGGAATCGGATAAGGTTTCTTTATCCTAAACCTATCCGACACTTATTAAAATTGTTCTTAACCGAACCCTTATCCGAAATTTTTATATTTCTTCATACTTATCCTATCCTTATTCGCCACTCGGATATCCTAATATCATCGGATAATTGTCCACAAAGGCAATTTTTACAAGAAAACATTTGAACTCATTATTCACCGCAGTTGAATCAAAAAAAGTTTGTGATGGCGTGTGGAGTCACTGATACCGCGTTAAAAAATATTCTCCTTAACAATAACAAGAGAATTCGGCTTATTGAATAAAAATTATAAGCAACGTTAACCAGCATAGTTTAATAGTACTTGTTCAAGGTTTTCAAGAAACATAAGGAAAGCTTTTATATGCTCCATACAAAAAGCGGATACTGAAGCTGCAATTAGACTGACGAGTTGCCGCATAAGGAGAAAGAAACAACTGAATCCTGCTGTCAGAAGTATACTGCAGATTTCCGGTATGTATCCGTGAGTCAAGCAATTACCATGGCAGTTGACTGTAAATATAGATTTATTTGAAAGGTAAACACTGCTTCGTGTGACACGAAGCACGAAATGGCAATTAACAGACCAGTAACAAGGCAGAGTAACAAACCAAACCTGCTCTTCAAAGCTTAAGCTTAGGAAAATCGCTATGATTACAGAAAAAACCACACCCTTCTAGTTCTAGTCCTTTTATAACGTTTCCGCCGCACAGCAAAAATGTCAGTTATTCACAATTAGATAGGCTTCTTGAATTCCCCATTCGTGAAAGACGTCATCAACTCTAAACCAGCACTGATAGCGCCCGGCATGTCTGGCCTCCACGCGAGAGATTTTCAAGGTCGAGTGGCAGTGACACTTTCGATCCGTTGCGATGTGAACATCTGCATTCAAGTTGGCCAGCTAGCTTGGTTTGAAATTCCTTAAACCCTTTGGCATAAATCACATGATCATCGTTTCTCCAGAGAAAGCGATCTCCGAAGTCGCCCGGCATTGCCAGAAATTTTACGTAACATGGAAAACGGGCGGTGCCACCCACTCTGACAGTCACGTTGGGCATCGGTGGCCTAAAAATTTGAGACGCGGTGATCGTCGGACTGACGAAAAATGTTTGGGTGGTCAGAAAGTCGCTGCCGTTGTACTGTACACATTCGTATTTCCCGGCATGGGCATGGGAAAATTCCCGTAAATCGGTAATCAGTTCTCCCGTAACTGGGTTGCTTTCGATAAGGCTATAATTGCTATGAATTAACGCAGCTGCCGACTCAACGAGGCAGCTGCATCGGTGCATCTCGAACGACCTGCTCTCTGATTTCGAGGCAAACAATCGCCTTCCATTTAACCAGAGCTGCGGTCTTTCCTCTTGTCCCGCCGGCACCGGCTTACCGCCTTTGCAATGTATTCTCGCTGTTCTTCCCTCCGGTGCCCTAATAATGCTATCTGCTGGCCGAATCTCCACTGGATCAGTGATTGAAGATTGTTTCAAATAAACAATATCATTCTTTGCGCTGCGGATTGCTTCGTCCAAGTGTCCATTAACTAATAAAACCGATGCAAGATTAAAGATTTGCGCACCTTTTTTTGTGGCATTTCTTTCAAACGTTTGTTTTTCTTTAAAAACTGACTTGCGATGGCAAATCTGGCCGCTAATGGGTATCGAACGATACGTAGACATAAAAGTTTGGTTCAGTGGATCGGACTAGTGAACTCGACAGAGTAAGAAGTTCGTAAAGGCTTACGCGGTTATTATATAGTGAAGTGAGTTTTAGAACATGTAAAGGAGTTTTAGAACATGTAAAAGCAAGACGTTGTCGCTTGTTAAGCACACTGAATAAAGGCTTGTTACATGATGATATTATTCTTAGTTCGGTGATTCGAATAGTTACTTATTCGGCGGTTCAGTAAAAATCCATAGAGGAGTAATAAGTGCGTAAGTAATTACGGTAACGCACAAGCGGTATGTTAACCCAAGGGCAGGGCTAACGTCTGAGCATTCAAACACAGATTGAACGTTACCATCAGATTTGTACAGTTTTTTTCCAACAATTGCTGTTTTTTTTTCGATAATTCTATAGCTACCGTTGTTTTGAAAAATACGCATTAAAAAACGGTATGAATAGTAATAAGTCAAAATATGCATATATGCTGAGCTTTAATCGTGCTCCTAGAAACTGGTCCATCGAAAGGTCTGCGATGTGACGCTTGCCCCGTAGATTTACGAGTACAGTGTACCTGGGTATAAAAGGTACGCAATTAATTAATTCTTACTAAGTTCTCGGGTCAATCCGGCCTGTTTTACTGGACATGGTAATGAACTCTGTAGTACCAGGACCACGGAGAGCACCAGGTGCAGCATATCCAAAGCGGTCATCTTCAAAGTGACTGGGTTCCTTGGCAACAAAAGCTTTGTATTAACGGTTCACAACGACAATGATTTACTTTAACTGTAAATTCCCCGATGGCCGACAGTTGTGCAAGTATCCGAAATAAAGCACTTCCTAAATGATAGCGCTTAGTTACTTCGGCGTAAGTGTTTGATGAACAGCTGGCCGGGCAATGGTGCGTGGCTTTTGATCATCACCATTCAACAGGCAAAACACTAAAAGCTGCGTACATCACCAGTCTCGTCCGATTGGCAGTGGTACGCGTCTCCGGCGAAAGAGAATCCACCCACGCACGTGGCTTTGTGCAGTAATTCTCGTTCAACGCTACAATACAACAACAACCAGCGTTCAAATTAAATTCAATCTAGTTAGTTTAACTTCGTAAATTGTAATCATGCAGATTGGAGACTGGCCGAAAAGTATGCATGTCACAGTACTGATATCAGAAGTTGATGCAACACGCAAATTAAGCTTTCCACTGCCGTAAATTGCTAGTTAACAGCGGCAGCTAGATGACGTATTGAGATCGAACCTTGAATGAGGTCGTTGGTGCGCTGCCGGGACGCAGCGATACATGTACGTGTTACGACAGTGCTGAACGCACCGTATAACCCGGACGTCCCAGGTGCACCACTGCCCGATCCGGCCGCTTCCTTCTCCCCATGCCGGGCACCGCCCACGCTCCATCGAACAGCTCATGTAGTGCTTTTTCGGTACGCCACACGCTGGTACAGTTTGATCGGGCGGCTACAATAAGCGGTTCCGATATAAAAAATGCAGGGAGAAGGAAGCGGCCGGATCAGACAGTGGTGCACCTGGATATCGTCCGGGTACGGTGCGTTCAGCGCTGCCGTGACACGTACTGTGATGTACATGTATCACTGCGTCCCGGAAGCGCACCAACGACGTCATCAAAGGTTCAATCTCAAGACGACATCTAGTTGCGCTGTGTACTCGCAATTTACGGCAGTGGAAAGCTTTGCGTGTTATATCAACTCCTGATATCACTGTTACATGCTTATAAAAATAACTACAGTATGTGCGACTCCCCGACGGTGATCCGCGTCGGGAAATTCCGCATGCATGTCGTCTCCAGGATGACATCGTCGTCGTCCGTCAATTGCCACTGCCGCAATGATGTCCCGGAAGCGGCAAAACGGAACTGGACATCTGATTCCAAGGCGTGCCATGCAGCTACTCCGCTCGCTTAGCCACAGTGGAAAAACACAGTTTGGCTCAGGGTCAAACTACACATGTATCCGCTCGAGCTACACGAAAAAATTCATTTCGTTAACAGGAATTCGCAAATTTGGGGTTCTATCTGTACCATCCGCGAGTGGCAAACATGACGGCTTTAAACGACTGCCTGACGGTGATCCGCGCCGGGAAATCCCGCATACACGTCGTCTCCAGAATGACATCGTCATCGTCCGTCGAATTCCCGGTGTTTTGCCGCATTGACGTCCCGGAAGCGGCAAAACGGAACTGGACATTCGATTCCATGGCGTGCCAGCTTCTCCGCTCGCTCAGCCATTGCGGAAACACACAGTTTGGGCAAGGTAGCCTCGCGCATCCGCGCTCGGCACTTAAGTACTGGATAGCACTGGCTTTGTTTTGGAAAGGTCATTATAAATTGAAGTATATAAAGGAAATAGACTAAGATTGAAATCGGATCTACGCTTTCGTAGTAGTGTTTTATAAGGCGTATTAACGTTCTAAGGTTTTAATTTTTTACGCTCTGATGTTCTGACGTTCTGATGTTTCACGTTTGGATTTTCTAACGTTCTGACCTTCTGACGTTCTTAACTTCTGACGTTCTTACTTTCTGACGTTTTTTCACTTTTCACAATCTGACATCCTGATGTTCTGACGTTCTGATGTTTCACGTTTGGACTTTCTAACGTTCTGACCTTCTGACGTTCTTAACTTCTGACGTTCTTACTTTCTGACGTTTTTTCACTTTTCACAATTTGACATCCTGATGTTCTGACGTTCTAACGTTCTGATATTCTGACGTTCTGAATTTATGACATTTTGACGTTTTTAATTTTTCACGTTCTGACGTTCTGACCTTTTAACGTTTTATTTTTCACATTCTGACATTCTGACATTCCGCTGTTCTGACGTTCTAACGTTCTGATATTCTGGCGTTCTGAACTTCTGACGTTCTGACGTTTTTAATTTTTTACGTTCTGACCTTCTGACGTTCTAATGTTCTGACGTTCTAACGTTCTGACGTTCTAACGTTCTGATATTCTGACATTCTGATATTCAGACGTTCTGAATTTCTGACGTTTTTGATTTTTCACGTTCAGACGTTATTAATTTTTCACGTTCGGATTACCTGACGTTCTGTCTTTTGGCGTCCTGACTTCTGATGTTTTTACGTTCTGACGTACAGATACGGTGTAGGCGGCATACTGGGCAATGTACTTGACCGTTTATGGAGGTTTACGTAATTTGCTGCTCACATAACAATTTTTCATCTACAATCTACATTAAAAAGGAAGTATGTATTTATGTATCCGTTATAGTCTCCGTGGTTACAGTCATTGTGTTATGGGCTTTTCATAACTGTGCAGTGAATACAGTACTTACTTCTTCGAGTGCTCTTTACGTTTCCTATACTTAAGACCTGGTGAAACCATCTTCTGACCACTGGGTAATAAAAACAAACAAAAATCTATTGGCACACCTATGGAAAATATGGAATTTTTTAAGATCAAGCTGGACTTAAACTGACCACGCGTTGACGAGCCTATTAAAACGGCGCATAAATACGCTTTGGTCGGTAAGCTTGTATGAATATAAAGAAAAGATATAAAGATATAAAGATAATGGGAAATACAGCTGTAATTAAGCTTCTTGTTTCCCTCACCTTTTTACTTGTGCGAATTAATTGGGTAAATCAAAGTACAATAAATGTTTTAGAAATCTAATATTTTACTGCTATTTTTGTTTTTTTACCTGGTGTCATTGTTAACATCTGCGGTCCTTCCTGTGGGGAAAAGAGTGCATTACATGTTGCGTCGGCCGACTGCGCCAACTGAACTCCAGAGTCCGTCATCTTATACATCTGTACAATAATTTGTCAGACATAAAATACTTAACCTTTACGTTTCGACGATAATTATCCCGTATTCTTACAAAGCAGTGAAATATTTCTTCGTTACTGTTGGCCATGGTGTGTGTGATGCGACCGATAAGGTACCGGTTCACTCCGTTGCGCCACGATCCCAAACACTCCAGTCTGACATCTGTATTGCAATAAAAATACATAAAAATGAATTAATCGCGCTAAAAAAACAACGGAAATAAAAATCATTCGAGTCTTCGTCGGCTCTATCAATCGTACTGCGTTCTTCCGTGGCATCCGGGCAGGATCTATAATCCAGCATCATCTTCGAGTCAATAACAAGAGGTTTCCGTCTGCGGCACCAGGTTGCTGCGTTTCGTGGGGCCTTGTTTGTATGTGAGAGAATACCGTCCATTAAAGGTACACTGTTCCGGTTCCACAAATCATAATAAAAACAATATCATCTTATTTCCTATAATATTAACAAGTGGGAGAAACGAAATTTTAATTTACAAAAGCAAAAATATTATTGAATCAATATTAATAAATTCGAGGGTTCCATACAGGATTAAACCAAGTACTTACTACTTAGGATTCGATTCTGGTATCAGAGACAATGCCCTAAATATAAAGCTATTTTATGCATAAATTAAATTAAAAAAATTGGTTCCAGCTCGGAAAATAACAGATTCAAATGCACAAAATGAGAATCGAACCTAGTATAGTATCTGTACGTGACTTCTTTGCAGATGTCTTACTAGTTCTTAGCTTGGTCCTGTTTGCATGGGACGGGGCAGGCTGGGTTGGTCCGGAATCCCTTCGAATACATAAAATGCAGAACCAAGACAGCACATCCAAAACAGATTTTAAATCCGAAAATAATTTTCAAAATTTTTACAAGATTTCACAGTGCTGTAAGCTGCATTAATAATTCAAAATCCAAAAAATGTACAGTACTTCAAATTAGTACTGTAATTCAGTAATTGTTTTTATTTGCTGTTTCGTGTTTACGCGATATTAAGGGAAATCAAACCGCACTTCGCGTCGCGCTTCGTTGATACTTGTGCCAAGGAACCGACGCCCGGGCGCCTGCGGGCAATCTACGGGGATTCATAATTCCTTAATATTTTTGATAATGGTATGACATGGTTAATATTATTTACTAAAGATTTAATATCTTGTACATACCGTGCAGCCATAAATGCTGAATCTGCTGTGAGCCATTAGATAGTCTGTTACATCGTACTCGTAGCTAGTGCTTGATGCAGCACTCTTTCGATGGCCTTTGGAATTATATAAATTTTCTCGATCGCACAGATTACGATTAATTAAGTTGAAAGATCTAACACATACTGCGGTACTTCTACAAACAGTTAGATACATTTTTCAATCGCTTCTTTGTTAAAGCCTGCAATACAGAGCTTCTATATAGCGCAACATCGAACGTTCACACGCACATAAACACCAGTTTTGAATATTTCCGCTTTACCCTCCTTGTTGTTTTTTGTCCGCGACGGTTAGCAGAACAACCTTGTCGAAAAATTAGGATAGTGCTGCATTCTTGCTAAATCAAGAGACAAATTCTAGATCCGCGTTACAAGGCGTCCCTTTGGATGCCAAAACAGTCGAAAAGGCGGCGTCCATAATTCTGCGCAAAATCGCCGTTGAATGTGTCCGTAAATTAGTTATTTTTCGATTAATTGATCACCCCATCGTTACTGATGCCCTTTACAACAATTATGCAATAAAAGGCGCAAAGCAAAAAAATGTACGCAATGGCGAATACAGTCGGATGATGTAACCTTGTAAGTGTGTGCGATGTAGACATGATGCGTGGCCTAGACTCCAACTCTGACTCTGACTCTGATTCTGACCGCTCCAACTCCGACTCTGACTCTGAAGGTTTTTTAGGTTTCTTAGGTTTCTTAGGTTTCTTTGGTTTCTTAGGTTTCTTAGGTTTCTTAAGTTATTCTTAGGTTATTCAGTCAGAGTCAGAGTTTGAACAGTCAGAGTCAGAGTTTGAACAGTCAGAGTCAGAGTTTGAGCGGTCAGAGTCTGAGTCAGAGCTTGAGCGCGGGCCCAATGCCAGCCCTTAGATACACACACATACACAGAGAGATACACAGAGGCGCACAGAGACTCACAAGTCAAAGATACACAGATACACAGAGATACAAAGATACACAGAGACGCAGGACCTGCCACACGCAGCATACACGCAACTACGACGTAACATCGCCAGCCATCATGCATTTCTTTCTGATTCAGAAACGTTGACGTTATCGAAAGGACAAACCATCGGTATTGTGGTCACATAACCTTACCGCGACAGACCACAATTTTCTAAGTAATTGCAACTAGGTAAGCTTCTTGAACGATCCATTCGTAGAAGACGTCATCAACCTTGAACCAACATTGGTAACGCCCGGCATGGTTGGCCTGCACGCTCAAGATTTCCAGAGTCGAGTGACAGTGGCAAAATCCATCCGTAGATATGTGAACGGTTGTCCTAAAATTAGTCATTGTGGAACGCCCGGTCTGGAATTCCTTAATCCCATCAGCATAAATTACGTGATCTTCGTTTCTCCAGAGAAAACGATCCCCAAAGTCTCCCGGCATGGCTATGAATTTCACGTAGCATGGAAAGCGGGCGGTGTCACCCACTCTAACGGTCACGTTGAGCATCGGTGGCCGAAAGACTTGAGCAGGTGTGACTGTTGGACTGACAAGGAATGTTTGGGTGGTGAGAAAAGAGCTGCCGTTGTACCGTCGACATTCGTATTTCCCGGCATGGACATGAGAAAATGCCAGTAAAACAATAATCATTTCTCCCGTGCTGGGATTACTTAGGTCGACGGTGTACTTGTTAGAAAACAGCGTAGCAGTCGAATTAACAAGGCAACTGCATGTCTGTACCTCAAACGGCAGCGTTTCTGATTTCACAGTGAATTTTTGCCTCCCGTTCAACCAGAGCTGTGGCTTTTTCTCTTTGCCCACCGGCACAGGATCTCCTCCTTTGCAGTGCAGCCTCACTGTGCCTCCTTCGGGTGACCTGACGATGTTCTCGGTTGGCCATATCCCCGGGGGCTTGCTGATTGAAGACTCATTTAAATGGACAATACCATCCTTTGCGCTGCGGATTGCGTTGTCCAGGCGTCCATTAACTAAACAAACCCAACACAGGATTAAAAGTTCCTTCCTTCTGTGCTGGCCGAGTCAACCGCGCATACAGCTTAGGACGAAATGGTCGCATAGCCCCATACCCAGCATTCTATGTATACGAGGAGGATTATAGTTGAGTCGGTAGCGCATAGCTGCTGTGAGTTAAACTGAACACCATTTCGGTAAGTTTGTGACGTAACAGCCAACCGTGGATGGTTGCACAAACCAATAGCTGCGATTGGTAAGCAAACAGTGCAACCCCCCACGACTGACTGCAGTTCAGTTGTTGGAAATGCAACCTTCCACGGTTGACTGTTACGTCAATAGCTTATGGAACTGGTGGTCGGTTTAAGTTTAACTAGCTGCAGCTATGCGCTACCGACTCAACTATAATCCTCCTCGTACGCATGCGGTGCAGTGCACTTGTACGAACCGGATATTTTGAACTTAGTCGTACAGTGCACTGCACCGCATGCGTACTGAATGTGGATATGTTGGGTGTGCGGCCATTTCGTCCTAAGCTGTATGTTTGCATTTTTTTTGTACAAAGTAATTTTATATACTTTTTCAGGACTAATTCGAAGAATGGACAAGGTCGCAATTATCATTACACATAAACACAAGTACAATGACCAAACTATGTTTCGCTCTTAGTGAGATGCTTTAAGAGCATTGTTTTAATATTCAGGAAATGACCATAGTTACGCCCTAGGCCGGGTAGGCCCTACACTCCCTTTGATTATTAGCACTCCCTACCACAACCGCTTTTGGCTATTGCCACTACTTTTAATTTGGTGCATATATGAAAATTTGTCACCAGCGGCTTTTTTTTCATTTGGCTCTGATTATCACCTGCAGGGAAAGGTGGCAAGCGAAACTTGCTGACACAAGTTATACCTAGGGGTCGCTAAGATTCGTTTTCTTAAAGTCAAATTTAGCACCTCCAACAGTTCTTTTAAGTGTTTCCGCCGCAAATGTGACTGCAAAATGACCGGAGTTGTGACTATCTTTCTACGGTGCACGCGTGGAAACTGTACAAATATTTAGTGTCATGAGACCGGCATAAATATAACGGTGTGGCTGTTGTCATCCGGTTCATCCCCTGCACTCCATTTTGAATAGAGTTACTACCATTTAAAAATTAAAGCTATCGAGCAGATGCTGGACAATATATTGCTTAATTACATCTGTGACTACCAAAATCTTAGGATCAACGGAAAACCGTGACACTTTACGTACTCTCCAATGCACGACATAAAAAATTTCGCTGAATGCTAGGAGCTCGTTACATTTATAAAGACCAGATTTTTCTGTGCACTGTACGTAAGCACTAGATTTAATCACAACGAAGATGCTGTTGATTAAAATTATGGATTTTACATAATTCCTTAATGCATACACGTCAGCACAGCGACGTAGAAAAACAGTCAACAAAACATCGCATTACAAGATATAGTTATTAGAGAACAAACAGGTCAAAACTCAAAATTTGCATGTTTTTTAAAGCTACGTGGGTTCACAGCTTTGCTTGCCCAAGCGGTGCATCGGTACTCGGTATCGAAGGTGAAACGCGGCAGAAAGCAGTATTGTGCTGCCATTTCAATTCACAGAGCTACAATTATACACGGACGGTAGAATTAGAATCACGTCTACCATGCCGACCGCCCGGGGTGGTGTTCAGCAACCCCATGTTTTGCCAACTTCCAACAACCAAACCGCATGGTGCATGTTTGGCGTCCGAACCGATATTAAATTATTCTGGTTACGTAGTGATAAGAATCTGTCGAAAGTGCACCCGCCCGTGTATTCACAACCCTTCATGGGCAATGGTGTTGGCACGCAACACACGTTTTTGACGGACTGCGGTCATCTATGGTTCAACTCACAGAATCTGCGTTGGACATTTTTGAATAAAGCGTTATCAATTGTACCTTGCTGATTTATTTCCGATTTAATTACTCACCCACTAATTAGTTAATTAGCAAGATCTGCGAGAGGTCAGAAAGTCCGAAATTGGTCATTTTTGGACACCTGTAGTTTGTAATTAACTTATGATACAAGTTTGAGTTCTGTTGTTACTGCTGCTTTAAGGTCCCTTGTTGCTAATTATGCAAAGGGATATCAATTAAGTGTTCGCGATCACTTGGAAAAAAATCCTGAACACCATGTTGCGCCCTGACGCCAATGCCCGTCAAGTATGCAATAAATACCGTCTTCGTAGTAATAACACATTGTTCATAGTGGTTAGACGAAAACTACTACTTAAACATAAGTGCCAGAATTTTCTTTTTCCGGGACTAACTTGAAACTTCTATTCCCCCTACACAATACCCATAAAATAAAGTGTGTTAACATTTTTTCAATGCAACGGGCAACACAGAGGGCCACGATTTTCGATTATACCATGATAAAATAATTTAAAATAAAAAATCAAGGCTAATCTTTACAGACTAGAAATTATTATTTCAAGAAACGCAAGGTCACCGAAGAGCTTAAAATCGAATCACGTTGAATAACTCGAGCATTGAATGATTATACTATGAGTATACCACAGCGATTGATTATACGTCTACGGCGTAGCTCGAGTTCAGAAGTTTGACTTTATCACGGCTGACTCTAATTACTGGGCACTGGGCTGTGACCTTTAACTTCCAGCATACGATATCGGGTAGTTACTCGTTATTTTGTACTTCACATAATAAAAATTTGTACACATTTTCGTTTTCAGCGTTTAAGTTTCGAGATTTAACGTGGTAATGCTCAGAGCGTTCTGGGAGCTGTTCCGTGTTATGGTAACTGGAAAGAAGTTTTAGAACATGTAAAAGCAAGACGTTGTCGCTTGTTCAACACACTGAATAAAGGTTTGTTACATGATGATATTATTCTTAGTTCGGCGATTCGAATAGTTACTTATTCAGCGGTTCAATAAAAATTCATAGAGGAGTAATAAGTGCGTAAGTAGTTACGGTAACGCACAAGCGGTATGTAAACCCAGAGGCACGGCTAATCTCTGAGCATTCAAACAAAGATTGAATGTTGCCATCAGATTTGTACAGTTTTTTTCAACAATGCTGTTTTTTGATACTTAATTCTATAGCTACCGACGTTTTGAAAAATACGCGTTAAAAAACGGTATGAATAGTAATAAGCCAAAATATGCATGTATGCTGTGCTTTAATCGTGCTCCTAGAAACTGGTCCATCGAAAGGTTTGCGATGTTACGCTTGCCCCGTCGATTTACGAGTACAGTGCACCTGGGTACAAAAGGTACGCAATTTAATTAATTCTTACTAAGTTCTCGGGTCAATCCGGCCTGTTTTACTGGACATGGTAATGAACTCTGTAGTACCAGGACCACGGAGAGCACCAGGTGCAGCATATCCAAAGCGGTCATCTTCAAAGTGACTGGGTTCCTTGGCAACAAAAGCTTTGTATTAACGGTTCACAACGACAATGATTTACTTTAACTGTAAATTCCCCGATGGCCGACAGTTGTGCAAGTATCCGAAATAAAGCACTTCCTAAATGATAGCGCTTAGATACTTCGGCGTAAGTGTTTGATGAACAGCTGGCCGGGCAATGGTGCGTGGCTTTTGATCATCACCATTCAACAGGCAAAACACTAAAAGCTGCGTACATCACCAGTCTCGTCCGATTGGCAGTGGTACGCGTCTCCGGCGAAAGAGAATCCACCCACGCACGTGGCTTTGTGCAGTAATTCTCGTTCAACGCTACAATACAACAACAACCAGCGTTCAAATTAAATTCAATCTAGTTAGTCTAACTTCGTAAATTGTAATCATGCAGATTGGAGACTGGCGTATGCATGTCACAGTACTGATATCAGAAGTTGATGCAACACGCAAAAGCTTTTCAATGCCGTAAATTGCTAGCTAACAGCGCAGCTAGATGACGTATTGAGATCGAACCTTGAATGAGGTCGTTGGTGCGCTGCCGGGACGCAGCGATGCATGTACGTGTTACGGCAGCGGTGAACTCACCGTATAACCCAGACGTTGCACCACTGCCCGATCCGGCAGCTTCCTTCTTCCTGCCGGGCAAAGCCCACGCTTCATCGAACAGCTCATGTAGTGCTTTTTCGGTGCGCCACACGCTGGTACAGCTTGATCGGGCAGCAACAATAAACGATTCCGATATAAAAGTGCAGGGAGAAGGAAGCGGCCGGATCGGGCAGTGGTGCACCTGGATCGTCTGGGTTATACGGTGCGTTCAGCGCTGCCGTGACACGTACATGTATCGCTGCGTCCCGGAAGCGCACCAACGACGTCATCAAAGGTTCAATCTCAAGACGACATCTAGCTGCGCTGTGTATACTTGCGATTTCGGGCAGTGAAAAGCTTTGCGTGCTATATATATATATCAACTCCTGATATCACTGTTACTGTATTTACACAAGTTTAAGAGCCACCAAAATGGCGGTATCCGTAAACAATAGCGCGCGGCTTCTTTGAAGTTCAAAAAAGCCGTCGGATATTCTGCGCGCACCCGGACTTTTTTGAGGCTTTTAAACTTGTGTAAATACAGTACATGCTTATAAAAGTAACTAGAATATGTGCGACTAGCCCCGACGGTGATCCGCGTCGGGAAATTCCGCATGCATGTCGTCTCCAGGATGACATCGTCGTCGTCCGTCGAATTGCCGGGGTACTGCCGCAATGACGTCCCGGAAGCGGCAAAACGGAACTGGACATCTGATTCCATGGCATGCCAGCTTCTCCGCTCGCTTAGCCACAGCGGAAAAACACAGTTTGGCTCAGGGTCAAACTACACATGTATCCGCTCGAGCTACACGAAAAAATTCGTTTCGTTAATAAGAATTCGCAAATTTGTGGTTCTATGATCTATCTCTACCATCCGCGAGTGGCAAACATGACGGCTTTAAACGACTCCCCGACGGTGATCCGCGTCGGGAAATCCCGCATACACGTCGTCTCCAGAATGACATCGTCGTCGTCCGTCGAATTCCCGGTGTACTGCCGCATTGACGTCCCGGAAGCGGCAAAACCGAAGTGGACATTCGATTCCATGGCATGCCAGCTTCTCCGCTCGCTCAGCCACATGTACAGCGGAAACACACAGTTTGGTTGGGGTTTATTTTCTATAACAGGAAATACAGTTGTAATTAAGCCACTTGTTTCCCTCACCTTTTTACGTGTGCGACTTAATCGGGTAAATCAAAGTACAATAAATGTTTTAGAAATTTAATATTTTACTGCTATTTTTGTTTTTTTACCTGGTGTCAGTGTTAACGTCTGCGGTCCTTCCTGTGGGGAAAACAGTGCATTACATGTTGCGTCGACCGACTGCGCCAATTGAACTCCAGCGTCCGTCATCTTATACAACTGTACAATAATTTGTCAGATATAAAATAACCTTTACGTTTCGACTCGATAATTATCCCGTATTCTTACAAAGCAGTGAAATATTTCTTCGTTACTGTTGGCCATGGTGTGTGTGGTGCGACCGATAAGCTACCGGTTCACTCCGTTGCGCCACGATCCCAAACACTCCAGTCTGACATCTGTATTGCAATAAAAATACATAAAAATGAATTAATCGCGCTATAAAAACAACGGAAATAAAAATCATTCGAGTCTTCGTCGGCTCTATCAATCGTACTGCGTTCTTCCGTGGCATCCGGGCAGGATTTATAATCCAGCATCATCTTCGAGTCAATAACAAGAGGTTTCCGTCTGCGGCACCAGGTTGCTGCGTTTCGTGGGGCCTTGTTTGTATGTGAGAGAATACCGTCCATTAAAGGGACACTACAAAAGCAAAAATATAATTGAATCAATATTAATAAATTCGAGGGTTCCATACAGGATTAAACCAAGTACTTACTACTTAGGATTCGATTCTGGTATCAGAGACAATGCCCTAAATATAAAACTATTTTATGCATAAATTAAATTAAAAAAATTGGTTCCAGCTCGGAAAATAACAGATTCAAATGCACAAAATGAGAATCGAACCTATTATAGTACGTGACGTCTTTGCAGATGTCTTACTAGTTCTTAGCTTGGTCCTGTTTGCATGGGACGGGGCAGGCTGGGTTGGTCCGGAATCCCTTCGAATACATAAAACGCAGAACCAAGGCAGCACGTCCAAAACAGATTTTAAATCCCAAAATAATTTTCAAATTACTTACAAGATTTCACAGTGCTGTAAGCTGCATTAATAATTCAAAATCCAAAAAATGTACAGTACTTCAAATTAGTACTGTAATTGTTTTTATTTGCTGTTCCGTGTTTACGCGATATTAAGGGAAATCGAACCGCACTTCGCGTCGCGCTTCGTTACGCCCGGGCGCCTGCGGGCAATCTACGGGGATTCATTATTCCTTAATATTTTCGATAATGGTATGAGATGGTTAATATTATTTACTAAAGATTTAATATCTTGTACATACCGTGCAGCCATAAATGCTGAATTTGCTGTGAGCCATTAGATAGTCTGTTACATCGTAATTAGTGCTTGATGCAGCACTCCTTCGACGACATTTGGAATTATATAAATTTTCACGATCGCACAGATTATGATTAATCAAGTTGAAAGATCTAACACATACTGCGGTACTTCTACAAACAGTTACAGTAGATATAATTTTCAATCGCTTCTTTGTCAAAGCCTGCAATACCGAGCTTCTACCTCTGTATATAGCGCAACATCGAACGTTCACACGCACAAAAACACCGGTTTTTAATATTTCCGCTTTACCCTCCTTGTTGTTTTTTGTCCGCGATGGTTAGCACAACAACCTTGTCGAAAAATTAGGATAATGCTGCATTCTTGCTAAATCAAGAGACAAATTCTAGACCCGCGTTGCAAGGTGTCCTTTTGGATGCCAAAAGAGTCGAAAAGGCGGCGTCCATAATTCTGCGCAGAATCGCTGTTGAATGTGTCCGTAAATCAATTATTTTTCGATTAACTGATCACGGCATCGTTACTGATGCCCTTTACAACAATTATGCAATAAAAGGCGCAAAGCAAAAAAAATTTTTCGCAATGGCGAATACAGTCGGATGATGTTACCTTGTAAGTGGCTGTAATGTAGACATGATGCGTGACACCACTGGCAATCAACAGGTGATACTAGTAACGACCTACCGGAAAGTATAACTCTGCAGATATAATTCTCGCAAGTACTGCACCTAGCTGTAAGTAATTTTTTGTTATTGTTGTTTTTAGTATTAATAATATACATGGCGGAAGAGTGCGCAACTCTACAGGATGCATGAAGTTTCCTTGAGCTGGTGTAGCGGCGTTCACTGAGCACCAGATCTAACTACAGCCTGCAGTCGTTGTAATAGTGAGCCTGCGCAGTCCGCCTGAGCAGGCGACCGGGCACCGTAAAACGCATTTAATCAAGGGAGCAGACAGAAATTCGTTAGACACACGCTCTGTTTAACTCTGTATTTTTGATTAAAAGCGGTGCCCGTTTTACGGTTTACGGCGGACTGCGCAGGCTCACTAATATGCGTATGTTGTTCCGGGTTCCCAATACTGCGTAGTAAATTTTTTATGACCAACGTAAAAACATGGAAACTGATCAGCCACGCTTCACCAAACATAAAAACCTGCCATTCACGTCTATATCACAGCTCAACAAAAATCTCCAATCAAAAACGCAAAAACAACCGCAGACTATTGAGAATGTTGGATTTGGACTCTTTGGTAAGCAAACTGAGCACTCTACACTATTTTTGCTGAATATCATCTCCATCCCACTCCCAGCAGTAGCGAAGAAAACAGCAGGCCGATGACAACATGAAAAATGGACGACACTGAGTTGGCAGCGGACGCTGTACACTCCGTAAACTTAGTCACGTTGAAGAGGTCGTTCTGCGGATTGATCAGATTGGGACAGCGCTGCGGGATGCTGCTGATGCGGACGGATCCACTTTCGGCTTGATACATCTGCAAAACAGTTCACATTCTAATTTTCATTTAGGTAATTTCGAATAAACTCCAATACTTACGAAGCAGTATCGTGCTGAGTAATTTTTTCTATCACTGGCAATGAAAAACGAGATTTCGTTCTCCTTCCAGTGTCCGTGGCAGACGAATTCCACTACAAAGGTCAACGATTGTCAACATTGTTCAGTTCTAGCAATTACTTATTTATTCGCAGCATTTCGGTCCTGCTTCTTACTTAGGTTGATCTCCTCAACCGGTTTCGGGCATTGTACGTTGCCGTCCGCCGCGGTCGGCTGAAAGCGTACAAACGAATCCCGAGCGCATCCAATGGAGATCTTGGTTCCTTGCCGGCATTTTGGTTCCACGTTGTTGCCGGGAACCGGGCCGACGACGTACTCTCCCGGAAAGGGGCATGTAACACCGGAAGCGACCGTCGGGATCAGTGTTGTCCAGTCGGTGCGGTTAACGCTGAAGTATGATTTCGTACATGCCGCGTCCACTGTTTTCGCTAATCGTCCTACAATCAATCTTTTGTATAAATCACAAATTATTTTTACATAGTCTAATCTTTAATTTTTTATGTGCAGTACTTTGGATAATTCTGGAGTTCAGTGTACATCAATCATTTATACGAGTATACTCGTACGTACATACGGCTTTTGTATAATACATTTTTCCCGTATTAGCGTAAGTGATCTTTCACTTTCACCATTTTTGTGCACCCAAACTTCTTATAAAAATTTTTTATGTAATAATTTTTCCTAGTTGGTGTGCGTGGCCTTTCAAGTGCGTATTCTATAATGGAATTCTTTCGTACCTTGGTGTAGTTGGACAATCTGGTCGTTCAATTTTATAAACTGCATACACATGTATCCGCTCGAGCTACACGAAAAAATTTGTATTGTTAATAGGAATTCTCGAATTTGTGGTTCTATCTGTACCATCCGCGAGTGGCAAACATGACGGCTTTGAATGATTCCCCGATGGTGATCCTTGTCGGGAAATCCCGCATGCACGTCGTCTCCAGGATGACATCGTCGTCGTCCGTCGAATTCCCGGTGTACTGCCGCAGTGACGTCCCGGAAGCGGCAAAACGGAACTGGACATCTGATTCCATGGCGTGCCAGCTTCTCCGCTCGCTCAGCCACAGCGGAAACACGCAGTTTGGCTCGGGGTCATTTTCTAATAGGAAACACAGTCGGGATTTCATTAAACCACTCAGTTTCCTCACCTTTTTTACGTGTGCCGAATTAACTAAGTAAATCAAAGTAAAATTAACCAAGTAAAATAATTTTTTTAGAAATTTAATATTTTATTGCTATTCTTGTTTTTGTACCTGGTGTCAGTGTTAACGTCTGCGGTCCCTCCTGTGGGGAATACAGTGCATTACATGTTGCGTCGGCCGACTGCGCCAACTGCACTCCAGAATCCGTCATTTTATACATCTGGAAAAAAGTTAAATTTCTCAGCTACAATATTTGATAACGTTTGTTGATATTCGTTGATAGTTGGAAGAACTCCTTATCCTTACAAAGCAGCGAAAAATCTCTTCATTGCTGTTGGCCATCGTGTGCGTGATGCGACCGATAAGGTACCGGTTCTCTCCGTTGCGCCACGATCCCAGACACTCCAGTTTGACATCTGTTGCAATAAAAACACATGAAATAAGTCAGTCGCGCTAAAACAACTGAAATCAAAATCTTTCGAGCGTTTTTCGGTTGTATCGCTCTTACTGCGTTCTTCTGTGGCATCCGGGCAGGATTTGTAATGTAGCATCATCTCTGAGTCCTTAACACATGTCTCCGTCTGCGACACAGGATTGCTGCATTCCGTGTAGCCCTGTGTGTACGTGAACGAATATCGTCCGTTGAAGGGACACCGTTCCGGTTCCGCATTAACTGCAGCAACAAAAATCTTTACAATAATTATACAGATAAATATATTATTGTGGCGTACGGCGAAACATTGTGAATAAATCCGCGTTTCCGGTTATCGTATCACAGAGTTCCTCAAATGAGTATTGCTCTTCGGATGGCACACAGTAGCCTGAAAAGAATTCGCTGTTGTAACTATTATCATCCCATTCAATTATTTTTACACAATCTTATTTTTACACAATCGACAAACTTAATACAAGGAGGCAAATTTGAAAAGTATTGAAAAAAAAGTTATTGAAAGAAGTTCAACTTGAGTTTAAAACGACTTTGTGAGAAAGAACTCCCTTTTAATTAAAAGCCCATACTCTACAACATCGCACAATGCATTTTCGGTGCAAATAAGCACCGAACGGACCATTTAAAGAACTTTGCCAGTAAAATAATCAGAGTAAGTGCTACTGCCAAATTTTTTAAAAATCTCGAACGGGGAATATTTCAAAATCAGATTTTAAAAGCAATATACTTATATTTATTTACTTTTTTTAAATGATATACTTACTTTCTTTAAATTGTATGACATTCGGATGCTGTTGTGGACTAGATGTGATGATACACTGACTGCAATTCTGCACTCTGCAAAAGACAAACACAGCATCATTCAGTATTATCAACCTCATTTCAAGATGTTTCTATTTTGTATTGATTTATTGAATACAGAAATTCGACAAAAATATGTATACGAATTGTCTGAGTAACGAGGCATCGATGGTTTGGACGATGACCTTTAATGTATGCAGCCCACTCCTGGCGCATTAGACCCTAAACGCGTAAACGGGAAAGTGTTGTATCGCCTTCGGGCAACCGGACCCTGATTCATTCGCTCCGCATCCCCCCACTTAACAGCGGAAACACTCGAGCCGCGAAAAATCAACTCACCGCACAATGCACACGGTGATGAGCTGCTGCAGTGGAGCGCGCGCACCGTAGATGCGTTAAATCAATTACAACTGGCGCGGAATGACCGATGCGTGTGTATGAGGCGCGTAGTCGACAGGCAGTGCACGCCCCTGTATTAACCCGGGCCGCACTGGACAATGGACGGTCTAAATGGATGGGCACGGTGCACCACTGCACCGGGTATGGTGCGCTAATTTGCGGGCTCTGCGCCGGCATTGTGTCCTCTTTGGTAGCAAGTTTGGTAAAATATTTCTAGAAGCAACCTTATAATGCTGAATGCCCGAATACTTTTAATACGGAATAGATACGCGAAAAACTGTTTGACTTATTTTTCGGCGGACAACGCAAAATAAACATAAGTATTGCGTTTTTAAAAAAAATACGTTTAAAAGAAATTTGGATGTTGAAGTTTTGCGGGAGGCAAGAGCGCCAGAATATTACAGTTTTTTTTTCAAAACCGAGCTTTGTCTTACAGTTTTCATAGCTGCGCTTAAATTTTTAGGGATTAAGGTTCCACAAAATAATTACAAAAAAAATTAAAGGTATAAATCGGTATTGCACTCAAATAACGTTCCCAAGTTTCACTAGTTACAGAACGTACAGCAGAATTGAAACAGTTTCAGTGGTTTATGCACAACTGCGTCCACTAGTGACTAGTGACTAGACTACAGAACCCTCAGATGCTCCAATAAAACTTGAAATCGGGAGGAAATGTATCTGTAGGTAAAGGCCACTGAAAACATAACTTGCTTCTTAGCTTGTTCTTACTTAACCGGCTTTTTCTTATTTTTCCCGAATCCTGCGTTTCTGTTCTTGTTTCTGTTTCTGAACCGGGATACATATCTCGCAAAAAATAACCGCGAAAAAGTTAAATTCTAAACCAATATTGTCTTGTGGAAACATCCTTCCCAGTTTTAAAAGAACATCACCAACGAAGCAAGCTAAAAGCTGCTGCTGCTGCCACCACATTACAACTTTGCATATAAAGAGAACTGCATGAATACACGCTGGTGTTATTGTAGCGGCTGTTATGTTATCGCCAACACACGCCATGTTGACCATCCTCAATGGCCACACATCCCCATAATTAAAGCAGTGTCTGTAATGTTTGTGTTGACCATAGCATCTCGACCGTTCTAAGCCGATCACGTACACACCGCCACGGAGCGACTGACCATCCGGAATGTGATCCGAACTGTCAAACACTACAACATGCCAACTTGTCAATATTATAGACACGACGGCGAGTATTGCGTCGATCTGCGTAATGTTATCGTTAACTTCCTGCCGCGAAATGGGAAATGGCGTTGATTACGGCATCGCGCGCGCTGGTCAGCTTTCCCTGACAGATGATCGCTGCGCTTAATTGTATGCGGCAGTGTCCAGTTGGAGTTGCATATAAAATGCATAGGGTATAAGAATTATTGTTAGCGAGAGGCTGTGACGGGCCGTTTTCGTCACGGATCATTGACTGGACGCCGGGGATCAGTGGTTACGACTGTAGGCTGAGATTGATGGACGTGGGGCATTTTCGGATGGTTATCGCGCGTAATTTTCTCATTTATATCGGGAAATAAAATGAGGAACACTCGCGCTGCGGAGTGAGGGCTTAAGTTGGGACAAACACAAAGTCTGTTAAACCATCCACGAGGAATCGGGAAATAAAATTACCGAATAAAAAAATATTGAAATTCCATCACTGAGAACAGCGAAAAGCAAAATTGACCGTTCTTAAAAAAGACTCCAAGTAATTTCTTTGCTAATTTGGTCAAAATGCCTTTTCAGACTCGTCAAATACGTTTCGAAAAATTCTATTTTTTAAAAGTTTTGTTTGACTCCCAGCTGTGATTTTGCTGCGCCCAGACAGAACCGACCAAACCGACCTAGCAGTTTTCACTAATGCCTCTGCACTACGATTACCAGACATTTTTCTGAACTTAAGATCTCGAACGGTTCGTAGATACCTTGTAGAAATTTAAAAATTTCAATTTAAATTATTTGCAATCACAACATGTTAACATTATTTTGAATTTTCATTTCGAAGTACCTAAGTTTTTTATTTAAAAATTAAAAAGGCTAGTTTCAGAAATATTTTGCCAGTTAACCAGATGATCAAGCAAAGCCAAAGAACATAACACATTACAAAAGCCCTTCACTTTTGCAAATACGGTTGTACTCGTAAGTGGTACGGTATGCAATAAACTTATAATATTTTATGAGTTTTTTAAATACATGCATATGTATGCATATTTTTAAATGAAAAACTGAAATTAAAATTGTTAAAACATAATATTTTTATATAATATGTATCACAATTTAGAGCCTAATTCCACGCTGGGAAAACGCAACAGAAAGCAGATGTGAATACGATATTAGTTTTATCTTCGAGAATTAATTCGATAAAAATAAAGTAACTGCTCTCCAAAATTCTGTCCGCACATCAAAACAATATGAAAACATATTAATAAAATTAACAATGTTTAAAATGCGTTATGTGGAGTTCTAAATATACACTGATTAATTTTCTAGTACAACAAAACTATGTATGATATAGCCGCTGAAAGAACAACAGCCCAGAACAATATTAATGAGCTTGTTATGTTAGATAACAACATCATATGTCAATGTAGCGGAAAAGGTGGACGGCGTGCCTCACACCGGGAGTTGGCGTAATGTGGGTCAGTTGCACGCTCATCACGGCATCTGTACAGCAAGATGGATGTTTCGCTGCGATGATTGATGCTGATGCGATCTGGTTTCTGTATAGTGTATACACCGGCAACAAAACACCGCTATTTTGTCAGCGACGCAGCCGCCCGCCACACCGGTCGCGTTGTGGCACGCGGCACTTATCCGTTATAGTACGGAACAAAATGATTTGTTGTTGTCGGCTTAGCAAGAATTACCGGGTTTAAATCAAGGTGAAAATGCGTAAATAATTTGTTGGACACGGACTAATAGGCAATTATGATTGTCATACGTTAGTAGCATGAATATCTGGAACAAACAGCGTATATACGCCAGTGTCGCGTCAAAATGGATGGAAATAATTAAGTGTCAGTTATCGTTAAAGAGTAAATAAAGGGTTTGACATGTCCGTTGCCGAAAATTGCCGGTTCATGGACACAAATGTTGCAGTTGCGCCCGGCCCCGTTGCGGCACATTCGACACTGCATGAATTAAAATGTGCAATAAATTAGCTCTGCCCCACATTGTAGCTGAAATTTACGGTGCATTAATTGATAGATATGCCGGTATTAATTATTTTCTTCGCTCTATTCTGCGATAATTACCGTGATTTCAGTTTTACTGGTTCGACAGCGTTAAAGAAGTGCGATGCACATGTTTATGTACAATTCAAATTAATTTTAGCGCAAATCGTTAAGAAAAATCCTCTTTCCACAAATGTGATTTCTAACGCTTTCCAGATTTTTCCCCACGGTGAAAATATACGAAAGCACAATGTTTCTTAATTCTGAAAGGTTTGAAAAGAAAACTAAAAATTTTTATGCGCTCGCCGAAAACACAATCGTTTTTTTAAAAATGTAGGCTTATTTTACTATTTTAAGCGTTCACTTGCATTTAGTTGTGTAAAACTGATTTGTGCACCACGCGACAAAAGCCGAAGCATAGCTAGTCTTCGTAGTGCAGTGGCTCGACGACGAATGCACATTGCACAACTGTTATAGGTATTACGTCAGATTAAAATTTTAAACTTTACTGTGCTTAATATGAAATTTGAACTTTTATTTTACATTTTGTGTGGCATGTTTTTAGACGGTTTTCTCTGATTCGAGCGTTTATTCAATCGATACGGTTTGCAATTTAAGTTACTAAAGTACTAGTAAACAAACTGCATTTACATTTACATAACCTTGACACTCACCGATTATAGAGAAGAAATTTGTGGATGAATTTATCGGACTTTTGAAGGACACACTCTCCTTTTCCGGTGATGGAATTCTGATTAATGTTGATCACACCGACCACGCCGGAAAGGAACCATTCGCCGTTCCAGGCATCCGGCAGGGCACAGTTGCCGCTGTCAGACGGCCTGTCAGCCTCCCTCGTTAGCGCCGACATGTCTGCCGCTAGGAGAGAAGAAAGAGATCACGTCAGGTCACCCTATTGTCTCTTTGTCAGGACCATCTCATTACGCGGCTGATTGACTGTTTACCGTCTACCACCGTTCACAACCGGCATTCTGTCTTCTTTTAATACCACAGAAAGCAACAAAAACCAGCAAAACACTAACAAATCGTCTCTCTTATAAAAATAGCAATAAATTTAAATTGGTGCTTTATTTTCGTAGAAATTTTACGTTTCCTTTAACGGACATATTTGCATTTGCTCTCAGAAGTGTTTTTATGAAAACATTTAACACCAGAAAAATGCTCCCAAATTACTGCAGTTTGCAATTAATTAAATGGCAAACACAGAAATCGCTGCTCAATATGAAACAGCAAGTTTAGAACAATTTTGATAATTTTTTGTCTTATTTGTTTTACTTTCTGAATTATTTTTATAAGTAACTAATGTCGAAAAATCATTTTAAATATTTAGCAACCACTAATAAAATTCTTTACATATCTAATAAATTACTGATATCCTAGAATTATTTACACACAAAATTAAACTTTGCTCCTGTCGCGAATGTATAATTTTTTGCTCGATAGTTCTGCCACGACCCTTAATTATAAAACAAATCCGTAGTTAATGGGAAAAGTTGTTAAGTATCGTTTTGCAACAAATGTCAGTACAAATATTTAATCAGAAATGCATGTTTCGTGTGGACGTGAACTCCGGCCACCCGGTGCGATTGCATCTTTGGCTGCGGATTTGCCGAGTTTCCTCGGCATGCTTAAAAAGTACAGCTGATGATTGATGAGCACTAAGCGGTTACGGCACACTGCACCGGCAAGAGAGTGTACAGTATTTGGTCGGATTAACTAGCCAGCAAAACAAGGCATTAATATTCTTCCGCTGAATTATGAGTGCTACTTGCCATTTAACTCTCTCGCTTATACGACGCTGCACACACACCGGCCATGATTGGCTGTGGGCCAGCCCGATTGTTGTAGCTGATAAAATAAATGTTTTTTGGAGCAGTCTGTTGTGAGGATTTTTAATGGCTTCTTAAAGCGACATGTGAATGGCTATTTAAGCAAGATTTACGATCTATTCAGCGCTGCGCACATCGGCTTTACACGCACCAGTGACGGTGACAATCGTAAAAACAATCGCCACGGATTTGTGGTCGGATATCCAACGTGTACAGTGTACACGGGGATTTGCTCGTGCTGGTCCGTTCGGCACCGGACCCGATTCTACACGGTAAAAAACTATACGTACAGTAGATGTCCAGTGGTGTGCAATGTGTGTCGAAATGCAGGCGTTAGCACTGTTTGTTTTTTGAGCCGCTCGCAGACCGTAGTAAGCAGGTGCTGCACATGTGCCGTGCAGGCCCGTGCTGAATCTGCTGACTAACTGCCACTCACTGGGTAAAATCAGGAAATAATCTTAATGCGTAGTCTGTACTTTTTATTGATCCACATTTTCTTTATCCTTCATTCCCTCATTATAAAATATTCAAATTATTAGTATCACTGACGATATGGTCTTGTTACACATTCTTTGTGTTAATTAATACTGTATTCTATCGAAATCTATGTTTCGGCAAAATCGAACATCTGTCCAAAGCCAAACCAGAGCAAGTGTATTATGTTGGTAGCGTGGCAGTGCTTGGTTCAAAGTCAGTGCACCCGCCATGGTTTTTGCAGCTGAAAATTCAGTCGTGTTTGGCTGTTTGCTTCGCTGCAGAGTGAATCCATATTTTTGTCTTTCAACTCGTGGTTCTTCAGCTCCTTTTTGTTATTGTCATCCCGTTTTGAGAAATTATATTTTTTTGTTTTCGCTTTTCTGGAAAAATTCAACTGCGATATCGCAAACATGGCGATCGACTGCTTCGGAACATCACGACAATCTGAATAAGCCAGTCTGTCGCTCATGTCCTCCTGTGCGAATCGACGAAGGCATTAGCTCGTTAAACTGTTCGGAGAACTTTAGTTAGTCCGCTATCTGCGCTACGACCATCTCTTCTTGCCAGGGCACCCCGTTTCAACGCGCAGTTTGACGATAATCGTCTGTATTTGGCCAGCCTCGAAGATGAAAAAGACGAAGAAGTTTTCCTAGCAAAGCCTGCCATGCAGAAGGTAAACGAGTAAAACAAATTTCTTCTTTTGCGCTTCCTGTAGTTGTTATTGGTTGTAGGCTTTGTATTACAGGGAAATCTGCGATATCGCATGTTTTAATTGAGCTAGCTGTTTTTGCTAATTGCATTATATTAATTTTGCATTCTTATTTATTAGGCCGTATCCGGATGAAAACGTAAAGCAGATGCCAAGAAAAACGATAAGAAAGTCGTATTTTGAGACAAATAGCCGCACTCTCTAGTGCCCTGCGAAGTCCGCAACACGTGAATCCGATTCTTGACGATATCGTCGCTACCACAGATGATGCAGAGTTACTCAAAAGTAAGTTTACGAATAAGAATTAGAAATTAGTTTTAGAGCTTGTTTACTATAAAAAGTCATATTACCCTTTGAAAAAATAAAAGCAGTATTGCTGTTTAAAACTCACATATTATTTGCGCTTATTCCTTATCTAGAGCTGGATAACTTGATCGCTAGATCAGAAACAGCTTGGTAAATTGTTAAATGCACTTCGGCTATATAGCCAGTTGATTAAGTATTTCAGAAATTACTGAAAATTCTACAGCAGTTTTGAAACGATAGGTAAGAAGGAAATGAAGGAACATTAAAAGTTGGATTGTTTTTTAGCAAATAACGATATCGTTGATTGAAGAGCAGAAGAAACTGCGGGGTCGGCAGTAATCAGCAACATCAACCAACAGGAATGATGCAAATTGTGCAACTGGATTGCATCGGAGCGATAAAGAGTGAGTTTCTGTATATCTGCTATATAGCAAAAACTGTTAGCTTTTTTAATATCTGCCTGATTTTCTTTTGCAGTGCATTTGGATGGGCTCAGATACAAGGTGGCAAGCGGTGATCGACTGTATCGTACGATGAATGCGTGGAAGAAAGCCTTCGAAGGTGCCAGATTACCAATATAAGGATTAGATTTTCGACAATATTGTCAGACGTTTCTTGTTTGGTTGATAAAACGTGTTTTTCGAATTTTATTACCAGCGCGCCCAAAAAATTGGATAAAAAAATTTGTGATCAATAAATTTGTGATTTTAGATTGTACCCCAGAGTATGGCTTTTGTTTCATTTTTCTTCGTGTTTGATGTATTTTTTAAAGTGGTATTAAGTTTGTTAATTTTTGTTTGTTTTTTTTACTGATGGAATCCGGGTACGATATCGTAATTAAAGAAATGAATGGCGAACGTTGTTTCTCCGAGTTTTGGTACGCTTCTGGACACGTTTAGCACGTTCAAACGCCATAGTTGGAGACGTCTTTTTGTATGTCAAAACGGCTCCATAAGTATACTGAAACTATGTGTAGCTGCGACATCTCATCAGTGCATTGTTTATGTACCCGGCAGCGCCATTCAACGTTTAAAAGCTGCCTAAGCAACGTTAAAAAAGTGCGTACCGTAGAATCGGGGGAAAGTCAACGTTTTCACTGAATACACGCTGGGTGAATTTATTTATTTTTATTATTCTATTTGACATTTTTAGCAAAATTAACTTAATTAAATAAGAAGTTCCGAAAATACTCAACAAATTTCAAAAATCAATTTATTCATAGAAATTAATTTCAAAACTTTTGCCGAAGAATTACCAAAAATTTTACCGCTAAAAGAACATTTTGCGTTTTCTCATTTCTTGGCAAAGCGCGTATAACAAGGTATTCAAAAGTATTTATTTTCCAAACTTTATGCATATTTTGGTTGAATGTTCTTTTGCAAACTTTTGAAAAATTATGCAAAAATTGTGTTTTGTTCCTTCTGGATTTCGAATGTCTTAAATAATAATCGGTTTGATCCGTACTGGAAATTATTTGTACATTCAGACAATTCAGACAGAAGCTTCAGCTGCGCTTTCTTATGCACACAAATGATGTCCGATTTAATTTACAAAATTCATAACGACCTTGTAAAATTGGCTTTTCGCTACTACCGACAAATATAATAATTCGATATAAACGCAGCGCGTCTTATACGCTGATGCGGAAGTTATTGTTGTTCCCCGCTGAGAACCCCCGGGGAAATTCATTAAAACCCCAAACATTTAAATTCCTCGGCTCACTTTACACGCTACACTGCCGGTCAATCCAAATTTTTATGGGATCGTTAACCGTTTCGGATTTGCCTTATATCTCTACTAGGCAGAGAGCCGGGCCGGCGTGGAAAATGCGCCGTAAATTATCACAGTACAACCGCCTTAATGCGACTTAAACAGACAACAGTGAAAACGGACAACGTTGTTAGCGGTGGTGCGGCCGGAACAATGCAAATTTAATTTCATGTCAAGTGAGCCGGTTACATTGTTGGCAGATGGATTACATGCGGTCGTCATGTGGCTGTTGGCGTTGTATTTATAGGTTAAAATGGAATTTTGTCACTCTTGTGGAAGTCTTAAGTAACTTAAGTAGTCAATCTTTTTGTAATTATTTTTTGCATAATTATTTAAAACCCGCTCTTTATGCGCTCTTGTAATTATGCAAAACTTTTCCGTCAATCAGATTTCTGCAATTATTTTTTGAATAGCGAATAATAATCGTTTATCTTTTACGCGAAAGTTTTGTAGTTATTTCTGTACGGCGAACAGTAATCCCTTTTCCTGATTCTATTATTACGCGAAATCTTTGTAACTGTTTTATGTACAGCGATTATTAATAGTTTTTCTTAATTGTTATATTACGCGTAATATTCATTTGGCTCATGATAATCAATCAAAACCAAATCTGGCAATTTTCTTTAAATTATAGTGCAGAAATATTTGTGCATATCACCACGTCACCATGTACAAATGTTTTCTAGCGTAATTTTTATTTCCACTTCCGGGTGTTTATCTGTTGACTAAGGCACTTTATAATCGCTTGCTTATATCGGTTTTCGATGTTTACATTTTTTTCCGTTTCATGGTCCGATCCATGTTGTTTAACATCCGCTCGTCAGAGCGCTGAGAGTCGAGTCAGTAGACTAACATTTTCTAAAGGGAAAATTGGCTAAATCCGATCGGGGTAATTTGACTCGACATCGAGGAAGCAATTGAAAGACGATACGCGGCTCGTTGGTCTAATTTCTAAAATGCGATGCTTTGAAAAGTGTAAGACAAGCAGTAAAAGCCAGCCACCTGGTCGCTGGTCATTATAATCACCGACATTCCAATCCCGGTAGAGACTATAGCGCGGGGGGACAGGGAACAATTTAAAATAGGACCGTTATGTCGTCAATGTAATCCGCCTTTTTACAAGCAGAGGGCCCCGAGCGACCGGTTTTGGATTATGATTATAATATCGCACGATGCAGGCGTACGGTACTGAACCATGACCAATACTGACCATCCGGCACGCGGTCACAGTCGCTGCGCACGCACACAGACAGCCGGCTATTTGCGTTTTAAAGTGCAGCTGGAGACACAGCGCAGACAGGCCTCTCTGTTTCCTATCACTCAACTGACCAGCACCGCGTACGAATACGTACGGTTGCGATATCCGTTTTAAAATACAGCGGTAGACACAGTGCAGACAGCCCTCTCTGCTTCCTATCATTCAACTGACCAGTACGTACGGTTGCTGACTGGTCCATTGTTCCGCGCTGACCACTGTGCACTGAAACCGGTTTCTGTCTCGTCATGCGGGTGAAGAGTGCCAGACAGATGTGTGCATGCTACGGACGGTACAAAGTGTGTACACCAATAATTGACAAAGCAATATTGGCGGATTAAGCCGGTAACAATAGATGAAGGGCCATTTTCGGTGCTTTGTCACATGCAGATGGATTATGACACGTATAGCCGGGATTTACCGTCAGGATGAATTAAAACGGGATTAGGACCCTTTATAAGGAAAACATTTTAGTCTATCGGTGAATAGGCTACCGTTTATTGTAAGTTAAATTGCTGTCAGGAAGAATTAGACGGTGACAGTTGGGAAAAAGTAAAAGCTTATTTAAACCCGTGATTATTAAATGTTTCCCACCCGGGAATTAAATTTCCTTCAGGACCCGCTCATCTGTTAAAAAATAATATTGCAAATAAATATCCAAAAATTGAAATAGTTCACACTAAATCTAAAAAATCTGGAACGAGACGTAAAATTCCATTTCTAAATTTTAATTCATCAAAATTCTTTTGAGATGACGCTTGAATTGGAAGATGATGAGAAAGTGTTGACAGAATATTTGGGTATAATTGAAAATGTCCATATCTAATGGCCGGGCTCATTACGCGGCGCACTGGAACCTTTGTGTAACACATACCCAATTCTTGCATTGCAATGGCAGATCGACTGTCAACTGACCACTTGTTTGCCCAACTCATCGGTCATTCTACAAGAATTTTGACGTTTCAAGTGGAAACCTGTATAGAAGCGCGGAATGCTGCCGCGCGTAGACATTATATTCTTTACCACGGCAATGGACATATATTAATATGCATGAAGAATGCCTCTTAGGCAGGAAAGCAGGTAGACTACCACCCGTAACGCACCGTTTCAACAAGGGTCTGCATTTTAAAATATTTTGACACAACCGCGCGTAATGGAATGAGCTGGAGATCACCCGGTGTGCCAGTCATTTGCGAAGGGAATGCGGTTTGCAGATACCGCACCATACGTAATCGGGGGACAATCTAAGAGACCGTGTTTACGCGTTTAACGTTATGGCTGTTATGTTTAACGTTTTATGGTAGGACTGTGTGTGTCTTTAGGGAGGAGGGTCACTGGCAAACAGTGTCCACACCCAGCCAATATCCATCATGTAATCAATTGATTGCCGGGATTTTTCTACATATAGTGAGGCATATTCAAGTATCGATTTTACTATAAAAACTCTGTCAACACAAAATCAAAATTGATGAATCAGTAAAATATTCGTGACCGGATTATTATTGATTTAATTTAAATGCCGCCTGACTGATGATCGGAATTTCAAATAGCTTTTTCTTTACCTAGTGTTTCATTTTTCTGTTTGGAACATTTTTTAAAATCTTTAAATTTTCTTTTAGTTTTAAATGTACGTGCTAATTAATATTTCTAATAAATAATAAAAGTCTTAGAAAAACTGTGCAGCTTGAAAAAAAATTATTTTCAAAATTTATATAGGCACACGGAATTAAATTGACTTTGGCACGCGAACTGGTCATAAAACGGTTTAATGTTTTTTTATGTCTGTTTACCGGTCACAATCCCGTTGTTTGCACACCATACGCCGAAACAACTGCCGATATGAAATTAGTGGTTTAATATACAGAATACTTGACGGTTGCATGTCGCGTGGAAATTAGATTGGCCGGATGTATTTACCCAAGTATTGTAGCGACAGATGTTGCCGGATCGCGGAGTTATACTTCACGGCAATAATCACAACTGTACTCGGTTTGATGAATTAACGAACTGCCCATAGAGAGAATGATTATTAAATATGCATGACACGGCCCTGTCCACTTGCGCATCGAATTAAGAGAGATATATGTATTTTATCACAAAGCAAATCAACAGCTCCGTGTGTAATTAAAGCAAATATTTAATATGACAATAGGAAAACAAGGAAGCGTAAGCAAATTAAAGCGCAACAAAATATGCTGCGAAAATAACGGCAAATGTTACAGGCAATCGCTAATGAAATTTTATTTTTAAAAATAACAAAATCTAATTTTAATTTTGTCCAATTACGTTTATTATTCCATTTTGTTTTCGCAAAATCTTAAAACCAGATTTTTTATTTTCGCTATTTGTGGAATAGCACGTACTCTGTAAAAATGCGATTTTTAACAAGGATACTTTTTGGTAAAATAATTTTTAATTCATAAATATATGTTTACAAAATCCGCATTTTATTGAAATTAGCCGAATCATTTCATGAGCATAACAATAGCCAGTGCTGATGCATCCATATTTGACCCAAATAAATCTTTATCCCTGAAAATGTGGTAAGAGTCTTAACCCGTTCATTAGGTCATATCAGGGCGCATTCGTCGGCGGATGCATGTTTGGCGCGTGCGCACGACATTTCATGGGAAGGATCGTTATAATTCATCTGCTTGTTGCAATTATCGATTATTCATGAACATATCGGTGCGTGTAACTGTAGCCGATGCAGTGTCCTTGCTGACCAGATACTTGTTTTTGCCCATCACGCTACGGCATTTTTACCGGCAATCCACTTGACTTTTTCATAGCGAACGTCATCGAAAAACGTTTTTTTTTCTTCCTTGTACCAAAACGCCCACTGACGAGTTGGCATGCGATTAAACGATCCGTATCAATAATATTATTTAGCATGTATTCACGTTCCAACCAAAGTACTGTGTAAAGAAATATTTTCACAAGCTTATCGTGTCTTTAACTTATATAAACCACTTCGTTCAGGAATGTCTCAACTGCTGCAAAAATTTACATTTCTAACATTAATTTTAATAATAATTTTTTTAGAAATTGTTCCTGTATTTCTTTTAATTTATTAAGAAGCCATTCTTTTTAGAGAGTAAATAAAAGTTAGAGTCTGACTTCTTTGTAATATACAGGTAAAAATTAATGGGTACAAATACTATTAAGTAATTTTTCAGTTAGATTTTAGTTTTACGCGGCTTTCTCTAAGCAACGTTTGAACTGACTGTAAACATCTTTTAATTTTCTTGTAGTCTTCCGATTCAAGTATGCCTTCCAAAATTCCCATAAAAGTCAAGCATCCCCATAGGTGCGAAGAGGCAGTAAAATGCAAATTTGATTAGAACGGAAGCAAAAGCAAACAGCAATCAGCCGGCCCACGTCAAGTAGCCGGGCTTAATCCGCTAAACCAACGCCTTTGCCTTAATTAAACCGGCGTAAAAGTGTACTTCAACCATGGACTATCGAGCGTTCATTGCCGAATTTGCACAAGGAAGATCCCCTTACCTGCCGGTCGGCCCCGGGCCCCCTCCAGGCAGGACCATAATCCCATTAACAGCAGTCCAGCAGCCGCCGTCCTCATTGCGGCGCCGCAGCAATCAATCCCATCCAACCAACTGGACGTAGCGAAATTCGACTACAATATTGCCACTCGAATAACCGCACTCAGAAGATGATGCCGGGTTGTTTGTTTTCTATTCCACCATCCGTCCAGTCAACGGCTGATATTGGACCCATCGTCGGCATCACCATTCACTGGGTCAATGGGGATGTTTTCGCTTGACCAGCTGGACACTTTCTCATATGGCAAATCGATCGCGGTGAAGGATGGACAAAATAATCATCTATCATACGAAATGCCGCTGTAATCAAGCGGATAAGTATAGCGTTCCTATTGGATATCAGAAGAAGATTATTGCGCCAGGGCAAATGTAATCCGTGCAGTTGTTTGAACGGGCCAAATTACAGGAAGTCACCAGTGTGGAAAGGTAAAGAGCGGGAATTAACGAAGCACGTTCCGGTTGTTGTGTGCATACAGAGTAACGGTGAGTGAACGTTGAAGCCGGCGCGGAAATTGTGTAACGTATTTTGCCGGGGATGCCGTTGCATTGTTTTGACCACTCTGAATGAGCGGATCAGCTGTGCCGGCGAAGCGTACGTACGTACGGCGCAGTCCACTACAGAACGGCGCACATGAACGGAGTGGACTGCACCGTACGTACGTACACTGCACCGACCAATCACGAGGCTCGGTAGATTTCCTTATGGTGAGCCGTTTGCTGTGGCCACGCTCTACTTTCCTTCGGCGCCATACATTCTGCTTTTTGTTGGAATGTTTATTTTGATAACAAATAACGATTAGCATGGCCCTTTTTTACCAAAAATTTATTGAATGTTTTTATAGGTATTTTCAGGCCGAAACCATACTCGGTGGTTTTCCTCGGCACTTTGACCGAGTTTCGGCAGCGGAAGCCCAATCAGGGCTTTATGTTCGTTCACCTCGTTAGGCCTGCACACAGCCAACAGGAACTGTGCGCGGATTTCAGGAATCATCACCGGAAATGCGAAATAAATCTGGTGTAAATTTGCCATGAAGGATGCCGATTTTGCTCAGGACAAACATTTCCGATTGCCGTTTCTCATGTTGCACATTTACGTGCCAAGTTAGCAAAAGAAACACAAAGCAAACAAGACGGAAACACGATACCAATTCCAGTGGAAGCCAGAATAATGGAAATGCATGCAACTTCCATTACCATGTATCCATTGGAAGCGGAAATGGTTAGTGGAAGTTGCGCTATATGTGAAACCTGCGACACTTCCATTTCGTTCATTTTCCATTGGAAACGGAAATCAGTAGTGGAAGTATCGCTTCTCACTGCGTGTCTGCTGCTGTTGCTTGGCTTGTTTTAGAAAATCACAACAAACGCTTTCTTTGAGACACTTTTCTTCTTTCGAATAAACGATGTAAGTGGTTGCTCTACGACTACTGTTGCAGAAATTTGCAAGTGTTTATTTGCAGTAGCACTTTGTCGGAAACAATTATGCCGCAGTCTTCCATGGAACAATTGCGGTTGTAAGTTGACTGGTACTCGGAGCCAGTATGTGGCCACGCAAGCGGCCCTTACAAAGTTGTTTAGTGTACGTTTTTAATTCAAAATCGCATCGATCTGTTTCTTTCTCCGCTCCTTCTTGGACATGCCCCGCGATGAGTCGACAGTATTTCCTGCTTCATCATGCTCTTAATTAGCGTTCTGCATGTTTAAAACGGACGCTGCAGGCGGAGGGAGAACAGTCTCCATGCTTCGCTGGTTCTTGGAATTATTTTGGATTTTTATTTTTCTGTTTATTTTTAAATAATCAGTAATTTTTAGAAAAATGTTTAATCTGAATTTCTGTGATAAGCAGACAGTGCACCATGTGTGTGCGTTGTTACTAATTGCGGGGCAAGCGGCGGTGCTGGATTTTTATTTGGTATCGTTTAATCTGCGGAAATTCGGGCATGGTTATCAGTGGTTGGCGTGGGTCGCCGTGGATGCGGTGGGATTGATCATTTACGTGCTGCTGTTTATCCGGGGACGGCGCTATGTCGACAGGCATATGCAAGCGGTGAAAGAGGAAGATCCCGATAATCCCAAGGGTTTACTGCATTTTTTGGGCATTTTGCCCTATGCGTGGGTTTGCTGGTTGTTTTACAGGTACCCAGACGATCATTAAATTTCTTATAATTTTATAACATACGGATACGGCATTTTAATTTATGCTGTAACTGTCTACTCTCTACTCTACAGATACACACTTCAATGTTTTTTTTTTCATATTTTCTAATATAGTAAGCATTATTATTATTCCAATTTATTTTTAACCTGTCTACTTGAAGTACTCGTATCGTCGTATGGTACTGTATCATCAAGAATATTTTGTTGCAGTACACTGTACAGAGTAGATTGAGCAGAATTGTAGAAATACAAATATCTGTACAAAAAGCCTTGAAGAATTATGCTATGCTATGAAATCATCGTAAATCCGAGAACGGTAAATCTGCAGTAGAACGTGACAATATGCCGATGTTAAAATTAATCACAATTCTTTTAATAAAATATTTGCTTAAGTTTGAGAAGGGACAATGAGGGAGTTTGAGAAGGGAGTTTTCCATTCAGTGACATTAATTATGTATTTCGATGCGTTCATGATGTCCGTTATATGAATTTGTTATAAGAACTGCGTCTTAATTAACTTATCGCCCCTTGCAATCACAATTTAATCTAAATACCGATACAGTACTGCAAAGTTGCAAACTAAAAACTGTAGATATGTAAAACTGTTTGACATCGGGATTTGGAATGGATAAGGTGGCTTTCCGGTTCGGAATCGCCGCTGTTCGATGATCGTAAAAAGGCCAGACGAGTACTGGTTGTGAATTCTGCAGACGATTCGTAGTGCCGTGGCTGTCTAGCATGTAGTTACAAAACGTCGAATTTAATTACTGCACATACGTACCGTGTCGATGATTAATACTCGTACTTGTAACACATCGTTTTTTGCTATTAAATTATTCATATCTATATTATGTTGGTTTCTGGATACTTAAAATTATTATTGCTTGCATATACAGTATTCCAGTTCCAGATAAATGTATACATATGTATATATATTCTGGCAAAGCCGGTTGTTTCACATTTTACATGTTCGTTAAAGCTAGCGCAGGGTATTTCGACACAGCTCGTTTTCAGATAATAATTAATATCATAGTTTTGCTGAATACATAACATTGTCGCAATACTGCCGGTTCATTACATGGATGATGGAATTGCAGTGTAGTTTTGGTGGGCAAGATCATCGCCATCTTCAAGACGTTCGGTACGGATCTGCTGGAAACCGACCACCTCGGTATCAACACCATGGAGTTCACCTTTGGCGCGTCGGCCGCGGTATTCATGCTGTTTGTCGGCGGACTGGAGCATCTGGCCACGTCGGCGCAGAAGCACTACATCCGCTGGATGCAGCATTTCGTCCTGCTGGAGATCGTCGACTGCGTGGAATTCCTCACGTCCCTCTTCGTGGCCGCCGAACTGGAAGTGGCCAAGGGCCACGAGAAACCCCGTCTGCCGCATCATCTGGAGAATGCTATTCTGGCCTTCGCCTGCATCAATTTGATCGCCCCGGCACACGCGCTGTATCGGTAAGATGGATGAGATAATTACATAATTTTGCAGTGGTCAGCATAATTTTTGTCGTATCTAAAAGAATTGTCTTCGTTTTTATAACACTACTCGTACATAATCCATTTTTAACGGTGGTAATCGTACAGTAAACTTCCAAATTTGATTAGGTACTACTTATAAGTTGCAGCTTGATATTATTAAGCATGATTTGCGTAGAACAGTGGCATATACCGTATACGGCAGTCGCAAAATCCGTGTATAAGTTTGTTCTAATGAAATTTAATTACGTACTGTACAAGTTGATTCTGCAAGTTTCGAGGATAAGGTATGAGTTTTTACTGTACTGTGACGTCCCTCTGTTTCTCTGATTATGTTTTTTTCAATGATTGCACTGCTAAGTAATTCAAAAAAAAATTTAAAGCTTAGAAATACCTGGATGTTGTTTTAGGGACAGATACGTAAAATTGTTTTTCCAGGAAATACTGAAACTCGCCAACTGATAACATTTCGGAGTTCCGATATTATAAAAATAAACAGATTCTTTTATTTGTTATTTTTCATTTCTATTACGGGAATGATTTAAATTATAATTGGTTATTATTTTGAATAAGGCTTCCTTTCATCTACTCTGCAGTTTTGCTGTCATTCACAGATTGAGCAGTTACCACAATCGGCACCCGGAAACCCGCAACCGTTTCTTCCTAACGCAGACTTTAGTGGGGACGGTGTTCGGGAATATCCCGTACTTTGTGGTGCGATGCTATCTATGGGATCAGCACAGCTACATCACGGGACTGTTCGCCATGAAGAATCTGATCGGGATCTTCACGGACGGGCAGGAGTTGATTGAATTCTGGGGGGAGATGCGGCGCGGACGGGATGAGAGTGATAGTGGTAGTGAGGAGGAGGAAGAATCGGGACCGGCACGCAAGTACAGTGTCGCCAAGAAGTCGGAGAATGTGGAAGCGGTGCCGATGACGGTGCAAAACGGCGGCGGCAAGGCGCAGCAACACACTGAAGCGTTAACCGGTTAACGGGAATGTCAGAATCCGAACCCGGTGCCGTAATTTTTTTACGGCTTTATTTTCTGTTTTACGATTTAATTTTTTTAAACGTTTGTTGTCCGTCCTTTGTTTTGTTGGGGACAAGAGACATTTGCATGGATGAAATATTTTATGTTTTCTGAATGGATGGATTTAGGAGCAGCTTCAGTATTTGCGTACGGTAGTGTTACGTGAATTCAGAATTATTATTGTTGTCAGTGATTGTGTCTGGTATGTAATTTCGTGCCTTATATTCGTTAATGGTTTTATATGGATCTCTCGCCATTTTGTCTGGTCTTTTGCTGATGGAAATTTATTTTGCGATGATATAATAATATTCGTCCAATGATTGATAATATTTGTACGGGTAAATCATACCAAAATTATTCTTCCCCGATTTGTTTTGGCTAGAAGATATGTACTGTACTTTTTTGAATTGTAGAAAGTAATTTATCTTGAGATTGATTATTGGCGGACGATTTTTGAGATGAATTAAAAAATCCCCGAATCTTGCACCGTTTTTTAATTTATTTTAAAAATACACCTTTCGATTGAGAAGAAACTGGAAGAGAAATTGACAACCGGAAGTGTAAATGAAAACAACATACAGGCTGCATATATACATACGTATATACATACATGCTGCATGTGTGACTCAAAAATAAAGGAACATTTTAAAAGGAAAAATTGTGTAATTATCTGCTCTATTTGCTGCGAAATAACAATACTGAAAGCATTTTTTTTGTTGGATAAAAACGGTAGCCGAGTCCTTAATACACGGTAATGGGAATGTCCAGTGGAATGAAAGCGGCCTTATTTCCACGATTCCGGTCGGCGTATACGGTGCAGCACGGTGACGCCTTCCTTATCCAGCCACTGCTTGATGTTGTACATCTTATCGGAGCCGTTGGTGGCGCCACTGAAGATGGGGCGCATCATTACCGACTCCACTAACACTTCGTCGCTGTCTTCCGGATTGATCCGGTGCCGGATGGCCACGCACTGCTTCCATAGGGAGAGGGAAAACTTGCCGAATTGTTTCGTATCGCCTAAGAAGAAAACCAATCTTGCAATATTTATCTGCACCGGTTCAACATGCAATGTTTAACATAAACAGGAAAACTTTACTTTATGATTATAATAATTTTGGTACAAGATATCACTGATACGAGAAGCTAATAAGTAAGTTCCATATTTTATCATAAATTATTACAATTATTGTTATGAGTTCATTATATTATTACATTATTATACATTTTTATCACTAATAAATTATTAAACCAAAAAATGATAAGCTACGTAGTACGTACACATTTCAGCGCTTAATTTCAAAATTAACAATATGTTTATTTTAAGTTATTCATATTTGTTATTGAAAGTTATTGGAAAAACCAGATATATATAAAAAAGAAAAGCATCTTACGGAAGCGTTACGCTTAAAATTGCTTCCTCTTTCGAGAACGAGCATGTATGTATATGCATGTATGACGCGGCTGCAATATTAAAATTAATTATTAAAATAAGTATTAACTGACTGACGTTATTGATGTGTACCTGGTGCTAGGCGAAAGACTTCGCGTTCGGCCCCCTCCTTATCCAGATCCTCCACCGCCAACCGCGTCCACTCCATGGATTTCCCGCTGGACACCAACGCCGCACTTCCGGCCACCACGGCCGACGAGCCGGCCACTACCGCCGCCGCGGTGGCGGTCTTGTTGATGCCCAGTTTCTTGCCGCTGGCGGTACACTCCCCGGCCAGTGCGCCCAGCGATGACACCGTGCCCAGCGCGGTCAGGAGGATCCCGGCGCCCTTCAGGGCCTTATCATCATGTGACAGCTTGATATACCATGTATCGTTGGTGTCGTTGTAAATCGATAGATAGGAGGCCATCGTGTAGACAAGCACAACAGGCGTTGCGCGTGTGGGAAAGCTGTAAGTTTAAAGGAGATCTAGACAAAGAAGGCAACTGCTAGCAAGTGTTACGATCAGACAACTGTGATTTTTTACGGTGTCGCGTCTTGGGTTTTATATACCGGCATCTTCGACGGGATGACTCAGTTGTGGGATGAGTCAGCTAGATGCAAATGATGGGCCGGTCCTTCCAGATAGCGCATCGATTGCAGACCGGTTCGTGTGTAACAAATACAGACTGTACAGTTACAGTACATTTCCTTGTTGCAGTGATTGTAGACGGGTACAACTCCTTTACCAACGATCGGTACGGTACTCCTTTCCCACCAGACTAGTATGATCGTGCAGTCATACTTGTGTATCAGTATCGATTGTCTGCAGCCGTGACTTTGTGCTTCGTAGTTTTTATGAATCAGCTCGTTCGGTGTAAATGATGTCAGGTCTTGTTTTAGTGTTGCCGGCTTGTAGACAAAACGAAGCGCTTTAATTTAGGCGGCTCATGCTTAAGTTATCCATTACTGGCATTACAGTGCTTTCCTTTGATCTTTTACCGTGATTAAGGATGTTGCTGCCGCGTCGCTGGGTTTCGATTAACTTATCTTTGGAAATCTTTGAAAGTTTTCATTGCACAATTCGGTTGAAGCAGTGTGACAGCTGATCTTGAATGGTTGTCTACAACCTCGTGCAGGAACTATTCCTGATTGTTGTAGACGTTAAGCTGATTAAACAAACAAACAAAGGTAGGAGAAATGACTGTGCGGAAAACGTGTTGTTCTTCATTATCAATGACCGAAAAAACTTGAAAGTCAAAAACATAAATTCCTCCAGATTACGCAGTAAACGCCGGTTCACATGATTAACACTTAGTCCAGCCAGTTCTTTTGTTCATTATGTAGACATTGATGCATACTATTGACCTTTCGGTAGTGAATAACTGGGTTTCACGAAATCGTTTATTACGGTTTTTACTACACTATTTTAATTGCGAGAAACTATCTATGGCTACATACCCTTCGATTACACCGAAAGTCCTCCAATGAACTCTAAAATACTACGTAGTACGTATAGCGATTTGCATTACATTCAGGCCCCGAGTGTAATGCAAATCATTAAAGTACTGGCACTCGTTAGTTTGGTGAAACGCCGATGTGTTGAAAGAATCACGTTAATCATGTTAGTATGGCTTCACCGCGCTATGCTGCTAACAACGGAAAACTTTGCATTAAAACTAGAAATTGTGTGAAGCTTTTTTATAACGATGCCATGAAGGGCTTTATTCCAGCGACACCAAAGAGCCCTTTCTACTACGTAGTTTCTGGTGACTGTAGCACTTACTTTACTGCTGCTCACTTTGCTGTTGCTCAGCCTGCTGCTACAATACGTGGTCAATAAAGCACTGTAATAAAATGCAGTCGCAAAAGACTCACTGGTATTACCATAACCGCACTCTTACATTAGTTGTTATCACAGACAGTTTCGCACTGCTACCGGTAGTGGCTACGCAAGTGCATCGACTGGGGATGCTTGGAGTGTTCAAAATTATGTTGACCGACAAACGGTAAGTAACCTCACTACAACTCTGCAAGTAGCCAGATGGTTGACTGGCTGTAAATGTGGGATGATAGGAAAACATTAGCGCAGAAAGCATGATTTTCTACCCCTAATTCCAGGAAGATCACATTATCACTCTAGTCGGAAGTGGGTCCAGTTTGGCGTTACGAATCCGTACCGCACCGTGTCGTGTACGTGGAACTCGTAGACAGGGCGTAAAGACTCATCATGAAATTGTGCAATCTAGCAATTGCCCGACTGAACATCTTTGCGATACCGTTTTTTGTCTGTTGACAATCGAGGTACGCGCGAATACTCGACCGGTTATTGTCATTCTTCTTGTGCAATTACGATGGATAAGTAAACATTTAAGCGCTGCGATCCAGCAAACATTGCAGTACCTTAAAAGAGCGACACAGTTGCCAGCAGCCGGGACCTATGCAATTATGCGACCGTAGTGCCGCAGATCTTATCGCTGTTACGACTTGGGACTGTTCAAGGCTTTTCTGTTGTCGAAGAACTCAGTCGCTTCAAGATGACCATTCTGGGTGCGCATGGAATGCTGTATTTGATGCTGATATTCCTGAGTAGCCCAATAAGCCTTGCCCAAGCAGGGTTGAGCCGAGAAACCGGTAAGCGCAATTGTGAATATACTGCACACTGACAACGTGAACTTCTATGATGGCAAACTGATGCTTGACCACTGGGCCCAACAATTGCAATATGCGATGACTTTTTCAGTAGTCTGATCCCGTCCAAGTCCACATGTTTTTTTTACAGCCCAAATACGCTCTTAAGTTTTTCCTGGCTTCCGAACTGTTGTTTTTGCAGTTAATGAACTCCTGAACGCTGCATTCCGAAGTCGCCGTAATGGCATCGCTTATTTAGTTGAGCCGTCGATGTCAGCCAGCAAATCAGCGGAAACATGGCCACACGCTAGCATTATTAGGTCACCAGAAGGCGGGACAGTAAGACTGCACTGCAATGGAGACATCGCGGTCGCTGAAGCCGACAAGCACACATACCGTCCAGAGATAGCGGTAAACGGGAACCTACTTTTTAACCCAGAAAAAAATGGCTACATCGGGGCTTCCAGTGCAGCTATGCAACTCTATCGGCGATCACTATGACAAGACCGTTATCCGGGTTGACAGCAGTTCCGCCACGGGATCGTTGACTGTAGATTTACCGGTGTTTTCGCATGTGCATACCGGGAAATACGATTGCTTGCAGTACAACGGCAGCCACGTTGTTGTTACTCAGACCTTCTTTGTCAGTCCGATTGTCACCGCGTCCCACGTTTTTCAACCGCCGATGGTCAACGTGACGGTTACGGTTGGCGATACCGCTCGTTTTCCATGCTACGTGAAGTTCTTAGCCATGGAGGGCAATTTTGAGCATCGTTTTCTTTGGAGAAACGAAGACTATGTTTTGTATGCAACGGGAAACAGTAAATTCGCAACTCATTCTGCGCGGGGAGACATTGCCTGGAGTGTCACCACCGTCGTTGGAATAAGTCAGTGTTATTCGACCTTGATTATTCCGGGTGTACAGGCGCAGCATGCCGGGCGCTACCAGTGCTGGTTTAAGGTGGATGATGTTTTCCACGAATGGGCTTTGCAGGAAGCGTATCTCAACGTAATCACGTGACAGTGTATTGGCTAACACGGGCAGGAAAATGGTTGCATGAGCCTGTTACAGTGCTTTACGCCGCTTGTGCTGGTCAGGTCGGTTGTGTTTGCTAATTGCTTAGATGGCATGCTGAGTCCATTTTTGTGCTTCTGCGAGCACGTGTTGCTCTTAGTGGCTTAGTACTTTAGCGTAAAAATGTCAGTAGTCGGGAGTATCAACCTGGTGGTGTATTATATTATCCGTCCGGAGGCAACCGAGAAGCGTGAGTGAAGTGTTGAAGACACCAGCAGTTCTACGAACTGCAAAGACTTCAACTCGACCCTGATCGTTTTGAATTCGCATTAAGTTTCAAGCAGTTGGACAGAGTGGGTGTTTGAACTCGTATCTACACAGATCACGAACTGCAACAACAACCAACAGGTACAGTACACATCAAATTACCTGTAACATAAAACGGAGCAACGCACTAATCGAAAGTAAGAAAACAACTATTAGCGTAAAGGCCGTCCGTCATCAACACAGCACTTTATATGGAACCGCAAGCGTCACGCAGGCCGATACCGGTGCCTGCCGTACTCCGGGTCGCTCGGCTGGCCGCACACTGCTCCACAGATTCAACGAAGCATCGTACACTTCCATCCCGGTTAGCGGCATCCCGTCGCGGTTGCAGCCTCCGCACACGTGCAGCTTATCATGCAAGACGAACATGCAGTGTCCGTAACGGGGCACAGCCAGGTCGGGAAGGCGCTGCCACCGGGCGCCGGCCACGCCCAACTGCAGTCGCTCGCCGCTGCGGAGAACGGTTGTTCCGGCCGCCGGAACCTCTCCGACGCCGCCCGTCACGTACAGGTAGCCTTTGTGGACTTTGGCGGCGAAACTGCAGCGCGACTGGAACATTACCGGCAGACTGCTCCATTGGTTGGTCGCCGCGTTGTACACTTCGCCGGTGGCAAGGATGTCGCGGTTGCGGCCCTTCGCGGGATAGCCGCCACAGAGGTAGAAACAGTGGCCCCACACGTCGAATGCCGCTTCTTTTCTGTGAAAACACGGAAAAGTGTTCGACGAGCATAGTGCAACAGCCGCATATCATATCTAGTTTTTTTCGCTTATTTGGTAACTTTACGTAAACGTATGCTTACTTATATTGGTCTGGCATACCCGCTGTTCATTTTCCCAAACAACACCAAGTTAACAGACCTGGATGGTTTCAAAGCGCTGCATGCTATATCACCAACCTAATGCGCTTGGGATTGCGGATATTGTGTTCGAAGAGGAGCGAAGCGGGACCAAAAGTGTAGGAACTCGTGTTCTTCGTAGCGCCGGTGTTCCAGCCGTATACCAGACCGTTGAGACTGACCAGTGGAAATGCGGCATCGGCCATCTGCTCCTCGTAGATATATTCCATCTGCGCATTCTCCAGAGCATCATCTTCATCAGCATTCAGTGTCAAGGCGTAGGTTCGCAGCTGCGCGCCGTGCTCAACGCGGAACCACACCCGGTTATTGACCACCGGGCCCATCTCCTTCAAAGAGTTCCACGTCTGCAGTTCCACCGGCAGCGAAAGCGGATGCAGTTTTTCTGGTGCGCGTCGTACAGGCGCAGACTGGCAGTGTGTCGGTCGGCGTAGAACAGGCAGGCCACTTCGGTGAAGTGTCGTTCCCGCGGCACGGCGATTAAACGGACGCCCGTCGGCGGGAAGAGGCGCGCCTGCAGGTCCAAGAGGACGTCGCGCAGTGGTTCACTGGCGGTGAGGATGGCCACTGGCAGAATCTCAGACAGCAGATCCCAGCGGATCTCGGGCATGAGAACCTGGAAATTCTCCGCCGTCCAGCGCGCTGGGTAGTCAACGTGGCACCAGTTCATCACTCTCTATAATGCAGTCACTGACATAATTGGGGTTATGATGTAGGAGCTATTGTGCGCTTGTACGTGTGTCCCAGCTGTACTAGCGATGACGTATTCTACCTGTGCTCTTATAGTCTTATTGGCAGCCTCCGACCAGAAGCTGTGCTTCGTCGTCGGCTAGCAATCGGCAGTCTGTGTGAGACTTGGTTTGAGTGAACATCAGTGTGATTCAAATGGTTAACATCGTCTTGATTCTGTGTTTGTGTAGTGAGTTCGGGTAGTGAGCGACCTTCGTTTAGGGAAAGCACTAGTTGGCATTCCTGTGGTGTAGTAGTGAGTGTAGTGAGATCCTGTGCCGTGTTTATCTACGGCAGCAGACAAACGGCAAAACCAACCTCCAGACTCCAGAGTTCCTTCTCTAGCAACTGCGGTCAGATCGGTGAGCTCGGTATAGTGCACGCGGTGCGTCTATTATGTCAGCGTTCTACAGGGACCTATCCAGTGCCCGATAGACAGAGAAATGCAGCGGCTGTTTTGGGCACATTTAATGCACGTCCTAAGATCACCAATGACACTAACGATTTTAGATGTTTTTGCATTGTTTAAATTTTGATCGTTGGACAAGAAAGTGGTGTAACGTTTAGACTACAGCGGTCTTTTATGCACACAGCACACGCACTTACTTGATACAACTCCATCTCCGAGGTGACAGGCAGGAAATCTTGCCGGATCAACGCCAGGACCTCCACTAAAGATAGATGCGCGTAAGCCATAGCAGGATCGACCGACGGTGGTTTGCTTTGGCTGGCGTTTCCGTGCGCTTTGTTGGCCGTGCTGGACGGAGCGCTGGTCGCTGGCTGCGCAACTCCTAGCTCAGCGTAATATTTTGTACATTAACAGAAGATATCTCTATGGAGAAAAAAGCGGAAAGAGAGCCCTACCATGCGATGGTGCCGGTGTCTGTATGGTCTTGATTGCCAGCTGGACGGTCTGACACGCCACGGTCACGGGTTGTTTTGGCGCTTCTACACACGTACCAAATATGTAGCAATCCCCGCAGTAAAACGTGTGTTTTCCTCTAAACATTATCCATGGTATATCACTGCTTCTACAAGTACACTATAGTTCTGGCCCTTTGTCACGGTGTATCATTGCTTTTAGTTCCGGCCCTTTATAAACTTTTGCTGCCACAAATGTAGGATAATTTCAATATTTTCAATAAACTTTCAGCAATTTTCGCAGTGAGACCATTAGCTGGCACCACTCCGAATCAACCCGAAACCAGAGTACCGAAACCTTGCTTTACAAACTTCACCAGTTTATAACTTCTAATAGATTTCTAGCAGTTTTTAGAGCCAGTTATTTCGATTTCTATAAGGGCTGCTGGGTTCTCAAGCATCACCCCCGCCTTCAGTCCGCCTTTGAATTCGCCTTGAATTTCTCAACCTGTACTACTAAACACGTACTACTAAACACTCAACCTGTAAAACACGGTAGCTTACTGTCGGTTGTATCCTGCGCCTGCAGTGTGACAGGCAGGGGGATTTTGAAGAACGCCGCGGCTGCCAGCAGCTGGCTGGCGGTGCTACAAGTTCCGTGCCCCTGAACGCTGGCGTCCAGGGGCAGACGGGGATTGAGGGTGGCCAGCAGGACGAGGTGCGCCGCCCAGGGATCGATGTGCCGCGGCAGGAGGACGTGACACTCGTTGTCCTGCCGGTGATGCGGTATCGCCAGGGCCTCCACCTTCGACCAGGGGGCGTACAAGACAAACTTCCCCGTCACCACTGCCACCAGCTGCGGAGGCGCACGCTGTTCCCGTTCTCCGTCGCTGACGCTCGCCCTAACGTCGCGTCCCGGGTCGGGCTTGACACAGACGCTCTTGGCGGTAGTGTCGCCAGCATCGTCCGCTTTCCGTTTCCCTGCGATCTCCGCAATCGAGATCGCTTCCATGACCATCGCAGTTCTCAAGCAGTTTCAATGAACACAATGCGCCACTATCCGGTACAACAACCACAAGATGATAGCAGGCAGCAGCGGAACGCCACTGTTTTCCAGCTCACTCGATCGTCAAACCTCCTAGGACGGGTATATGGATCCTTTGAATTCCTTTCTACCGTATTTAGCGATTGCTTTATTGAGCTAGTGGTTGTGAAACGATAAGAATGCTTCTCTCACGCTCATGAGCGCACTGACTGGAGGGACAAGAAGCATTCTTATCGTTTATCTCAAAATTTTCGTCAACGGTTGCCTGTGATCACAGGCAGTCGTTGAGGAAAATTTTGAGAGAGCGTTCAAAGCTCACATGATTGCTCCAGCTAGATAGCTCGTTGGTACAAGTGGTCGGGTGCAAATCGAGAAGAGAACGGTGAATGCGTGACTGCAGTACAGGACTTAAAAATTGTAGCAGCATAGGCAAGTTGAAATGGGCGCGTTCAGGGCGGTGAATCGCTTTATGGCTATGCCAACTGGCCAAGCTGGCGTCTGAATCTGCACTTCACTTTGAGCGGCGAGATTTGTCTGCACTTTAACATTTTGTTGTCATTTCCATTGTTTCGTAAACAAACGGGCAGTATACCTTAAGGCAATTTTCTTTTCTTGTGAGTTTGACCGTGCTATTTATTTACTATTTATCCAGGCGTACTTCACTGCTGTTAAACTTGCTTCCTACTTTTCGCTAAATTTTGTATGCAACGGTTTACCGGCTGCTTGCGCTTTTACATAACAAAAAAACTAATTATTCAATTTCTGCATGACCATTATTCGTAAATCGGCAGCGACTGTCTCTTGAGATACAACGCGGCAACGCCGCCTCTGTTTTGGGCACCTCAGAGAGAGCGGAACTGTATAATGAGCTCTTGTTTATTTAGCTGTTCTTAAACCATGTACGCGTTCGGTTTGAAATAGAAGTAAAAGTATTCGTAAAAAAGAATCATTATACGGTGGGATGCACTGCTTTGAATTACCGTTTGATTCCTGTTAAAGCTGGCCGTGCTCAAAAATACGTCTTGACGCGTGCACTGTGGTAACCTAACTTCACTTAAAATGTACAGATACAGAGTCTGTATTTCAGAACTCCGTCCGAGGATCAGAAGTCTGGCTGTTTGTAGTACTGTAATGCTCTCGAAAAATATTTCCGGCACTAGTTCCAGCGAACTTTGCGGTAAGACTGCAGGTATTGCGAAAACGGAGGACGGTGACCTTTGATAGCACCCCATGTGAACGCGGGGTGGCATTGGTAACCGTTTTAGAATAAATCCCGTATGCGAAGTACTTAGCAGCAGGGCTCTGTTAACTGCCGGCTCTTTGTGCTTGCCCAAATCAATAAGAAAAATGTCAAATTAAATTTTGCACTAACACGGCGAAATAATAAACCATACCGACAAATATGTATAGTTGTTGTAACTAACGAAGAATTACGTGGTTCCGTAACAGAGAAACACCCGTTTATCCGGTTTGCAACCACAACTGAAGAGATTTTAGCCCCGTTTAATTGAACACATCAGGAACACCGACAACTGTTAATTAAGACTTAAGTTACGCTAAGTTTGTGTAACACTGTAGAAAGGAACAACGGCTGTAGTAACCGTAGTAACCGTCAATTCATCACAACTCGTACAACAACGGCCCGAATTTCTCCCTGGCCCCGCCTGACAATACACTCATACTCCGCGCCGTCATATGCACCGGCCCGTGCTCCTCTTCCCCATGTGCTTGTCCGTGAATCTGCAGCGCTGACTCCTTCCGACGCAGCTCCCGCAATGCATCCTCATTATGCTCTTCCTCCATGTACAACGAGCCCCACGAGCACACCCATGCCGCTCCCACCGATACAGCCAGTACCGCAAAGAATACCGTCCAGATGGCGGTGGTCGAGCGGCTTTGCAGATCCAGTAGAAATCCCATACCTAACAGGAAAATTCCGCCGCCCAGGCCGCTGCTGGCCTGGATGAGGGAGATAGCCAGATCGGTGTTCTCCGGGCGTACCAGACGGGAAATGGCGTGCGAGACGCTGACGGAGTTGATGGCGTAGCAGAATCCGGTTAGCGAGGTGGTCAGGCCGGGGAAAAAGTACTTGGGAATGGCGGCCGTTAGGACTAGGGTGATGAAGAATAAGCCGATGGCGGCCGAAGATATGGTTAACGGTTTGTTCAAGTAGAACAGAAAAGGAAGGAATAGGCAGGCTGTCCAGGCGAAATCCGGGATGGAGCCGGTGATTAGCGCCGCCATGGATTCGGGACGATCCCGATTTTTCTGGAAGAAGATATAAATTTTACAAAGTCAGGATACCAGTCACGATATTCGGTTTAAAACCAATTTTTACAATTTATCTGTTTTATGAAAAATCGTTCATCTTTTGATACTTTTCATTTTACTTCATCATATCAGTACATACAGACAGTACTTGTACGATAATTGCCAGCCGTGTATCATGGACTCTGCGGTAGGTAAATACACGTAGCAGAAATTCTTGTTCGGCTCACTAAAAAAAATGTACACTTGCGTACCAGTAAGAATTCGGGAAAGTCCGCCGTCAGAGTAAACAAAGCGCTGTTGAAGAACGACACTATGACACATGTCAGCCAAAAATGTGTGGGAAGATGCAACAGCTGCGAGAAGATCCCATAGCGCGACGTGCTGCTGATGAGATAGCTGACTTCGGCTTTGGAAAGTACCGGATAGTTCTTGGCAATTAATGATGCGGCAACCTGATAAACATACATAGAATAAACACTTTTATACATATATGGCGCTAATTTTGAAAAAGCGTATTTAACAAGCATAGTTACCAGGGCAATGGTGCCCAGTACTCCCACTGCAAACGTAATCCACAATGTGTTCTGCAGATACACTTTCTCCAGTATGAAGCCGACAGTAGCGAAATTGATAACCGAACCGAGCTGACTGGCCCCAAAATACACGGCGGTGGCGATGGCCAGATTACGGGGCGAATGGAACCAGTGGCAGTGCATCTGCTGCGCTAAGGACATACTGGCGAAGAAGGCGTACCCGAACAGTACCCGGCCGCATAGCATGGCTCCCAGGGCGATGCGGGTCGTGGTGGCATACGGACCGATGGTGAAGAGAAGACTACAATAATGTCAGAATAAGTATTTTTGCTAATTATTTTTTTAGAAAATGCTTAAAAATTACTAGCTAACGAAGAACGATGATAAGAAAAGTTATTTACTAGTAAATTACTAAAAAAAATTATTGTGTGCTCTCAGCGTGCACATAATATATTATGAACCAATCCAGATATTTTTTGCTCTGCAAAAAACCACGCGCTTTTCATGCTGGCCATTTGAAAGTGTTGTCACGTGTATAAATAAATTAGAATAAATTATAGTTTTCTTATCGGGATTTTCAGCCCGGTTTTCATTGGTTTTGCGCAGATGTTCTGTCAAACTTAGGACACATCTCGAATGACTTACTTTCCAATAACCAGTAGGACAGCGGAAATCCCTGTCATGTTGAGAATTCCCAGTCGGGGCGCAATCATCCCCACGGAGAGGGCGCCCACCGCCCCGGCCCATAAACATCCGACATACAGTCCGTTGAACTCGACAAAATTGAAATCCAGACAACTGTAATCCGGTCGGTCGGGATGGGTGCAGGCATCCGCCGAGTATGTCAAACGGGCCACGAAAATACTGACTTGATCATAGACGACACGGTTCGCCATAACGGCGAGACTGTTCAGCGCCAGGAAAATCCATCGCGCTTTGCTGGTGCTCATCGGCGGGTCGGAAGTTTCGTTATCCATGATGATATTATTAGATTAAATAATTTGGTAGATAAAGATTTGTTATCACATTCTTATCGGTGCAATATGTAAACGCAACAGCAAAACTTTACTACGTTTTCTAACAAAAACATCTGCAATCATGTGCTACAGTATAATATCACTGCTATGTAGACGATGTACGGCAGCTTACGCGTTTTATCAGCGGAAAGTTTATTGTTCGGTCGGGGAGAAAAACAAGTGTGTGCTGCTTAATTAATAAGCTCACATACAATCGATTCACGGCCGTTGTTAAAAAAACCGGATTTTCACGGATCTATTAGACAGCGTACAATGCAATGCACGTACATAGGAATTGTATGTACAGGCCTCTCTCGCCATCCGCCGGTACGGCTTATTTGTATCAGTTTTTTTGCGGCAACTTCGATGTTGGCCTGAGAAGTGTACAGCACGCTAAGCATTCAGCAGTAATTATGTATTATATGCGCTGGAGTGTGAAAGTATAAGTGTATGTACATTTTAATAGGTTTGATCGCCTCAGGGTGTCTTTGTGTGATCATTGTGCAGATACGACATATGACCATTGACTTGGTATAATTATTCAATCAAAAATATATTGTTCTGATACGGTTCCTAACGTGACACATGACACTCGAAAGATAAACGTGATCAGGTGGGAAAACTTTACCAAGAATACCTAACTCCGGTGTTAGCCGACCGGCACAACCGGCCTAAATTAAACTCGTCATCTGCCTAACTGATTTACATTATCTCTCCAAGGTATTACGCTTTGTCCATGGAAAACGTGCTCTATCAAACATGATTTCGAACATCCTAGGGAATTTCGAACATCCTATTCGAAACACACAAGGAACGAGTCCCATGTCATGTTGATTCATGCAGCACTAGTGCTGAGCGCAATGCAAGCAGTACTCACAAAAAATCGTAGCTGCTGCCTGAAACAATTTATAAGGCTTTAGCTGCTTTGCTGCGCGCCCCGAATTTTAGGGCGCATAGCGCTTTCGTATAGTCATAAATCTGAGTTTCGGTCTGCCCTACGATAAGCAGACTTATTTATCGGCAAATACATCCACTTCCTCTTCCACTCTATAATGAAGCTCATGGGTGCACGCTTGTCGGAGTTGTCGCTAACCAATAAACATAAAAATAAGGGTTTCTTCTTTAAAATCTTTCGATACTGGGTAGGAGTTCTGTGGATAATGGGCTTCAGTTCTTTCCCGGCAGATGAACTTTCACAGCGTTCGCTATCAACCGTCATTTTAAACACTCTGGCATTAGTACAACTCGCCATGGTTTTCGCGGTAGAAGCATATTACGCGTATGACTACGCTCTGCGCTACGAATTTTCCAATTTCATCGAAGTCGTCATGTGCGCATCGGATTTTTGTGACTGCTTTACAGTAGTTTGCGCTGGTTTGTTCATGTGGAAATCCAAGAAAGTTGTCCTGCGATGCGCTCCGGAAATCGATGAACGGTTCTCTCATCACTTTGCGCATAACGAGCGCATCGAGCTGCTGTTCTTGGTCGCTGCATGGTGCGCTGTGGAAATGTTGATAACAGCATGCGGTATTTTCGTCTACGATCTTCCTGACTTTTATGCCGCGCGATCGCAGCAGTGCCCGGATGCAGTGTGTTATATTTTCACGGCACTGTATTACTGTTCATGGCGCCTGCACGAGTGTGGGACCCGCATTCTGCAAAGCCTGATTTTGTTCATGGGAATTTTTTTAACGGTCCTCATAAGGAAAGTAAAACATTTAGCCAAAACTGAAGCAGATTTTGGAATGCTACGGGAGCACTATGGTGACCTTAGCATCCTTATAGAAATTCTGGATGGAGAATTTTCATGGTTTAATCTGCTAATCGTATCGCAGTATCTGCGCCTCATTATCGTGGAATCGTATCACATTGGGCAGAGATTTGCCTACGAACGTATCATCGACCCGTACAGCTTCTTTCTAATAACCGTATCAGTCATGCGACTGACGGTGACCGGGGTTGTATTCGTGCAGCTTTATGAGAAAGTAAGTTATGTTGTTAGTAAGTAAAGTTCCGCAGCGAGATAGGATATCTGAGTCTTCATACAAAATTGTATAAAAGTAGAACTGAAAATTGTTGGTGATTTATAGATGCTTTCTGCTTGGTCCTTGCTGCGTTGGAAGGCAATACACCCGCTAAATTCGGGCCAGTTCAAAAAGGCCATGAAAACTGCACCCCCTACATTTTCCGTCGGAGGCTTGGTTGTAACAAGAGAACTGTGTCTCGCGGTACGTTACATCGGTACGTTACACGAACTGATACAGTGATGATGTTGCTGTTTATGACCTTATTCTTTTTAACTGCTGTAGATTGCGGGAGAAATAATGGGATTTGCGGTGGTCTTCAGCGATTTAGGCCACGAAAGCAATTCTCCTACCAAAAGCTGGTTTCTGGGAGAAATTTCCCATGCACTGTTTATTGGTGAAATTTAGTCGAAATGTAGGAATGTGCTGCGTTGGTCGAAATGTGCGAGGTCACAGAATTATTTTCGTAATCAACAAACAAGTTGACTTTTTACAGCCAGTAAAATGAAGTTTTCTCTTGAAGTTTAATGAGCAATGTGTACACAAATAAAAAGTTCACAAGTTGACAAATTCTACGCTGTTGCGGTCATCTCGAGAATCGCAGAATCCAAGGTGTGATTGGCATCCTGGGAGCGCAGCTTTCTTTCGCTGAGTTCGGCAATTAGGATAGTGTAGCTTAAGAGCGTAACAAATACCTGCAGCAAAGCTGCTCTTGTTACATATGTAAATATGTGGATATCCATGATGTTTCCATAAGTTGATTCAAGTGATGGGTTAGTATACTAGTATACAAATTCAAACAGCATCGGCTTACCGTAACCGCTGCTTCCCGGGACAGCATGATGCCGGCAACTGTCAGACACGATCTTTGTTCCTGGATCCTAAACAATCGAGCGCGTATGTTTCTCCGAATTGGTTTAGAAATGTCGTCACTCCAAACCATAACAGTTAACGTGCGCTCCACATTGCACTCCTGCAAAACAGGAACAGCGTCTAGCTCGGATTAATAAAAGCTTGAATAAACGTGGATGTAAAAAATAAGCAAATTTTCTCCCACTACAAAAATAATATCAGCAGTAATAATGTCGCGCATTTTGTACAGCTAAACAGCAGCATAGGTAAGTAAATCAAATGTTTTTAATTATTCCGGCAAAAATTTTATAATACAAGCAAACGATAATTACGTATTATTACATAAATAACTGAAATCGTAACCTCCGCTATGTGCTAATACACAACCTGTTTAAGAAGCGGTATTGAGGAAGTTACACAAAACTCTTGTAAAAAACAAGTACAGTCAAACTTTCATCACGTAGACGGTAAATTTGGAAGTGTATTGTACCTGTTCCATTGCGTAAATGAAAACGGAAAGATATACCGTTAACATGACCACACCCGATGTCACCGGAACATAAACCAACGGACTCGTATAGCCGGGTGAATAGTGCTCCTCACACAAACCGTAGATCGCCAACAACAGACGCAAGATCCGTTCCCACAGGATCACCGCATTCATCCAGCGGATGCTGCGATCCAGCAGCGACACAGCGTTGCACAGATTCTCACAATCGAGCATCTCCTCGCTGACGTTGGTGGATTTTAATTTTTCGTTCATACGGTGGAAAACGCAGCCGGTTATTACCGCGCTGATAAAGATAAACATTTGACTAATCTGTTTACCGGCAACCGAGAGAATGCCCACAAACTGGTAAGTAATAAGTATTCCTGGCGCATGATTAGTAACAAAGCCAGAATCATGATTATCGATAAACTGAGCAACTTGTGCCGAATGATCCCGGACGCACTCATAAATACTAATCGATGCATTCTGAAATGGATGCAGTATAAAAACGACTGTTATAAAAACTATGACAAAAATTCTATCCGTTCGTGTTAAATACAGAAAACTATATCGATCCACTAAATCGGCGAAGTTCTGCAAAGCAGATGCCCCTTTCCATAATATCGCCACGTATATGAGATGTATTGTCGGGACAAGGTAATTATGCAGTTGCAGAATGGATTCCGTTACGCTGGCCGACGATTCGGAGGGAAGAGCCAGAAATTCCACAACTTCGAACCAATTAGCTGCTGATTGAATTATAACGTAAATTACCATAAACGTGACGACAACGTTTTGACGAATACCGAGGCGGACACAGTATTTTTCTGAACAGGGAAGATATCCAAATGCTACCATAATGATAATCCATACATTTAAAATTCTGCTATAGCTTTGAGTATTCTGATTCATTGTTCATTTCGAAGATGAAACGTTTTTTTAAAAAAAGAAGATTCGTTATCGCAGAAACGTGATAAAAATTCACAATTTTCCAGCTTTATAACCGGAGACTGCAATAAATCACGGCCAGAACTTATCCTTGCACGGTTGTACCTGTATCTTGGCGATGGTGTCCGCGGCACTTTGTCATTTGATACTCCACTTATGATTAAAGGTAAACAAGGTATATGCATTACCCAGTTGCTCTGATGACGACGGCTGTGTTCGATCAATAATACTCGTATTACACAATCGTGTCTTACAGTAAAAAAAAAACATGATTCAGTTGTCATTCTTTTAACCGCAAGTCGCAAGTCATAAATTTTATTTCAACCAGACACCTAACCAGCAAATTATTGGCCCAATAGGTTATATTACTAAACACCGGTCCGGTGTTTAGTTAGACATTGAACCGAATGCTGGATAAAAATAAGTGTGCATTATATTCTGCACAAATTTGGCAGTACAAAACATTTAAATGTAGTTTCAAATTTCAGCCAAAATTGGGCCTCTAACAGCGCCCTTTTGTGGACGTATAGCAACGGAAATAGACACATAAACAACATACAAAGTACAAACAACTGATAAAAATAAATACATAATATACATACATATAAATAGATACATAGCAAATATGCATGCAATTATACGTTGATTACACACGCAGACAATCACAGAAGCATGTACTACTTTTATACGCGCGCCAACAAAATGCCCATGAAAGAATCAGTACAGTATGAATGCAGGTTCATCAATAAAATTATATTATTCTGTTATAGGCTTCTACTGCAAAGCTTCATAAATATTCCGACAAATCGCAGCTGCCAGCGGTGCAGCATTGCTGTCAGTGAAACGCTTTATTTATTCTGCCGGTATTATTTTATTTTGGTGATCAGATCATTTGGGAAACTTCGCTCTAACAGTGTGCGTTGCAACACAACCTGAACTTCAAGAAGAAGATGCCACGAATTGCAAATCATTGGTTTCAGCCGGGGCCTAAAAACAACCACGTATCGCCATTCAAGCTCTGTAACTGGAGCGCAAATGCTAATCTATCGAACTTTTAGTCTCTTATACGATGATTTCGTAAAACGTTTCTTGAAATTTTAGAACAACATTCACTAAAGCAGTGAAAATATATTTCGCCATGTCCTGATAGTATTCTTGTAATCAATTTTATGCTGGCACAAGGCTCATTCTGTTTCCGGTGAGAGCAAAACGTACCTTCGGCAGATGTGGCTTTTTTTGTTGCGTCGAAAACACTGGATATATGCGAGCCCGCGCGCAGACGATCTAAGAAAAATAATCGCTATGGAAATTTAACCTTTTAATCGTCTTCTTTCAGTTATCGGTAGTTTTCACCGGTCAGTTATTACTAATCCCGAGTAGTGAAATTTGATATCTCACAAATGCAGCCATTTAAGATTATTGTGGACAAACATGTGGCGTCAGTCACGTACCAAGGCCGAAATCGGGACGGCGCAAGCGTTTACTGCTGAACACAGACGGAGCCGACATGACTAATTGGCCTGACTGCTTGTCGGATCCGGGATTATCTTCCAGTATACTCTTCAACAGCAATACGCTGTCCGCAAAGTTGAAGTCGTACTCTACCCGGCGTTTATCATGAACCCTGCAATAACATTTTGCAGTACAGATAAAGCAGAAGCAGAATCAGCTCAACTGCAAAAAGAAATTTTGTATCTATAATTATAGACTGTAAATACGTACGGAAGCTGAAAGTAGCTCTGGCATTGTGCAGCGCTCGAACATATGAACACCGTCAGCGCAATGCGGATGAATACGAAAAGTTTGATCGTTAACAACATGTTATTCTCACGTGGTAACTACAAAACAATTGTATGCGAGAAACCACTGGTGAATAAAATGAGCGACGGCAGTCAGACACCGCATTTAATACCAGTCGAGATGTAGTTTACCACAAAATAACAAACACTTAACACAGTGTGCGGCGACACAATAACATGCGACACAATCTTATTAAAGTTTCCCCGGGAAACGGGAATCAATGACCAGATAAGCGGCGCATTTATGGATAATGAGGCCGGTAGTCAACTGCTCCCTACATTTAAATTGCCATTGAGGAAATTATACGCCGTGTCTGTCATTCTCTTTCAGAAATCCCCAGAATTATATTAACGGCAGGCACCTGGTCCTTTAATAAGGTGTCCAGAGTAAGCAAACCATACATTTACGTTCAAACTTCAAAGCCGTCGGAAGTGTATCGAGTTCGACAAACCATTGAACGCTTATAGACTATCTGACTGTATTGATGACGCTGTACATGGACACTGGAAAGCTTCCGTTGGAGGTTACCCAGGCAGGGTTAGATTGATGTCTTGGCTAGGGGAGACTGCCGGCACGGGGTGGGCCGCTTCCGCTGCTACGTGACGCTTTGTGGCCCATCTTCAGATCAGCTGGGCATGCATGGACTTTCGTATCTGTACCGTTGCACTGCGTGGATACTTAATATCCACTTATGCTGCGGCCTAGCTCATATTTTAACCGCACAACGGCTTCAACTGTCACTAGACTTTAAAGAAATACAAAATGGAGAAAACCGTGGCGCATGAGTAGCCACTGTCAAAGGAAAACTTAAGGGGAACTATTTTTCGACAGTCTTTACTTGACACCAGCACCGCTACGCAGAGTTAGTTATACTCAGCACGTTTTCGTATACTTAATTTACCTTGCAGAAATTGCATTTACTAGCTGCAGAATCAACGGGACTTGAAGAAATATTACAGATTACTATTGGTATACCATTAATAAAAAAGCGCTTAAAATTACCGAAGCCGATGTACTTGTTTACTCTGGCAGTGTGCACAAAGTATGTATAATAAGCAATGCAGTACGCTAATTAATGGTATTCATGGAACCCGAAAACTGGCGGGACTGTTGGTACAGATAGTTTGAAGATTAAGTTATTGGGCGAAAACTCATTATTGTCCCGCATTGCAGTAATGGGCGTTAATGGCGGTTTTCTTTGACGGCTGATTGGAATCGAGGTTGCGGCATTCATGAACAGCCTCGTTAACCGTTCTTTGCAAACTTTTGCGCTAACCCACAAAAAACCCACAAACTTGCGCTAACCCACAAACTTGCGCTAACCCACAAAAAGCATGTACGGTACACACCTATTTGGACTATTGACTACCACATATGTAATGCCGGCCACTCTGCCTGTTGCGAGCAGTGCCAGAGACAGCTAGCCTGCGAACTACTAGAAGAAATTTAATTCCGCGTTAATTTTTGATTGCGGTGTAGGCATTAAAAAGTAACCGGACAAATAGAGTGTAACGCCACTATTTGTATAGGCGGCCTTTTTAAGGCCATAATGAAATTAGCGTGATTTTTAGCATTTCGTGAGACAAACATATGACGACCGGTAATTTGTTTGGAGTAACCGTTTGTCCGTTTCTAATGCGAGCGCCTGTATTTGGGAGAACTAATAACCGTGCGCGGTTAGTCATATAAACGAGATTGCTTAAAGAAAAAACCCTTTCCGTATGTTTGCCCCATGCACAGGCAAGTACTTTCTACTTTCAGAATCGCCAACATTGACCGCTAGACTAAATGCACCAAGATGATAATCCCAAGAAAAGCAATTTATTTAAATTCAAATAATTTTTCTTGCTTATGCTTCATTTGATTTGTTTTCATAAACGGCTCCAAACCTCGTAATTTTCAACTTTATTATCGATTGCCTTGCATTTAGAATCTACGGACAAGATATGATATCGGTCCTCGGCACAATCCTGGGAGCGGAACGGTTTTGGGAATTCCGCTAGCCGAAAAACAAGAGCTTTGGTGTTTCCGTCCACTCCAGTGGGCGATACATGAGCACAAGGAGAAGTCTTATACAGTATGTCAAACATTTACCCCGATGAAACCGCGAACTGGAAACGTACCGGAAACCATTAGTTTTGTATAAATCGTGTGAGCTAACGGATACCCTTACCACAGACGGATTATACCATTTTTAAAAATGGTCTACTGTACATAACGATTACGTGGGAACGTAATTCTATTGAGCGCGTTCGACGTTTCAGCAGACAAAACTGTTAGTTGGGGACAAAAGCAACTATACAATTTACAAAACATGTTATCAGGTTTGCGTTTGTAATACAAATTGTCTTCATGGAATTCCCATCGTAAACAGCATTTGATCGTCGTCGGGCGACGTCGGTTAACCGTTGCAAATGAATCGTCACGTGCAGAATTTATTGTTCCTATTCAGCAATTTATAAGCTTTTCTCTCGTCTTCCTGTAATTTCTGCTACTGATATACCTGCTGCCTGCTGCAAGAAAATACTCGTAATAAGGTTCGATACTGTCGAATGCAAAGCTATCGTTGTCCGCTTGCAACTGCACTGTAATTTTTCTAGCAGCGCAGAAAATTTTGCTCGTGTTGCATTTGAAACGATCAAGACTTATTGAGTTTTTGATTGATTTTGAAGTTTTCGTCATGAACAACACAAGTGCCACCGCCGGACTTTTCATTCTAAAACTCGATTCACTCCACCTGGATAATATTTTTACAACCGTTTCCTCTGCCCTTTGCGTTATGACTGCCGTGCTGTTTTTGATACTGATGACGATAGTTGTCGCACAGAGATCCCTTCGCACTGGATCCGGCGCTTTAATATCGCATCAGCTATTTGTCGAGTTCTTGATGGTCACTGTTCACTGGCCGACTTTTATTTGGATGATCAGAACATCCCAAAATAGTGCACCACCATCACACGTCTTTTGCCGGCATTATCACTTTGCTTACATGATCATGGTGACCGCCAGTCTGTGGAGTTTAACCATGTTGGCGGGTAACCGTCTCGTTGCTATATATTTTCCGTATATTTATGAAAAATTTATCACACCGGTGGCGTTATGCAGCGCAGTTGCAATAACCTGGCTCATTGGAATTACGATACATGTGCATACCTATTTGGGTATCGACGGCGGTTTTGTGGCAACGCCTCCGTTTGGGGTGTGTGGTTTTGGACACATGGGCAGCGCGTTTAACTTCCTCAATGTAATGCGGGCGTGGTTGTCGGTGGGACTGTCCGGTTTATTTTACCTGCTGATTTTCATAAAGGTCGGCCTGGGGAGAATACGGCGCAGCCACGTAGCGCCCGGTTTACCCAGTGTTACATTGTCTACTTTGAGAGCATCCGGGCTTCGACAACAGGAAAATCCTGTGCGTAAAAACAAGCTGAAAAAACGGCTGCATATGGCGAAACTGTTGGGCTGTGCGTGTCTCATCCATGGATTCTGCTTTCTCGCGGTGCCGATTATGGTGTTTGCTGCTCCGGGTACTTTTCAACGCAATCCGATGATCGGGAACTGGCTGCGATCGGTGTTCTTTCTGGGATACGCGTCGACTCCGGTAAGCAGCATTTTTCGTGCTCGTTGTACCGCTTTTTGTTAATCACTTGAACTGTATTATATATGAGAATAATAAAATCAAAATTTTTTGGTTTTATTCCGTTGCAGGTATTACTTCTGGTAATGAGTCAGGAATACAGGAGCGCGCTAAGAAAACTGTTGCATGGACAGAGCGCTTGGCAGCGATAAAGATTTTAGTAACGTTACAAGTGCACTCCGGCCCGTCTTGTTTTGGTTGACTCAAAAACTTCTCGGAAAGTCCCGCGTGCGCTACATTATTAGATTTGATGCAAAGAGCCTAGATAGTTCCTTTTATTCGACGACGAAGAAATTAATTGTGTATAACACATCTTAACGCGAATCAACTGAGCTTTAATGCTCAAATAACTATGTAGTTCTCCGATTGCGTTTTCTTATGCTTTTAATGCTTTTATGGTTGTATAATCTATGTCACTGTCAACATCGTTGTTGGATGACTGACCAGGTGGGCGAATAAGATCGTGTAAATTGCTAATTCACGTGGGTTCACTAGCCTGTTGTGATTTCTTCGCGAGAACTGTGACTGTCACAGAAGGATGGCGAAAGATTATCTTGTTTAGCATGTATGTTTCCAGTCGCTAGCATTTCATACCAAAATAACCGGTTTAATACTCAAAACAAAAGTCATGCTGCTGTATTTGCAAAATTTAACAATACAACGAAATTGGAGCGACAAAGGTCAGAATTCAAATTAACATAACAACCTTTTGTTGATATCGGTACTTATGAAGGTGCCATGATACGTATTCTTGATTCGATGTACAAACAGATATATTTTAAGTTCAATGAATTTAAGCAGTCTGTGCTGCAGAAAGCTTAAATTATCCAATTGATACCTGGACGTTCATCTGCAAGCGCTCAGTATTTGCCCACACCATGTGTAATCACACGGCAGCCGTACTTCATTACAAGGAATTATACTGTTACATTAGACATGTAGACCAAAATAATTAGGCGTGTCTATACGTACCTAGAAATTACTGGTTTCGTGTTCTCGTAATTACCGGAACCAGTGCACAGAAATAACCCTTTGAGATGAGAAATGGGAGAAGTTTTGTTATTCTATCTCACGTCCGCAGCATCATCGGAGGCAGCATTTCCCCTTTATATACGATCCATGTTATCTGTTAACTAAATTACCCTTTTGCAGTACTGCTGCCCTTTTTTTCTACAGCCTGTAGGTACTTCAATGTGGAAGGCGTCGATAACGATGACTTATTTTCTTCAACCGCTGTAGCCATTCGAGTCTGCGATTTTGTCGGGCATGCTGCCTGGTTGCAAGTATTGCTTAACCCTTCTCGTTTATATTTTTCCTAAAAATCCCATCAATAACTCATCTACGCGACCTTTAGGATTTCTGTCATGAACAACACAACGAACAGCACCGGACTGCGCATTTTCAAACTCGATGCAATTCAACTGGATATTTTTACTAGCGTTTCCGTTGCGCTTTGCATAGTAACATGTGCGTTGTTCTTGTTGCTGCTCGCGGGGATTCTCGCACAGCGCTCCCTGATTGCTGGATCCGGCGTCCTGATTTTTCATCAGCTGTTAGCGGAGCTGTCGATGGTCGCCGTACACTGGCCGACCTTTATCTGGATGATCCAAACATCCCAAATCAACACACCGCCATCACACACTTTCTGCCGGCATTATCACTTTGCCTACATGATTATGGTAACCGCCAGTCTATGGAGTTTAACAATGCTAGCGGCTAACCGCTTTATCGCTATATATTTTCCGTATGTTTATGAAAAATTTATCACACCGATGGCTTTATGCAGCGCCATTGCGCTGACCTGGTTAATCGGAATTTCTGTACATGTGCATACTTATCTTGGTGCTGAAGGCGGATTTGTGGCGACTCCCCCTTTTGGAGTGTGCGGGTTCGCCCGAATGGGCAGCACGTTTAACTACCTGAACATCTTACGCGCGTGGTTGCCGGTGGGAATGTCCGGTGCTTTCTATCTGCTGATATTCGTGAAAGCTGGTTTAGGCAGAATACGGCGCAGTCACGTTGCACCTGGGTTACCCAGCGCCACATTGTCGACTATCAGAGCTTCGGGTCTGCGTCTGGAAAACCATACGGTGCGCAAAACTAAACTTAAAAAACGGTTGAATATGGCGAAACTGTTGGGTTGCGCGTGTGTGATTCATGGATTTTGTTTTCTTGCCGTGCCGATACTAGTGTTCTCTACGCGCGGAGTTTTTCATCCAGTGATCGGTTATTATTTGCGATCCGTGTTCTTTCTAGGCTACGCGTCAACCCCGGTAAGCAGAACTAACACATATTGCACTAATATGGTGAGGAGGTTAAAAAAAACCACAATTTTACCTACTAAAAATAATTTTGTGCTTCTTTTTATTACAGGTTCTGCTGATGGCAATGAGTCGGGAGTATCGTACTGCGTTAAAGAGACTGTTGTAGATCAAGGGCATGGGCGCGACAATTACAGTATTTGTATAGTGCAACAGATACGCGCTCCGGCATATGAAGTCATGTGGGTCAATCCTGTTGCTACTTAAAATAGGTAGCCGCTATGCCACCTGATATACAGAGTATTTTTTTATAGAGAAGCTGAGGCGATAGAGAAGATATGTGCGAGTGGGGTTATCTGGAAGCTTATTTCCATTTGGTTTAGTGACGAATTACTTTATTGGTCAAATCAATGCCTCAATACACCAATTCGAAGAAAAGAAAACACGCTAAACTATAACAGAAAAATTTCGTTCAGCTTATCCAGTCCTTCCATAGTGCCTAGCACTGACGCCGCATTTCCCCGTTGAATTTCTATGGACAATCGCTGCCACAGAAATTCGTGCGAGCGTGCTTCTCCGGTGTACTGCTGCAGTCTTTTTCCCAGTTCTTTGATGATGGCGATCGCCGACGGTCCTCACGGGCCCAGTGTTTCGAAGGCGATCGGGACGAATAGGTAGCGGCCGACCAGATAGGAATATAGTCCTGATTTCCGTAACTCTGCTTGCATGGCGGCCGCTCCGGCTGTGGTGGAAGTGGCCTTGACATGTGAAAGCGCAACAGTGTCTACACAGGTCACGTCCCAAGCGAGGCATAATCCGCGTTTCCATGCAAAAGTCGTGCAGCCATCTGGGCGGCGTTCATTGATGTGAGAGGTGCCCCGCGGCTCCAGTTTCGCGGGCACACCAGCGGATACAAAGGCTCTGCAGACAATGCTGTTCAACGCGCCGTGACGTGGATGCCGCCCGGCGGAAAAGGCACATGACAGCCCGTGGTGCCCGTAACCACCAACCGGTTTGTGGCACTTGACGCAGTCGTGGGGTTCACAAATTGTAGCACCGAGACGGAGGCCGATGCTGATCTTCAGTTCGTCATCGCCCAGTAGATTACCGATGTGAGCGGACGGTAAGGCGTTCAACCAGATGCCGGCCTCTGGCCTGGACTGGGCAAGCAGGCGCGCTGTGTTGACTTCGTCTCCTTGAAACACCTCCAGCAGGGCCGCAAGAGACACGTTGCATAATGGCAAGTCCCAGGCCTTTTGGGACTTCCGAAATGCAGCTTCCGGGAGTACGGGTTGACGGGCTTTTAATTTCCATGACTCCGAGGCACCAGTGACGTCAGCAGCGGCGTGGTTAGGCAGTAGTGCGGATAGCAAACCGGATACGGAATGAATCGAAGCCAGGAAGGCTGGAAGGGATAATTCTTCCGACCGGCGGATGCCGATTCCACCTCTGCTAACCGGTAACGTTGCTTGACGCCAAGGCGGGTAGTCGTTGTGATTAGTCCGTACATTCGACAAATTCTGGAAACAGCAGCGCATTGCTTCGTCCAGCTGATATAGTAATGCAGGGTATTTCCATGCATTACAGCACCGCAACATGTAGATAATTTTTGGGGCGCCGAGACAATTTTTAAGGAGAAACAAGGCTTGATGACTAGGTAGTAACTGAAGTCGTTCCCACATTAACTTCAAGGTACTGGCCTTCTCGTTCAGTACAGGGCCGATTGCTACATCCAATACGGGTGCACCGAGTAAAGACATGGTGGATTCCGTCAGAATACGTAGTCGTGGGTAACGCTCTAGGAATTCCGCTGTGACATCGCGCTGCGATTCAGATGACCCACCGAATTCCAGCAGTTCGCATTTAGCCTCGTTAACTTGCAAACCGATAGCAAGCGCGCCTTCAATAAGTCGGCGGAAACAATCAGCAACCGTCGTCGGTGCACCGCCCAGGGTTCCCTCGTCTAGGAACCAGGCATTGAGTTCCACGTTCAGGAGTGCCACCAAAGAGTTACTTCAAGTTTGCTATCTTGCATTAACTTTGAATGTCTCCTACATTATCCTCCTTTGAATCTCTCTGTAAATTGTAATTGTACAAAAGTGAGGAGTGCAAAGAAAGGGGGCACAAGAGGTTTTATCTACCATTGGTAATTTGGTAGCGATGGTAGGTAAAACCTCTTGTGCCGCAGCTGTGAGGAAAAACGAATAAAACTGTGATTACTGTCTAAAGTGTATCATTTACTGTACTTAACGTACTCATATAAAAACCGCAGTGCATCAATCAAAATAATGAATATCGGTCATATTGGCCGTTACAATTTAACACCGAAAGTGCCAAGTGCGTTATCGGCAGCTGCAATTCGATTCAGCGATAATGGTTTTGACAGCACTATCGCTTGACAAAAGCGCATCTACCAAATTTAAAAGATGCCTGTATCTTTCTTGCCGTTTAAAAACTTCTTTCTTGGTTACATTCAGCGTAACACAAGCAGCTTCCACGCGCAAAATGCAAGCGACCAGTGCGCTTTCTACAGCTGGATGATTGTACGGTGTACAGATATGGTTATATGCGTTCGTTTTGCTGAGACCTCAAACCTTTTTTTGAACAGGAATACGAACTGTTGCAACCTTGTTAAACATAATCAGTATGACGTCGTTGTTGGCTCAGTTGGTGGCAGCACGCGAACTGCGAAACAAAAGAAGAACGGAGCCGGAATCGTTAAATGAGAGATGTGCATGTCAGTATAAAAGACGAGATAAGCATATCATTGGGTTCGGTACAACGGCCTACGTCGTTGAACTGGCCACAGTGACACAGTGTGGTGCCTCTTGTGGCCAAAACAAGCGAGCCATTAAAATTGCCTCCTTGGCCAATTCAAAAACTGGGGCCACTGATTGGGAACGGATGCGTAGTCGCTGGGAGAATTTATGTGACCTTATTCACCCTCATCTAGTTGCTTACCACAATATCTTTAAATTGCGCCCACTGGACGAACGAACTACCGTCGAGTTTGTAATGGACTATTATCGAGGTAAGGTATTATAAACTCCGTTAATTTCCTAATCTTATCGTTGCAAACATACTCTTTGAGGAACCAAAATTTAGCGTTGTGTTAGTAATGTTACTACCAATACGGACGTGCGTGGAGGATAGAACTCCACACATCCGTACGCTCTGTATTCTGTAATGAGAACGGGTCTGGCTTTTTCATGAGGTTGTCAGCTACAGCAAGTGTTGAGAGTTACTTAATTAACAAGTATTTTCCAAAGCTCTTCCTGACGTTCGTAATCTTTCTCGGATTATAGCGTAGAAGATCACGGTACACTTGTAGTCTGGTGACCCGCATTAACTGACACCTTGTCGCCCAGATCACTGAGGGTTCCAGAATAGGGATTCCTGTTATCCAGATTCGTGTACGTTCCATTGTTTATCACAGTAGCAGTTGATAACTTAATATACATTATAAAGAGTTGCTCTACCGACCGAGTCGTCGTGCCTGGGAGGTGGGTAACCTCTACATTCACCTCTACAAAGGCTATGTATACGACACTACCATAGCGAGATATTTGATAGACTTTTGATTAATGCAGGTATGGTTGCGGTTTGCAGAGTTGAGAAAATACCGAATCATAAGCTCATTTTATTACACGGATAAATTATCTCGCGCATAAAATGGAGATACCAAAACCGAAGCCCAACAGAAACAGCATGCCCAGTTTTCGATTAGCATGCGTAGTTTAGTTCGGTATTTTGCGCTCTTGACCAGCTCGTCAGATCAAGCAGTTAAAATAGCATAAACCAACGGGAAAATATCAGGTACCACTCTTCCGGTTCCGTATTCTTGCTTTTGCAGATGGCAATTTGTCGGAATTATTAGACCGGAAACCGACCGTTGTATCGTCTATTGACCATTCGGTAATTCTTTCCTTTGGAATCCAGATTGCTAACGCGCTGAATTACTTTCATCAAAACGGCATTACCCACGGAAATTTAAAACCCGACAACATTTTCTTAAAGTGCAAAGCGAATAATTATCACAAGCTGATAGTTGGTAGCCTGGAAGGTCTCCACGAACTGTATGACAATCCTCGTGGTGCGCCAGCCGACATAACCCTGTACAAGCCAGAAATTCACTATATGTCGCCAGAGTTGCTGCTAAAACGTTTCACGGATCCCCGACGACCAGTTGACGAGGAAACGGACATCTGGAGTTTAGGCTGCATACTGGTGGATCTGGCCACTTACTGTGCAGGGAAATATAAGAAAGGTCGCCGTTGCATGATTCTGGGCGACCAGAAATTTATCGGTGAAGTGGAGAGAAAGGAAGAGTTCGCTGACAAAGTCGTGACCGGGTTCATTCCGTTCGCTCCTATCGGCACACCCGCAGATTTTGCTAGCTGCATTGAATACTGTTTGCAGGAGAACATTACAAAGAGAGCGAAAGCCAGAGAGGTACTTAGAGAGTTGATTGGCCAAGCAGAAAATACCGTCAGCGGGCTAATGCGAACGGTAGCCTCCTGTGACAAATATGAACTGTACTACCCACTCTGATAATACTCGAAGTTAAAGTATGGTTAATTTCCTGGCAAGATTGAATGTTTTTCAAACGTACTCTCCGGACATTTTTATGTTGTCGCATGCACCAGGTTTATTCGATTATTACTCAGTGCTGCATGGAAAACTAGCAATCTTTCGCAAGTGCCAGCTGTACTCGGCTTTTCCCCGAGTAAATATTAATTTTGTTATCACGTAAACATCCAAAAAGTTTGTGTCAGTATCACCCCCACGAATAGCTGCGATAGCGAAAATGATCGTACGGTACAATGCCGTGAATGAAATCGTGCACGTTTTTTTATTCTTATTTGTTCGATGCACGAATTCGAGCATGTGATATTTCAGAATTGGATAACAAGTATGCACTGGATGTCATTTCGTCTTTTTAAGAAGACTTTAAACTTTAGATGATTAGCAGCAGCTACTTTAGATCATTAGGAGCAGCAATCGTACGTCGTCACAAAACCATGTACAGGTATGTATCTTAAGCTGGTTCCCATCAGTATAAGGTTGTATTTCCTTGCGTTGGAGAGTACTGTCTGTTGTCTTTGGTGGTGATTTCATATACAACCACCAAGTACGTCAAAAGCGCTCCAATAACCTAAAAAATTTAAGAAGAAGTTATACCGTGTTGAAGTGTTCGTGGTCTGAGCGGCAGAATCACTTGTGCGCGATGTGCACGTTCACTGCACAACGTTGACAGCAGAACCGTACAGCTTCTAAGTTATAACAACCAAAATGGTTCTGCTACCCATCTGTATGAGGAAAACAAATTTTCGTATGTGCTTAGCCCAAAAAATCTTGTGTTTGGTACTCTGAATTTTCAAAATATAATAATTAATTTCATTGTACAGTATTTAGAAAAATTCAGATTTACCGTAGAAGCGGCGTAAACTACAATAGGAAAAACCCTGAGAAGAGTTTTTGTGTTTAAGGTTTAAAACACTCCAAAATTCGCGTTTTTGTGCACCAGAAGTCACTTTTACTTTTTGTGTAGCCTGTTAGGAAACAGCTACTCACAAAATCCTCCCTAAAGTTGTTAGCAAATGATTATGATTATGATCCGTGTTATGTCTTCCTCTTTGTCTTACGGCTTTGTTATCTTTTCGTGTCCTTACTGACACGAAGGTTTTTGATAGGTTTGTGACGACCAGCAGTGCTTACGGAAACAATAAAGTTTTTATCGAATAGGACAATTCCCAAGCTGTAAATCCCACTGGATTGTCCCGAACGCGTTCTATGCAGCTGGTGGTAACGCCTTCAATCTTGGGCCTCCATTTGCATGATATCTCCGCGAATCCATAATATGCATTAATGATGCCGTGTGCCTAAAATAATATACAAAACACCTTACGTACAGATTAACCGCATGAGTATGGCAGCGGGTAATTTCGCACCGCAGTATTAAAATCTGATCCATACGCAGAATCTGATGCACTGTTATTCTATGTAGGTTATTTTGACCACTATTAATGTTGCGTGTTCGACTGCTCGCGCTACGGTACCAAAAGTATAGAAATACAGTGGACGCCATTAATGTGGTTACACTAGACAATCGGCCCGAGGACCGATATTTTAACGGCAAGACCAACAGCAGACCAAAATAAGTCGGTCATGTCCATTGCGCGTAGACTCGTATGCTAAACTTAGGCACTTGGAACTTGCACATTTCTCAACGAAAACCACCAAGCGATATCTCAAAAGAATAAGAAAGAAATTCTAAGAATTTTGGTACCAAACAAATTGGTTTTTATTACATCTAAGAGAAAATCGAGACTCCTAAAGTTTCCCGTAGACATAGCATAGGATTTGAATCCACTGTTTGGTTTGTTGTCACGCATATGCTTTGTCTACCGGAAACTTCAGGAGCCTCGATTTTCTCTTAGATGAAATAAAAACAGATTTGTCTGGTATCAAAATTCTTAGAATTTTTTTCTCATTCTTTTGAGATATCGCGTGATGGTTTTCGTTGGGAAATGTGCAAGGTGCAATTGTAAACATCAGCAGGCCGATGGCCAGCACGGAATTGGCTGTCTGAGTACAGATAAGTATCTGGTTGCGCGCGGTTTGAATGTAACCACATTTATGGTGTCCACTGTATCATCTGTAATCTGTATTATTACCTGAGTATTTTGGTGCGCAGCCGATAAAAGTCGCCCAAACAGCAGAAAAGAATTGGCACATGCAAATCCTAGTAGAGTCATATAATCCACCACCGTATTCTGAACAAATACACCCAGCGATACTTTAAGCGGGCCTCCCATGACGATGCCGATCATCAGCGCAATGGCCAAGACGTCGAATATTGTGTGGAAAAACGACACAGCAGAGAAAACCGAGTCTAGGTTCTGCGTGACCTTTGTCAGTTTCTCGTGCCTTTCGCGCGATAACTCTAACTGCTCGAGAACATCCTTTAACTCGGTTTCTCCTCGCTGGATTCGCTGTATGAACGCAGTATTTAAACTAAACGCCTGGACAAGGCACAGACAGATATACTGATACGGAATAACGAAACCAAACTGACCGAAACCGGCGAGCATCGAGGGAACCAGCTGAAGTACGATGAGAATGAGATGCATTGGAAATTCATAGCTAATAAAAAACAACGATAGGATCTGCAAAGAAGAGAACTGGCAGGCATGGAGAACTACAAGCTATTAATAAAGGTCATTTGGCTAATCATTATATAGGATATGCGTCGTCGAGATTGTCTTGAGACTGGATTAAACTGCAGAACTTCTTCCAGCTCAGCAACGGCGGAGTTCAGTGTCCGAGTGGAGAAACGAAATATGAACAGCATCATAAAACAACAGCAGTGAAACTGCACAAACATAAAGAAAACCAGAACCAGTGGAGTTTTCTCCTGGATGTCTGATGTGGACAGAGATTGCATATGGCATCTATCAGAGCGATTATTTCGGTGACACTTGCTAGAACAAGGACGATATTGATAAACAATACGCGATTAGAGAACCGTTGGTTGTGTTATCCATCTTGTACCATGGAAAATAACCGCCAATGCGGAGAAGTGGTGCGCACAATGTGTTCCAATCTCGACTGAACTAGCTTTGGATCGAGTCGTCTTCTCGTAAGTGGATGCCGGGCATGCTAAAATGTTGTGCGTATACCTGGCGGGTGAAAGGCCACATTAAGTTTACAATTTATCGGTTGTAAAAGGTTAGACTATAAGACTTTCCGATATTTAAATTTCATGAGAGAAGAATGCAGTATGCCAACGGTTTCAAACTGTCAAGGGTTAGATTACGGTATATAAAAGTAATACATTTTGAAGGCTCAGGTGAATCTTTTGAGTGTTGCTGACTGAGCAGAAACTCTGCACGAATGTGTGTATTAATTAGTAATTAAATTCAAGCCAGCGCGTGAAATATCGCGGTTGGATGCAGTACGCGAGTTGGCAAATCGGTCCAACAGAAGAAGAACGGAGCCGGAATCCGTGAACGAGCGCTGTGCATGTCAGTATGTAGTAGAAAGGTTTTACTGTATAAGAAACGTGATAAGCGGATCATTGGCTATGGCACTTTGGCTTATGTTGAACTCGCTACAGTGACGCAGTGCGGCATCTCGTGTAGTCAAGAGCAGCGAACATTTGAAGTTGTCTCGTTGCCTGAATCAGAAAATGATGCACAACGTTGGGGGCACCTGTGACACTGATCATAATAACTCTCCATAGAATATGCAAGTTGGGACAACGCTTTTTTATTTTTTTTTTGGGACAACGCTAATAATGATTGTAATTCTCTCTAATAATGAGCGTCACCCTCATCTTGCTTACTTATCTTAATATTATTGTGTCGCCTCCAGTGAACGAACGAACTACGACTGATTTTATAATGGACTATTGTTCAGGTAAGATCGGCAACGCAGAACATAAACGTGTAGTGCGCACTTCGGCAGTACATCGATAAGTAACTTATTAGCGTCGGTTTCCGCCCTCTAACGTTTTTCCTTGCAGATGGCTGTTTATCGAAAATTTTAGACGAGAAGCAGACGGGTGGATTGTCTATAGACCATAATTAATTCATTTGGAATGCAGATGACGGATGCCCTGAATTACCTTCATAAATACCACGCCACTCATAGAAATTTAAAACCCGGAAATATTTTCATAGAACGAAAAGCGGATAATTGTTATAAGCTGGTAGTCGGTGGTCTGGAAGTCTGCATGAATTGCACGACAATCTTCCGGGTCCACCTACCGACATATCGCAGTACAAGCCCGAAATCCATTACATGTCGTCCGAATTGCTACTAAAGCGATTCACAGGCCCCATCGACCGGTTGGTTTGAAAACAGACACGTGGAGTTTAGGATGCATCTTGGTGGACATGGCCACTTATTGTACTGGGGATTATACAGTGATAAAGGTTGTCGCAATATGGCTTTGGGAGACAAACGCTTTATGGGTGATGTGAGCAGAAAGGAAGAGTTTGTCGACAGAGTCGTTGCCGGGTTCATCCCGGTTATCCCTTTGGGCACACCCATGGACCTGGCTAGCTGTATCCACCGGTGTCTCAAGGAGAACATTGACAGAGCGACAGTCAGAGAGGTGCTAATAAACCTGATTGATCTAGCGCAAATACCGTCAAAGGGCTGATGCGAGTAGTAGCGTCCTGTGACAAATTTGAAATAAGCTACGGTTATGGCTGAGAGATAACCAGTTTTACGACAAGGATCAAGTTTTTAAAGAAATTTATTGCAGACATGATTTTTAGGTTACGAATAGCAGGCCTGCGTGGTTAGTACTGCATGTGCCGTTCTGACTTCGGATAAAGAGCCACAAAGTATTCTGTGTACATGTGTGTAGTGACGTTTACTCCCAAATAACATTTACACAAATGTGTTTGCTGCCTGCTAATCGATGCAAGATTTTGAAAGTTAACCACCGACTGCCGACCTAACTTAAAGGCCTGCAACCACTCTAGCGGGTTCATCGTAAATATTTCCTATCAGAAAAGAAAACCAACCAAGCATACGTTCTGTCCGGAAATAACTACAACTAAGCATACGTTCTGTCTCATGTCATTATTATTAATTTTGCCATCATTATGTTACATGCGAAGAACAACATAGCAATCATAAAGCAACACCAGTTTTGTACATATTGGTGAACCAAACAAAATAAAGAAATTTAGCAGGCAAAATGCCACAAAAGACACCGGAATAAGAACTGGAATGTTTAACAAATTGTTCGCGTCGCCTCCAGAGGCGTTCAGTGTACATTGTAACAGTGAACATAATAATAGCATCAGTCATACAGTACGCTCTTTTTTTTCTTCCTGCACGGTCTTATCAGCATAGCATTGCGGACCATCTTTTATGGTAATTTCATACACAACTAACAAGTAAGTCAACAGCGCTCCGATAACCTAAAGGAGAATTCAAGGAAACAATTATGAATGGAATTCTGGCGTGTATTTGTATTTGTGATCTCCGATAGTACTTACAGAAATGATAAACTTGTTGTCGAACAGGAACAGTCTCCAAGCTGTAAATCCGACTGGACTGTCTCGAATACGTTGTATGCAGCTGCTGGTAACGCCTTCGATCTGATGCCTCCATTTGCCTGATATCTCTGACAACCCATAATACGCCTCAACGATTCCATGTGCCTAAATTTATACTGCATGTAAAATAATAAATATGTAAAACGTTTTAGTAATTCTGCATCTGATAGCGAAAATTACGTGAACATTGAGGCATGCAGCCGCTAAAAGTCGTCCAAACAGCAGAAAAGCATTGCCACAGGCAAACCCCAAGAGAATCACCCAATCCACCACCGTGTTCTTAACAAACACTCCCAGTGAGACTTTTAGTGGACCCCCCATAGCGATGCCGATCATCAGCGCAATAGCCAAGACGTCGAATATTGTGTGGAAAAACGACACAGCAGAGAAAACATAATCAATTTTCCGCGTGACTTTTGTCAGTTTCCAGTGCCTTTCGCGCGATAACTGTAACTGCTCGAGAATATCCGTAAGCGCGGTTTCGCCGCTTTGAATTTGCTGTTGCAGACTTGTTATGAACGCATTGTTTAAGTGATACGCCTGGGCTAAACACAGACAAATATACTGATACGGAAAGACGAAACCAAACTGGCCGAACCCGACGAGCATCGAGGGAATCAACTGAAATACGATAAGGGAGAGATGCACGGGAAATTCGTAGTTAATAAAGGACAATGTAACGGTCTGCGAAGAAGAGAATTGACAGACATGGAGAACCACAAGAACTAACAGCAACACAGTAATAAAGGTCAGTTGACTAATCAGTGTATAGTATATGCGTCGTCTGCATTGTTTTGAAACTGGATAAAATTGCACAACTTCTTCCAGTTCAGCGACGGCGGCGTTTAGATTCCGAGTGGAAAAAGGAAATATGAACCGCATCATAAAACAACAACAGTGGAACTGCACAAACATAAAGAAAACTAGAACCAGTGGCGTTTTGCCCTGGATGTCTGACGTGGAGACGGATATGGCATCTATCAGGGCGATTATTTCGGGGACACTTGCCAGAACAAGGACGGCAGTGATCAAGATTAGACGAATAGAGAACCGTTGGCTGTGCTTGTCCGCTTAATACCATGGAAAATAACCGCTAATGCGGAGAAGTGGTGCGCAGAATGTGTTCCAGTCTCGACTAAACCAGCTGTGGATCGGGTCGTCCTCTCGTAAGTGGATACCGGACATGTTTGAATTTTATGGTGTATCTAGTGAGCTGAAGGCCAAATTATGGTTTAAAAAATTATCGCTTCTAAAAGGCAAGGCTACATTGCAAGGCTTGCCGATATTTAAACTGCACGCAAGGGCGAAGTATGCCGATGGTTGCAAAAGTTTGGATTGCTGCATATAAGGTAAATGCATCATCGACGTTTTGAAGCCCCTGATGAAATCTTCTGAGTGTTGCTGACTAGGCAAAAACTCTGTACAGCTGTGTGTATCAAGTAACTAAATTCGTGCCAAGGTGCATGAATACTTGGTATGATCTCGCGGGAGTTACTCGCAATATTCATTTGCATTTTAAATTTGAACTACCTTTTTCATGTCATATTCAAGATAAACCAAGGTTTCGGTTTGCATCTGTTCGAATAACGACGGGAATGCGACAACAAGCTGCTGTCTGCGGCATGTTTCAAGTTGCAGCGTTAATTCAGTATCCGCCCAGATTATCCAAAGCAACTTCAATTTTTCAAAAGCAGGAAATTCTACTTAAAAAAAGACATGTGCGTACGAGAAAAGCAAAAGAAATCTGCACGGTAAAGTTGTAAATTCAAACTGCGATATCCGTAACTGCAAGACGAAGATAAGTGAGCAATGACACAAACATAATCTGAATTTCGGACATATTTGGCAACAACCCCCAGCTTCCCCCCACACCCCAAAACGATGTTGCCAAAATTTAAAGATTTTGGTAACATCACAATCTGCCTGCCAGAGCCATGCTGCCGAGCACGGCAAGATTCTAAACGGGACGAAAAAGGCCAGCCAGTTACAATCGTTCAGTGACGTCATGAATTTTTAATTTTCGCCGGCAGCATCAAAAACATTTATCGTCAGCAGCACGCCCTGAGTTTTCGCATCCGCTACAATAACAAAAGAAGTGCACCGCTTTAGCCTAACGCTAAAACAAGAAAGTGAAACTAGCATCTGCTATAATCATCTTTTTGTGATGATATAATTATATAAAAATCAAAACGTTAAAAGTGTGCACAAGATTCACAGACTGAATACTATTATACTATTATACTATTATACTGAAAGAATTTTCGTTCTGAATTGCTTGCGGTAAGAAAACGTTTTAGAATGGATATATACCAGAAAGAAACCATATATTAGCCAATAGCCATTCCGAAACGTTTTATATATAGTATAACTAATTGTATAATAATTATAGTAGGTACAGTATAGTGTTTACCAGGTGTATGTATAGGCAGGTTTTACTGTCTGCATTTTAAAACTCTGTACCCCTGAATTTCGTACACTTTCTAACTTCATGCAAATTTTTCCGCAAGGAGCTATCGGTTCCCATAAACATAGAGATCGAAATACCTACAAGTCCACAACTACCAACATTTTAGAAATATTCTGTAATAAATCTGTACCTTCTGGTAAACTCAGTGCTACCGAATGCTAAAAATTTTTTATCGTGTTTATGATTTACTGGAAGCCAAAGAGTGGAGAGAAGTTAATTTTTACAATGACTAGAAAGTAGCATGGTAATGTGCCCGTAGATTAAATTTACTGTTTATGGTCAAAGTAAGTACAACATTATCTTTAGAACAGCGTTGTCAGGACATTTTTTCTAATCCATGTTTTGTAAAACGGTTTGAAGAAACGGCGTGATCCACGTCGATAGAAATGGCGGTTATTATCGTTTTTGAAATTTGGAATTTTGTAGCAAAGTTCGACAACAGTTGTTGATCCTTTTCAAGCAAGGCGATGGTCAACCACCCTGTTCTCTTTCTGAAATCATTTAATTCTATAGTCAGTGCGTTTCTTCCTGCAGCGTCTAAGCCACCGCACACGAATATTCTATCCTCGATAACGCATGCTGTATGGTGGCTCCTCGGTTGCCGAAGTGGCGCCATCTCTTCCCACGCGGCACTTTTCAGATTCAGACGAATACAGCCAGTAGTTGGAAATGTTGCATCGGAAACACGAATCTCTCCGCCCAGAATATGTAGGTATCCGTTCACCACGCTCATTGCAAAGTGCGTTCGCCATTCGGGCAGATCGGGCAGCGTTTCCCAGTTGTCCGTTGTGGTATCATACCGGAACAGGGTCAGGCATGTCGCATAAAATATGTATCCATCATATTTGGCCACTGCTTGTGCGGCAGCTAAGTCAGCACTGCAAATGCGGTAATGAAGTTGCGTAACATACATAATACATATTTGCTATCTCATGTTTACAAAATGTAATCACTAATGGTCAATTTTTTGGCTTACTAAGCTGTGGTCGAATTGAGAAAGCTAACTCTGCCAGTTGAAACATCCATTGCTTGAAATACATCGAAATAGTCCCAAAAATAGATCTTGTCATCTACCACTATCGGGCCCATGGGATAATATATGTTCAACGAAGGCTCTAGCTTACGGCAAGTTCCATTGCTTATATCCCAGAATCTGAATTCCACCGGTAAGTCCTCGAAGCTGGTTATAAATAATATTTCTTTTTCCGATGCTGCTGACTGAAACCAGTATCGCGATGTAAGGTCTGGAAGTGTGGGCTCACTGATCGTTCCTCGAACATGAAGACATTGAGATGAGGGATCAAATATCAGTAAATTTTGAATGGAGCACCCACTGCACGCAAGAAACACGATCATAACTTCCTTTTTCCGTAACTCTTGCAAAAGCGCTGTTGCGCAAATTCTGTCTGTGCTAACTGGGTGCAGACACCGCCGGATGAGATCCCCAAAGTCTTGTTCAATGAGATCGCCCACCAGTGGCACGTAGCCGTCAATTATCAGCGTGGCATACCGTTGATGAGTGAGACCATTACCAGCATGCACAATATTTCCATCTTTCGCTAGTCGTTTTTTGAGTGCATGTTGTCCTTCACGACATTCGGCCATTTCCAGGATTATGCATCCCATACTCCAAATATCAGTTTTCCGTCCCGGCGCCTCTGTCCCTTCCTGAGAAAACCTTTTTAGCATTTCTGGTGACATGTAGCGTGTCGTACCGCGCAAATGCGAAATATCCGCAGAACAAGTTGTGTTTCCTTGCATCACAACTAAATCGTCCAAATCACCGATCAGCAGCTTTTCGCGGTCACCATTCAGAATTTTTACGAGGATGTTTTCCGGCTTCAAGTCGCCATGAATTAAGCCATTCTGATGTAAGAATTCAAGTCCTTGGGTTATGTCCTTAGCGAATTGGATGATCTTTTGGTAACTATTCAGAATATTTCCGTTTTTCTCAGCTTCTTTTAAGATAGAAGCAAGGTCACCTAAAAATTATTTGTCTGCGTCAGAAACAATCCGGAATACAAGCCAAAATGACTAATGCGAGTTATGTGGCTAATGTCACCTTTGTGGCAGTCCATTGCCAGCTCAACGGTCACTCCCCCGGAAGTTTTGGTGATGGATATTTTATGATAAGCAACGAGGTGCTCGCTAACCAGTTCGGTGAGCCTTCTTAACCTTTTCAGGGATTCCGTCCAGCTGTCGCGGTTGTCAGCAGTTTCCAAATGACCACCGAAATGGACCACCTTGACAGCTACGAAACCTCCTGCATAAATACCACGCTTTATAACTCTGGCTTTGTAGACCACTCCGAACGATCCCCTTCCAATTACATCGGCGTGAGAGAAAACATACTGCATACTGCGACCATATTCTTCCACTGTCCTGGGTGCGTTGACAACTTTGTTCCCCATCTCAATCAAATAATTTAAATCGGCGTTGCACACTTGCCACTTCGGCATAATACATTCGCCATTACAATGTTTGAGTTGAGGTGTAACATCTCGATTATCAAGCCCCAATTTATCATCTCTTTTCCAGCGCTCTAATAAGCAGCGCATTGTGCAGTGAAGCAAAGTAAACGGAGATGAGCTCAGCTATCAGTGATTATCCTGACTGTTATCATGGAAACACAGATAACACTACCGCAAAATGAATGAGTCGGCCTGCTTTGCCGTTGCCACTCCTTCGCCTTTGATTGATTGATTTAAATAATTATTTTCGAGCAGCCGATTGCCTTTTTCAGCTTTGCATTTTACCGTTGCTATCGTGAAACTTTCCCCGTCCCCGTTTTTCGTTGAAGATTTGCTTGCACATTTTTACTGTCCATACCCAGTTTTCGCAAAAAACTGAAGTACTGGCATCAAAACGTTTTCGGATACTATTAGTTTGCATAACACTGAAATACAGAAAAGATCTGTTGTCCCACGGCTTATTTTCTCGAGTCAAAACATATTTGCGATGTGACTTCGTCAACAGTGGCGCCAAAGTGGTTTCGCGTACGTGCATAAATTCAAGTCACAATCGTTTCTGAACTTCTCGAAGCAAGCAAAATCCATGTCAGTCTGTGTCTGAGCGGTTAAAATGGCTATCCCTATCTGTAGACCAAAAATGTACACTGGTGTCTTACTGTTCACTGTTCAATATCCTAAATCTGATTACTTGATGACCGGGCAGTAGACATGAGTCTTCTTTTTGTAAAAAATCATTTTGCTTCGTTTCGGCCCACTATGCAAGTTGGGGAGACAAAATGCTAGTAGATAAAAGCATCAGAATTACGGAAGTACACTCAGACTTCACTGAAAAATCTTCCATCATTGTAGTGTGCTGTGGAAGAGATAGAGCAGTTTCAGTACAATTAGCCTTCAGGATAATGCCACAGTTAGTCCAAAGATTGAGATAACCTAACTCCAACTGGAATCCCCATCAGAGCTGGCATTCCCACATCCACATGGTCTGGGTTCATCACGGGTGGTCAGCTCGTACATAACAACCAGGTACGTTAGCAGTACACCGATAACCTAGCAAACGGGAAACAGGAGCCAGTGGTCAGAGGAACGCGCTCATAATTTACAGTATCATTTAAAATTCGAATCTTACCGGAACAATGAAGTTAGTATCGAACAGGAAGAATTTACAGGCGGTAAAGCCAACCGGAAAATCCCGTAGGCGCTGCACTGTCGACATCGCCATGCCTTCGATTTTTATCCTCCAGTCGTCGGCTGTTTCCGCTATTTCGTAGTATACCGCAGCAAGTCCATGAGCCTGTTTTAAGCCAAACCAGAATAATAATAACAGCCACAACAATAAAAATAGTTAAAAATAACTCTACGGTTGAACTTGTTTTTATCTAAAACTAAATACGTGCAGTAAAGAGGGAGTACACTTTCTTGTAGAAAAACGAGAATAACTGTGGAAATAGTAGAACAGAATTTATCCATTGGTGTCCCCATGGAACTATTTTTCGTTAGCTTTTCAGCAGAGGGGACTCTGTTTGCGGGTATAGAGGGGAGGAAGACTACAGGGAAATAATAATATTGAAGTTTGCAAGAAATTGTCTCCGGCGGTGACACTAAATGTCAAAATGCGATGCGCCGTTATGTGCTGCAACTAAAGCTTTACGGGTAATTGTTACAAGCCCAATTTACAATAACATAACAGTCTATCCAGCACAGTTGCAGACTTTAAGTTTTACTTGTGCATTTAAACTGGCTGCAGAGATCATCAGGCACACGAGTAGAAAGACGCTCCCGACGGCAAAACCGTCCATGAATATTACATAAATCCCCCAGAGTTGCTGTTGTAAACACTCCAAAAGGCACTTTTAACACGCCTCCCATAGTGCTCCCGATCATCAATATAATCGCCGTAATATCGAATGCCAGCTCTACAAATAGTGCGGTTGAAAAGACTTCATCCAGGCTTTTCGTGACTTTCGACAGTTTCCAGTGCCGCTTACGCGATGCATCCAAAGCACACAACAATTCCGACTGGTCTTTGCCGGTACTATGCACCAGGGAAGCGGCTAGGCGGTTGTTTTCCTGGAAAGCCCATGACAAAGAGCCAGCAATGTACTGAAAATTTATAGTAAAAGCAATCTTGCCGAAGCTGCAGGAGCAAAAAGGCAGGAATTGAAAAATTGTCACGTATAAACGGGTGGATAATGTATACGGTACAAAAGACACCGTGGCAGTGTGTAATGCATCAAACTGGTGGAAATGCAGAATCCATAAGCAAACTGAGGCGCCGAACACAAAGATCAGTTCACCAGCTAGAAACATGTGCATATGTTTTCGTGATCTTAACGATACGTCACATGATTTTAAGACCTCTTCAAGATCTTCCACCGCGTCGTTTAGCGAGCGCGTGCAAAAAGGGAACAACAACACCAACAATATACCTACACTATGGAACAGCAGCATCATGGCGGCGGAAAGCAGCAGCGGCGGCTTATCGTGTCCTGCAGTCTTTGGCACAGTCTGATACAGCGTATCAACGAGGCCCACTATGCTGAACATACTGTTCAATACAACCAGGATCCCACTGAACACCACGCGCAGGGAAACTTTCTGCGGAGAACGAGCGGAATCAGTAGTCTCTCCGCTTTTCACCCAAGGAAAATAACCGTTCAGACGTAGTAACGAAGACAGTAGTTTCCAATCACGCTCGAACCAGCCATAGCCAGGTTTTTCGCTCAACGTATCCGATTGCATGGTTTCTGGGGATTCACCGTGAGTTGTCGGTTATGTTTTCCTAATGTCTGTATTCAAAAGAATAAGACCTACAAAAAGATCGTACAACCGGCTTAACATGTGAGGTTCATTAGGAACAGCATTGAAGCGTTATTTGAGTACGAGTATGGTATTTGTAATTTTGTAGTATAATGCTGGATGTTCAGTATGCCAGAGCGGCAGAGCCTAAAAGGGATCAGTTAAAAGTTAAAACCACCAATGGGAATTATTATGGTATATTTGTAAAGCATCTACGCAGCGCTTATTTTAACACATGAGAGCTGCGGAATTTATTCATCGATTCTCAAGGGAGGACCATGAGAATCGATAAAAAAATACAATGTGATAATTTTTCTGTAGGCTTTTTCTATGGTAACTTGGTATTGGTAACCAAGTGAAGCATGTAAAATTATGGAGTTAATCAGTGAGCGCGAAAGAACAAGTTCAGCCAAACGTTCTATTTAGCCAAGAATCTGGAAGACGGAATTATGCGTATCACTTGTCACCACAGTGGCGAATCTAGCCTGGTTTCGGAGGGGGAGCCAGAGAACTCACACCAAAGGGGGGTGTATTCTCTCGCTTTTTTGGCGACCTCCGCCGTAAAAAAATTCGCAATGTACCCCCCTCTTGCGAATTTTTTTGACGTCCAGGTTACGGGGGGCCATGGCTGCTCTGGCACCCCCCTAGACGCGCCACTGTGTCACCATACCGCTACTTTTTTATGTCATTTATTAACAAGGTTCCCATAAGTAGCAACATGAGTTACAGGTTCAGCAACGCCAAATCCGACCAAGAATAAACAAAACGACTATGCGCCCGGCTTTCGGCATTCTCCGAAAGAACACTGACCAGAATTAAAGTGCAGTGCTCTTTCGTAGAATTATATAGATATGTAGCTTGCTCCGTGGTGTATTTGTAATTATAAATGCTGCACTTGATACACCACTCCAACTGGACGGGTGACCATAAAGTCGATTTGCCATCTGTGATAATGATTGTATGCTCGTTCGATGTCGTTCTAGTGACTCACATCAGGCATCTGTCCGGTCTACGTAAAAACCCTAAACAAGCTAGAATCAAATTCCGTTTTGTTCAGAATTCTCATTCACCTGCATTACACTTTCCCAAAGAAGCACAGCAAAGGTTAAAATCAATTTATCTCATTTCATATACCATCAAATCGTAGCAGAGTTGTTGATAACAGAATGACCGAAATTAAGTTTAAGAACCTGTAGAATAAAAGAATTAAGAAATACTGTCCAGCGCAAACCGTTTTCAACGTACAATTAGCTGGCAACCGTGACGTAAATTATAACCCGGTCATTATTGACGAACCGCCGGAATGTACGGGGGACGGATTTAGACCCGGGGCGGATTTTTACCCCGGTTGGAGCGGTAAACCGTGACGTAAATTATAACCCGGTCATTATTGACGAACCCGCCGTAGTAATGTAGGGTTCGGAAAAGACCCGGGCGGATTTTCGCGACCCTGGGTGGAGCGGTTTGGGGAACCGTGACGTAAATTATAACCCGGTCAATATTGACGAACCCGCCGTAGTAATGTACGGAGGACCGAAATTTAAACCCGGGGCGGATTTTTTAGCGACCGGGTGGAGCGGTTTTGGGAAACCGTGACGTAAATTATAACCCGGTCAATATTGACGAACCCGCCGTAGTAATGTAGGGGTCCGGAAGTTTAAACCCGGGGCGGATTTTTAGCGACCCCGGGTGGAGCGGTTTTGGGGAACCGTGACGTAAATTATAACCCGGTCAATATTGACGAACCCGCCGTAGTAATGTAGGGGGTCCGGAAATTTGGAAACCCGGGCGGATTTTTAGCGACCCCGGGTGGAGCGGTTTTGGGGAACCGTGACGTTATCTATAACCCTGTCAATATTGACGATCCCGCCGTAGTAATGTACCGGGGTACGAAAATTTGGACCCAGGGCTGATTTTTTCAGCGACTTCGGGTGGAGTACTGGGGAACGGTAACGTAAAATATAACCTGGTCATTATTGACGAACTCGCAGTGATATACGGGTGGTCGTAAAATTTGGACCCGGAATTTTGCCCGCTGTAGGTTGTGGAGTGTTTTATGGTTACGGGTCCCGTAACAGGTAACTTTACCGTGAAGAGCGCTTGCAAACATTTCTGTTTACTATCAGTAAAATTACCATAACCGCAGTACGTTACCCTAGACGAGGATTACTGTTACCATAACAGATTACTTTTTATGCAACGGGTTGTCATTACCGAATTTCTATAATAATTAATCCTTAGGGTAACGGGTTACCGTTACCGCAACCTGTTTTGTAATGGATTACTATGGCGGGATACTGTCATTGAAACCGTTACCGTAATGGAGTACCGTGCATGTTATTGTCACCGTTGTGGGTTTCCGCAATCGTTGCTGCTACCCTTTACATGCTACCCTGCTACCCGAACAATCATTTAATTGTTGCTTAAATAAACTTAATGTAAAGATCCTGAAAAAAGCTAACCTGAAATGGAATTAGAATGACTAACGCTGACTGACGCCGTTATTCATCGAAGATGAACTACAGAAATTCGCGCTCACGAGGCTTGCAAGTTACAAATTTATTTAAAGGAGTACGCTTAGAAAGCGCACATTCGAGAATATTAAACAAAAAAGGATTCTAAGGCTTCTGAGTAATTTTTTGAAATAGTTTTGAAACGTTGCCATAGCAAAACATCTATTTAAGAAACCCAGCGAAGTCAGGAGTCATTACTACCATTACTAACATTAACACTGCATGTGTTACCTGCATTGCCGCTGTTGTTATTCATATTCTGATGGTTCATCGTTGCGCGTTACCGCTACCGGCGTTACCACTCAAACTAAGCGTTATCAGTAATAACTGTTACGTTTGCCAGACTGTAACAATGTACAGTAACTGAGTCTGTTTTTGATAGTGTATCATGTCTCGTTACTGTTGAAACTAAAGGCGTAGCCGAAGGCGACGCCAAAACGTGGCGCTAGCGAGCGCAGCAAAACAAGCGGAGCTGGAAGTAAAACAAAAGGGTTCTATGGTTCTGTTAATCTGAAGGTATGTGACTTTATTGGTCAAATCAAACTTAAGGCAAAATAAAAAAAGAAACAAGAATTACAACAAGAAAATTTCTTTCAGCTTATCAAGGCCTTCCATCGTGCCCAGTGCCCAGCACAGACGCCGCATTACCCGTTGAACATCTATCGACAAACGCTGACGTTAAACTCATGCGAGCGTGCTTCGCCGGTTTGCTGCTGAAATCTTTACCCCAGTTCTTTGGCAAATGCGATTGCTGACGGCCCCCCACGGGCCCAGGGTTTCAAAGGCGATTGAAGCGAACAGGTAGCGGCCAACCAGGTACAAATTCAATCTGGATTTTTTATCCTCTGCTTGCACGGCGGCCGTTCCGCTTTGATCGAGTTGGCTTTGACATGTATGGCGCAACCGTGTCTACACATGTCACGTCCCATGCTAGGCACAATCCACGTTTCCAGGCAAATGCCGTGCAGCCGTCCGGACGGCGCTCCGTGGTGTGAGAAGTACCACGAGGCTCCAGTTTTGCAGGCACGCCGGCAGATATACATGCTCGACAAATGATGCTATTTAATCCGCCGTGACGCGGGTGTCTTCCGGCGGAGAAGACACATGACAGCCCATGATGCCCGTAACCATCTACGCGTTTGAGACATTTGACGCAATCATGAGGTTCGCAAATCGTGGCGCTAAGGCAAAGACCAACACTGATCATGAGTTCGTCGTCTCCCGGCAGGTTGCCGATGTGGGCGGAAAGTTGTGCGTTTAAACAGATGCCGGCTTCTGGCCTAGACTGGGCAAGCAGGCGTGCTGTGTTGACTTCATCGCCCTCGAACACCTGCAACAAAGTAGAAAGGAAACGTTACATAAAGGCATGTCTCACGGCTTTTGAGACTTCCGGAACGCGGGTTCGGGAATTTCAGCCTGACGGGCTTTCAGTTTCCAGGACTCCACTGCGCCGGCGACGTCGGTAATATCGTGGGTATGGAGCAGCGCGGACAGCAAACCGGAAACAGAATTGAATCGAAGTCAGGAAGGCTGGTAGGGATAATTCTTCTGACCGGCGGATGCCAATTCCATCTCTGCTAACTGGAGTGTTACTTGACCCCAAGGCGGAGTCGTTGTGGTTGGTCCGTACGTTCGAGATTTTTCTTGCAGTTTCACTTAGGCTTTTGTTACTGTAACGATACGGTCGCATAAACCGAAGGCAGAGCCAAAGGCGACGCCGAGCTGCGGCGCGAGCAAGCGCAGCGCGAGCGGAGCAGCAAGTAAAAAACGAGCGGATTCTATTGTACTGCTGTTCTGAAGAGATTCTCCTTACAGTTCAGGTTAAACTTTTGTTACCGTGATGATACGGAAGTGGAAACCGAAGGCGGAGCCGAAGGCTACGCCGAGCTGCGGCGCGAGCAAGCGCAGCGCAGCGAGCAGCAAAGTAAAACAAGAAGATTCTATTGTCCTACTATTCCGAAGAGATTCTTCTTACAGTTCAGCTTAACCCTTTTGTTACATGATTATACGGTAGCAAACTACCGTTTCCACTGAAACCGAAGGCAAAGCCAGGCGATGCCGAGCTGCGGCGCGAGGAGCGCAGCATAATGAGCGGAGGAGCAAATAAAACGAAAGGATTCTATTGCTCTTTTATTTAAAAGAGATTCTTCTTATAGTTCCGCTTGAACTTTTGTTACCGTGTTAGTACAGAAGTCGAAACCGAAGGCGGAGAAAAAGCTACGCCGAGCTGCGGCGAAAGCGCAGCGCAGCGAGCAACTAAAACAAAAGCATTCCGTTGTTCTTTTCATTAAAAAAATTGTTTTACGGACGAAATTTCCGTTGTCATTTTGAAATTTGCTAGCAAACTATTGTTTCGAGGAAAACCGAAGGCAAATCCGAGCGGCGCCGCAATTGAAGCATCAAATAGAACAATAGATTTATTTTTTCTATTTCAAAATTTTGTTGCAATCTGCATAGAAATTTAGATATCAATTTTGCAAATGAAAACGAATTATTTGATTGCTTGATCGAAGTTTCTCGCTTTGTGCAACAACACCCTATTTCAAACTTCAAAACAGTCTCATCCATAAAGGTGTGTATAAATCTAAATACATAAGTACAAATAAAATAAACCTCAGTGATTGAGAGTTTTGATTCTTTTGCAAAGAAAAAGAGAGGAGATCAGCGTTAAAGGTCATTACTTTTAAATACACCGGTGTTCACAGAAATTTAATGACGTGACCTTGCCCTCACCAGAATTGCGTACAATAGGTAACTTCCTAGCTAGGTAACGTGAAATTCCCCGTTTTTGAAACGACTCTTACCAAAATTCACAAATGTTTAAGACTTTCATAAATTAATGTCGACATATTTTTTTGAAAATTACGCGATTCATGAACTTTATTGTAGACCAAAGATTCTGGCAAGCTTAGTCAAATCAACATCCAAGCACTAAAACACTTTTGCACCAGGTGGAGTTGAGTTAGTACGTCAAGACCAAAAACGACATTGGATTGCTAACCATTGTTTTATGCCTGAAACGGTCACTAGGTTTTCAACACCATGGTAAGTAAATATGAGTTACTCGACCGTTATGTTCCAGAATAAAATCGACCGAATTAAACTGAAAGACATAAAAATAACATGGCACCCTTTACCCAAGAAAGTGATCCAGTTGGGAATCGTTACTGCGTTATTGTTACCTACGTTGCTACTGCCCCCGGACATCGAATAAGCTGTTGAAACGATAAATCGTTTGCGTAATAAATCAAGCCAAACCAAGCTTTACGAAAAACATTTTTGTCTCTAAAACAGAAATCTGCGCCGGCGCTTCTCAGATCCTGTGTGGTTACATCGGCATACGCGGTTTGTGTAAATAAGTGTGCCAATTTATTCGCAGCTAAGACAATCTTTCCGTAAATTTGAAAATACTGAAATTTAAATGGCTTCCATGCGCCTTACAACTTGAAAGCAATGACCGGCATCCTAAAGTAAAGAATTTGGTGCGAAATTGACGGCAATGTGCGGTATGGTATTTATATTAGTAGTGCCGCGTCGCAGTTGCTTGCCTGGTCACATCTGATCATATAGCAGTCCATTTGTATCACCAGCGGGGTCGTTATTATCATTTATATCAGTATTATCATCATTGTCACGGAATGAGATGTCTCGAGGTGGCGGCATGCTCGTATCGCGTTGCGCCGCGTGCGGGAGTATGGAGAGACTACCGCTATCCACCAGTCTGCTAAACTCATGCCAGTCAATCACGCCGACTTTCCACTCAGCATTAAACTATTATAAGTAACCGCTTAAGCTGCTTATCGGCCAAAAAATCGGCTCTACAATGTCGAGCGTAACCGCAAACAATATTTTGGCCAATACACAGATCAGTAATTCCTTAGGCTTAGTTAGCTCATGGTTAGCCATCGTTTATTTTTTTTCACGCAATTTTCAGCCAACAATAAACCATTTCATCTTACAAAATTCTGAATATAGTTTCTTGGAGCGCATGCACCAGCACGAAGCTCAAATAATATTATACTTTTTTTTAACGGAATCAAAATAGAAAACATTCAAAAATATATTGTATCGGCATAATTCCGAAAAACGGCATAAAACTAATGATATCATATCGGCATCGTAGCGGTGGCAAAACTGATTTGAGCAGCTCTGCTCATAAGCCTTCCACAGCATATGAAACAGCTACAAAAAGCGTTTAGACTCTCAACTACTACTGTTGCAGTCTTACCCAACCGCGTCTTTACAAGAAAAAAGTTTACACGCTCGCTCGCTTGCACTAAGGGCGGTTACGACCTTTGTACTAGTTATAAATGCTGCACTTGATACACCACTCCAACTGGACGGGTGACCATAAAGTCGATTTGCCATCTGTGATAATGATTGTATGCTCGTTCGATGTCGTTCTAGTGACTCACATCAGGCATCTGTCCGGTCTACGTAAAAACCCTAAACAAGCTAGAATCAAATTCCGTTTTGTTCAGAATTCTCATTCACCTGCATTACACTTTCCCCAAAGAAGCACAGCAAAGGTTAAAATCAATTTATCTCATTTCATATACCATCAAATCGTAGCAGAGTTGTTGATAACAGAATGACCGAAATTAAGTTTAAGAACCTGTAGAATAAAAGAATTAAGAAATACTGTCCAGCGCAAACCGTTTTCAACGTACAATTAGCTGGCAACGTACAATTAGCCGGTGCGATTTACAGAACCGTGGGAATCGTCGTTTTTCGAGGTCATTTCGTACACCACAACTAAGTAAGTCAACAGTGCTCCAATAACCTGCAAGTTATGCGCATACTGTAGCATCTAGAAAAAGAATGAATGTAGGACGCTTTGAAATCAATGGTTTACCGTGATGATGAAATTCATGTCCAACAAAAATAGTCTCCACGCAGTAAACCCAACGGGCCTATCACGCAGGCGTTGAATAGTGGCGCTTGTGATGCTTTCTATTTTGTGCTTCCATTCAGGAAAAGTTTCCGCTAATTCGTGATAAATGTCGACGATTGCTTGCGCCTGTAGTATTGAAAACCAGGTATACAGAGTACGTTACAGTTTGCCTTAAAATCGACCGGATACGGAAAGCGTGCCTATAATACTAGAATAAGCCGTACAACTCTTGTCGTTTTTACGTAGCTAATATAGCACTTAACTGTTAAAATAAAGTTACAGTAATAGAATGAATGTGTGCAATTCACCTGGGAATTTACGGAGGCCGCTGTAATCATCCGTCCGAAGAGCAAAAACGAATTCCCAAATGCACATCCTGCCAGGAACAGTAAATCTACAATACTGTTGGTTGCAAAAACACCCAGCGGGACTTTTGACGATCCTCCCATGGCAATACCGATCATTAACGTAATAGCCAGCACATCGAATCCTGTCAGCACGAACAGCGCACCAGAATAAATCCCGTCCAGTTTCCGTGTGACCTTTGTCAATCGCCAATGTCGTTCGCGTGACATCTCCAAGAGGCCCAGCGCTTCCAGCGCCTGCATTTTGTCGTTCTGCAACTGCGACAAAATATTTTGGGCAAACTGATTATTTAACTGAAACTGCAATCTCAGGCACTGGCAGATATATTGAAAGGGAAAGGTCAGCGCCAGTTGTCCGTAACTGCAGATTATCAACGGACCCAACTGAAACAGAAACAGGTAGAGGTGCACAGGAAATTCGTAATCAATGAACGACAACGACACAGTTAGCCCCGGTGAGAACTGATAAGCATGGAGAAACAGAAGAGCGAAAGCAAATGGAGTGAAAGCCACCTCTTGACAAATCAGGAACATGTACACTCGTCGCCTTGATTTTTGTGGAATAGGATACAAGCTTAAAACCACGTCGAGTTCTTCGACCGTTTCGTTAAGGTTCCGGGTCGCAAAAGGAACTAACGCCAGCATCGCAAGGCAGCTGCAGTGGAACTGCAGAAACATCGTGAAGGTCATTAGCAGCGCAGTTTTATCCGGGATACGCGCAGTCGACAAGGTCTGATACAGCGTATCGAACAAGGCAACCAAGTCGGTCGCACTGAGCAGTGCAATGAACACTCCGGTGAAGAGCCACGGGACGGAAAGAAATTGCTGCTGCGTCCCGGTTTGTCGCCATGGAAAGTAGCCGTTGATGCGCAGCAGAGGGACGCAGAATGTATTCCAGTCTCGAAGAAACCAGGAGCCAACGCCATCGGTTTCTTCAGTTACCAACATGGCGCTCGTCGACCAGGAGATGCAACACGTAAAATACGTAGTAATGTGTATAATACGTAGTAATATACAAATGTGTACCAATCTTTCGTCCATGAAAGTGCCTGTTAGAAAGCAAAACAAATTGATGCACTGGAGTTTAGCTACGCTAGCCGATTACCTGCGTTCTGCTACGCTGCGTTCTGCTAGCTACGCTACCTGCGTTCTGCTGCTCTCCAACTCCAAGTAAGTCCCAAATGAATATTATGTCTAATATCGTAAGTGAATGCACACACACCCGGCGTGTAGCTCGATAGCGACACCCTCGGTAACATGAGAATTATGTACTCTGTACACAGTACATTGTTTTCAGCAGGTTCAAGCAGATAAATCGCAGCAGCATGATTTAAAACACCTGTCTTATACCTATAAAAAATCAACGTTATCAAGATACCTGAAAGCATCTTTGACAATTATGAATGATCATTACTAAGCAATTTATGGTGTCTGGTGTGGTTTGCCTGAGCATGAAAACGATGTAGATAACAAAAGCATTTCCGACGCCGAGATATTTTTTTAAAAATTGCACCTTGGATGGTCGTGTTGTGGGCCTTCGGAATTGCTGATTCTCCGGCTGAGAATGCAGTTGGTTCAATCGTCCACAGAACAGTCACCACCTCTGCTGCTGTTCAGGCGTGTCTAAGAATTCTGATACTTAAGCTGTACAGAAATGAAAGAGGGCAAGTTGAGTGAGGGGAACTGCATTGACCACCCTCTGGCCAAACAGTTGTTTAAATATGCCACTGAATCACATACGCGCCATATATCTGGTCATGGCCAGCCTGTTTCATCAGACAACGGACTCGATCCGCGCTTGCCATGTCTGGGTTTGTGTATTATAAATTAAAACTCGTTTAGGCTCCACTTTTGCACAATAGGTATTCAGAAAGAGGAAAAAATATCATTTGCTAGACGCTTGAATTTGCTAGGGGAAAAAGGCCGTGATACTTGATAGGGATATTTCTGGCCCTGCTAAGGATTTTTCTAGCCTTCTTGTACATAAAAGCGACTGGAACCACAGCTTCCGCTTCGGCAACTCACATGTACGGCAACCGGCTTCGCCGGTGCCGCACATGCGAGTATATCAGCCGGGCTTGGCGGCCCCCGCTACTGGTACGACTGATAAACTCACATGTACGGCAACCGGCTTCGCCGGTGCCGCACATGCGAGTATATCAGCCGGGCTTGGCGGCCCCCGCTACTGGTACGACTGATAAACTCACATGTACGGCAACCGGCTTCGCCGGTGCCGCACATGCGAGTATATCAGCCGGGCTTGGCGGCCCCCGCTACTGGTACGACTGATAAACTCACATGTACGGCAACCGGTACTACTGCTGCTGATTTACGCTACTTTACTTTCTACTGCACTGCATCTACGTTCTACGGTATTTCTACACTAACTAACTACTGCCACAGCCACTAACCTACGTTGAACGGCCCAGCCGTTAAGAAGAACGAAATCTTACTATTTGGCTCTTAGCGCGCACACATGAAACGCCGTTGAAAACGATAATTATTACAAATTCTTCAAAATCTGCGACAATAAATCGATTTAAATTGTTATCGCTTATTTATACAATGTACTTCTTCATGAGCAGTCAGTTTCGTCACTATATGTTTATTCGTTAAACTAATACGACGTTGACCGAATCGAGTTTTTATTATCTCCGAACACTTTTCGTGGCAATCCACACAAAATATCTTGGTAAACTCGCAATTTTGCTTCATGCCCCAGTTTCAGTTTTCGGAAAAGAAAAACGATCAACGGAAGCAAATAATTAAGTCAATAAAGCATTAATTAAGTAATTAATTTTCAATTAAGGCATTATAATGCCTAATTGTCCATATTGCGAATCACCCATCTCCTGCATTTCAAACCGGACTCATAAGTAAAAATGTTTAGATTTGACCGATAAATTATACGCGTAAATTATGTACATAGAAATAATAAATACATTGAAGTCCATGCGTAGCGTTGACCCCACATACGGTCATTTTCAACGGGAATATTTCAATCCATGCTTTTAATGTTTTGTACCGGCACTTGAACAACAGGATACTGCTGCAACAACATATTGCAAATCCAGCGGCATTTTAAACCATGTAGAAAAAAATATTTAAAGAGCACTTTTCATAGTTTATTTGTGTTAAGTTTTGAATTTTTAAATATTACATATGTTTTTTATTTTGTTTACTATGCGTTCTGCAGCAATTTTTTAGATGTTTTTTTGGTAAGTGTTGCAGCGGTGCTTTTGTGGCTACAAAAATTCCAACGAAAATCGAAAAAATTTGAAAAATAAAATTCAGAATAGCCACTTGACTATGATAACTTTGAACTGCGGCTCAGTGCCACAACTTCAGTTCTGGCGAAATTTTAATAAAATTAATTTTATTACAAGGAAAATATTAATACAATTTGCTTTAATACCAGTCTCATAAATTCAACAATTTTCTGCATTTTTTGAAAATATAATAAATGCAACCAGCATTAATTATGAAATATTTCCAAAATTAATTTACGCATTGGAGTCACTGTACTGATCCACAAGTCAGCTTGCTTATTGAAGCGGGCAAAATTAATAATTTTTAATTGCCCAGGAACACTGCGAGAAAAAATTACTAGAAAATTCAAAATACGCTTTGCTGCTGACGGCATAATGCAGTTTCCGCATCACCAGCTATCGCTGCACATTTCACCCCAGTAAATCAGGAGTCAGGACATGAACACTGCAAACAACCAATGACCTTTACAACATAGCTTCAACAGTCTGTTCGTTTTCCGCGGCAAAACGTTTTATTAATCCGTAAAGCGAGCTCCTTCTTAATCAAAATTCGCATCAATAAACAGTTCTCCCTTAAATACAAATAAATCCAGTTTTTCGAAAATGCGAATACGTATTCGAAATAACATTGAATAAACCTGTACGAACGACCTAAAATTCCACAAAATATCACCTACATAATAATTATTATTATACCCAGTAGCTCTGTTAACATGTACAGTGGAACTGTGGAATAACAACTGCTACACCAATTACATGGCTTAAATCCCAAAAAAATAATAGAAATCAATCAGTATTTAAGTAAAGCATTCGTTTACAATCGTTTCAGTAAATTAAGTAATTTTTATTTTTCATAGTCGACACTTTCTGTTATTTATTTATATAAATTTCATTATTTATTAAATCATTCAACTTAAACATCAAGTTACACCATACTACCATAGCAATATTTTATTGTTTTATTCTCTGCTACTTATTAAGATGGGACTTAAAATTTAAGTCCCATCTTAATAAGTACTGTATATAATACAGTACAATCAGTCCGAACGACGCACAGACCGCTAAACTATTTAAACATGATAACCGGTAAGGAGAAAAAAGGGAAATTACAGCAATTGGACGGTGGTTTGCACACCGGGAAAAAGTACTCAAAGCAAACGTAGTTTAAATAAAATAAATCAGAAAATATTACTGTAATTTATTTGCGCCGGTGTAATGCAAGTACTAACGAATTCGTCGGCTTAGCGCATAAGCTCGCCTCTCCACGCCACTTCTTCGCTCTTTCGCTCACCTACCTACACCGGCTACACGTGACGTGTTGAACAGTGGACACTGATAAAAAAATGATCAATGATCATTTTATTATTTCTCCCTATTTTTATTTACCGTTTCTCCATCTTCCAATTTATGATCCGTGTTTTTTTTAGTTTACGGATCTCTTGAGGTTTGTTGTTTGCAAATAGACACGGGTCAGATTGCCAACTACATCCAACGCATCCGCGCCCGTCCGCCCAGCAAATGTTCGCTAATGCTGAAATCCCTGCAGAGGCCGTCGTCGAGCTCAACACCGCGAGCCAAAACTGGACGGTCCGCGTCGCGCTGTTTTTCGCGGGGGTATCCATTTTCCACATGTGGCATCTGTCCAGTTTGCTTGAGAATGATCGGTTCTTGTCGCAATTATCACAGCTGGAACGGGAAATGACATTCCGTAGGGAACAGGTGAGGGTTTTGTGGCGGATGCGGTGTGTGTCCTGTAGTCGAAGTGAGTGCTATGCTGTACAGGGTTCGATGGAATAGCTGCCGTGTTTAAGGGGATCACTATGAGATGACTTTCATATAAATGGGTTATCGTCTTATCGATATTAACATCAGCTTGTAGGAAATTTTTCGGGCTTTCGAATAGTATGTCTCGATGGGATATATTGTATTGCGATCATAAGTTATAGTAAAAAAACAAGACCGGGTCAGCATAGGCGAAGTAAGTGCAATGATGTTATCGGCTAGCCATGGCCAGCCGCATGGCAGATAGACCTGGACAGCAGAACAGAACGCCTCATGCTGTCCTGTGGCCGGAGCCAAGCTGATTCTTCCCTCTCTAGCTATGCTCTGTCTGATCTCTATCCTGCAAAACGCGGGCTTGGGTAGCCGGCTCTGCCACACATTGCTGCCGGTCAGTCAGCAAGCCTTTCATTCAGCTGCCGTTTTCCAAAAACTTGTGAAATGGCTTTAAAAATCGATAACTCCATTGTAAAACTTGCTACACTTTCCAAATGGGCATCAGATAATGTGTTATTTTCTAGAAAGCTTATATACCGAGACACTGCCATAGTCCAATAAGGCATGTTTGAATAAACTCAAAAAAACACTTTTCAAAAAGTGTTTTTCTTGATTTTTTTGTAAACTAACAACATTTTTTATTAGCATGTTGGAGAATATAAGCTTTCTAGGCTAAAACACATCCAATGATGTGTATCACATCTAATTTGAAAAAACTTTCTCATTCGACTTTTGAATTCAAAGTTTTTCCTTTGTTTCTTGAATAGCTCTGTCCAGAGAGAGCGTAGACAAGATCGCAATACACCATTGTGTAGCCAAACCCTTTGCGCATGCAGTCAGAACAATGGAAACAATGATCTTCCAGTTGTTTTTAACCTATTCATGTTTTCCCAGACCCACTTTCATCTCATAGGGATCCCCTTAACTTTACGTGATCGTATTTTGTCTGCTGGTTTTCTGTAGATTTTCGGTTTTCGAGGGTTCTTTCTGAAATCTTCTGATAAAACATTTTTAATTTATTACATCTTTAGTGTTGTGTATCTGACAGGGAAAAAAATCACTGGTAGTGGCTTGATGGTATTTATGTCGTAGCGCGCATCTGGTTGTTTACGTTTGGTGAATGATTCGAAAAAAACCTGATTTAATTCATTTAACCATTTTAACAGAATAATTATTGATTAATAATTTTTCTGCCGTGTTGTATAAGCATGTAAGAGTTTTCAAATTGCGGCTTGATTTTTTCTTTTTTTTAGGGGTTGCATTAATCGTTTTATAAACGCATTGTGGAGGCGCTGAGTTTTTCGGCGGCGTGATGGAAAATATGCATGACACCAGCACGGGATTTCCCAACGAAGTCAACTTCAGTAATCGCTTCAAACTGTATCCTGAGGTACAGCTTAGGACAAAATGGTCGCATACCCAATACCTCCACATTCAGTACGAATGCAGCGCAGTGCACTGTACGACTGAGTTCAAAATATCCGTTTCATACAAGTGCACTGCACCGCTTGCGTACAGAATGCTGGGTATGGGGCTATGCGACCATTTAGTCCTACATTGTAGGTCTGTGCTCCTTGACAGTTTGCCGTAATTCAGATTAAATTATCGACAGTTTTCTTTACCGTTATTTGATGTTAGTAATGCGTCTGTTTTCGCCTCATTATTTCCTCGGTATTTTTACCTGCGTTGTTTATATTCGGGAAACATAAAAAGCGTGATTTATTTGGTTTTCTTAGCTGGATACGTAATTTTGAGAATATTCCTGTACTCAAGCAACTGAAAAATATAATTTCTGTTTTTTGCTTAAAATAAAAATATTATAATTAATGCTGTTTTACAATTTTCTCACTTTGGCGCGATCCAGATTTTGGAAATGAATTGTGAGCCCGTACACTACAATAACCTGCAATTAATCACTTCAAAATGGTTCAGTTGCAGATTGCAAGACGTACAGACAGGTAGTTGTTTTGGAAGATACTTACTTCTAACAACAGTAAGCAACAACATTAAACAATAGTGATTGGTGAGTAAGCAATATAGATATACTTGAAGTTGAGCAAAAAAAATTTAAAATTTGTCTTGTTTTTTTTTAAATGGAAAAATCTCGGGATTTAAGGAGAAATAATGGAATGAAAATTTAGTTTAAAAATTTAAAAGAGTGTTACCGGTATGCTTTCCATACTGGAAAACGCTGTTGCGGTGGGTTTTTCTGATTTCACTGATTTGTCAACAGCGTTTGTTTAAAAATATTTGAAAATTCTGCTTTGAGTTTAGTGATTTCTCAAGTATTTTTAAAAGTTTCGTAGTGGGGAATTTTTTTAGTTTACTGGTTTTATTCCGTTCGAAAACTTCCCATTTAAAATCCGGTTTTCCGCAGTTCGCGCCGTTTGTCCTGCTGACGCAGATTGGCGTCCTGCTCTTCCTCTTCATCGCGTGCTACCTGGAATGCCCCCTATCGCGCCGTCATCCAGGACTCATTCTACTCTTTAATGGCCGGCTACTTCCTGTTGTGTTGCAGCTCCGTTCTCTTGACGTCCGCCTACGGGATCCGATCGTCATCGCGCTTTTCCTTTTGATGCAGCTGTTCACCGCAAGGTCCACTGGCCGATCGTTTCGCCTACATGACGCGCTGGCAGATGGCCGAATTTATCAGGTGTGTGTGTTGCCGGTGCCGGTGTGGAAGGTGACGATGGACGGCGTGGATGATGCGCTACCTGGCCTAGTTGTCCGGGCCAAATTCACCGGCTGGAAGAATTTCCATACCATGCTGTATATGGGGGCGCCGGAGTTTAATTTTATTGGAGGTTAGTTGCTACATTCGCTGCGGAATTTTCGATTAATTTTTTATACGTCGAAACTTAAAAATATCAATTATAATTTCAATTATAGTAATATTTAAATATTGATTATTATCGTTTAGTCATAACTTATAGTGAATTTAAATATTAATAATGAATATTGTGAAATCCTTGTGAATTTCCACTGAAATTAGTGTGGTGCTGGTGTTTAAAACTTTCAATGAAGCGCGATACTGTAATCGGCAGTTGAACGAGGTCTTATTCTTTCAGGAGTTAAGCGAACAGCCGTTGTAGATTAGGATAAAATTATAATAAAACGAAGTTTTGTAATAATCAAATGCTGCCGTTATTTCCTTCAGTTTATGCACGTTATGGTCAATCGTAACTACTGTATTTAACTAGTGCTGCTCGATGGTGTTGTAGTGCAATGGCTTTAAGCGCTTCAACTTCCAAGCCGTGCGTATGTGGCCCTACTTAACGTTAACGAATTCGCACTTAAAAAATGCCAGTCAAAACTTCTTGATTTTTTCGTCTGAGCTTAACTGGGAACGAGTGCCCAGACCGTAAGACATGTTAACGAATAATAATCACCATTCTATTCTTTTAATTTATTATTCTCCGGTTGGAACCTTTTTAACCTCCCTTTAAATACGCACTTGTACAATTTTACTCGTAAATCGTGATTTTTTTGCTCTTAATCCATTCTTGAATTTTATTACTTTTTTCGCATTATTTATTTACGAGTTCATATTATGTATTAATTTTCATTTATCGTTATTATTATTAATTTGTTTATTATTGTTTACGATGAATAATTTGGTCGTAAATCGTAATTTTTGCTCTTGGTGCACCCTTTAAATCTGATGTTGTGTAATTTATTCATGATTACGGATTAGTACTAGTAATTTAATCGGAATTCAATCATGAAGCTTAATTTTTGTTCATGGTGTAAGTATCGTTGAATTTCATGAGCTGCTTTTCCCTTTGGTTTTACAAACAGCCGACTCTTCGAACATTTTTGCTCTGTATTTCTTCCTTCGGTTGAAATTTGACAGTTTGCTGTACTGAATTTTTCTGTGATAGTAACGCAACTTTCTTTTACTGATAGTTATTTGACTTGTATCCTGATAGCATTTACCCGCAGACTTTTTGTGGCGATAAATTTCAATGCAATTTACAGCCCGTTTCTTTTAAAAAATGGTTGATACTTGTACAGATACTTACTGTATCTGAATTTTTTTTCTGCTGACTTGTGAGCTGCGCGAAAGAACACGAGCTTGAAATTGCTGTGGACGCCGCAACTCTCATGTGGCGTCGCTGCTCGCCTCGCGATCGGTTTATGACCGCTTTTCTTTATCGTTTATCCTAATTGTAATAAATCGTATTAAATAAAAATTAATATTGTTAAATCAATAAATTGTTCTAGTAAATGAATGGGTTTTTTTTTTAATTTCGACACTTGATTACTACATCGATTTATTACTGCTAAATTTAATCGTTATTTATAAAATAAATTTTAACAAATAAAAATTCTTCATTAAATTTTAATTAATAAAAGTTATTCATTCAAGTAGGGAATTATTTGAAAAGTCGAACTAATGTAGATGAAATGCACAATCAAACTTAATTCCTTTAAGAAATTTAAGCGGATTACACGCAGGGAACATTGGATTCCCTGCAATCACGCTTATAGCCAACCGCTTAAATGTTCATGTGCAGTGTATTTGTAGAGTAGTGGCATGTTGGGGGGAACTTCAAACGCTAAACTAATGATTCTTTCTAGTGATACTTTTGTCGGCTGTTGAATGATTGAATGTCATGTGAATAATTATTCAATGTTTTTCTAATTACTGTATGCATTTTTTTGAAAAAAGTTCTGTTATGTTTAGTTTGTTTTGTGACAAGGACTTCGCAAGGATATTAGTAAATTGAGGTTACCCCCCATTGGGCCCAACCTGTTTTTGCAACCGTAACCGACTACAGATTCAAAATCAGCGCATTTTTCTGATCCAGAAATCATCCTTCAAAGTCAAAAAAGATCAAAACCAAATTCTGACTGCTGGCCCCCCAGTGCCCCAGAATTACCTGGGGTGGTGGCAGTGGAGTCAAAGATAAAAAATTTTGTTTTTGCATTCTGCATACTTATTCTAGGTGAATCGGCAACGCTGAATCCGAATATGATGTCAGAAAAAGATGTCAACGGTCGCCGAGGGCGTCCGGTCGAAAATTTGATTTGCTTATAACTAACGCGCTGCAACTGGAACAAAAGATATGAACACAATTAATTAACTATTCTCAAAAAATTTGTGAGCATATTTGTGTTGGAAATTGGAGCGCAAAAAAATACCGATGGATGGAGAAATTGTTTTTATGCAGATTTTTGGATTCTTACGACGTTCCTGGCACATGGGCATCGTGTTGGGTTTGTTGAGTCGTATGCTACCAAACGGCATGTACAGTACCTACCTCGTATAATCTGCGCGAACCGCACAAGATTTTGGGCGAATACAGCAATTATCCACTGGAAGATATTCTCACCTGGATCAACAACAACACCGCCAAAGGTACCGTGCAGGTCACGAAAATACGAATCCGTAGATAATACAAATGATTAATTGTAAGATAACTATAACTGAGAAAAGGCACTTTAACGTAAAATAATAAATAGAAATGTTTACCGTTTTTTCTCGTATTTGTGTATTGCGTTTTTAATTTAACCAATAAGTGCGAAAAAATTAAAATTAGCAATAACCAATGTTCACGTACCAAAGAGTAACAATTAGAAAATCAATTTTTGTTCAACAATGCTGATCGGCAGACCGGGCCCGATGTTATGAGATTGTTAGAAATTATTTTTCGTTAGTACCAGTAGGTTTTTTTCTAATTGGGAATTTTTTCCGCTTGGAGTATTTATTTTTTTTAGCGGTTGGATAGATGCTGTGTTTTCCGGCCCGATTCCCACCATGGCCAACCTGCATGTGAAAACGGGACGCCCGATTGTCAACCGTTACGAGAGCGCCGAGGTACGGTCAGCGAATTTAATTAAAAAATTGATTTATTAAAGTTTGTTCTGTAATAATGTGGTAAACCCTGTAATTTAATAGTTTCCTGTAATTCCCGTAAACAGTTTCTGGATAAAAATTACAGTCCGCCGAACAAAATTAATATCTGAAATAAACGGTAACAAAATTATCAAAAAAGCAGTACGCTGTATATAATATTGGTACATTGCACCTGTTATTGTAGTTAAAGATGTCAAAGTCTTGGCATCGGTGCATCCCTACTGATGTACTCGTATTATGAATCGTAGAGTTGTGGCTCAGTGAACCCATGTACATGTACATGTATTAGCAGTCTAATAAGCACGTGCTTCCGAGACATCACACAATTTTCAGAAATATCTGGGTTTTCGAATTTTTCTGACATAATTGAATTTTTTAACGATTATCATTTGCAAAATATTTTATTTCCGTGTTTGTATAATATAAAGCATTTATAATTGCATATATGCTTTTCGTATCACTTAATAAAGTATACTGTACTTACAATGGCCTATAAAATATTCTTTATCGTGTCGAAAACTGATTTTCCCTTCTGTTTTTTGCCATCCATTTTTCATCAGATTTCTTCGCTTAGCGCTCACACATTATTTGGCGTTCATTTGCAATTACCGTTGGCAATTCTTGAAGGTATACAGAGACAGCAAGCATTATCGAAACGATTTATATCGAACATAAAATTAAGCTAAACATTAGATAAAATACCTTAATTAAATGTAGAATGTGGATAAATGGTTAAAAGCCATTTTAAAATAAATCTGGAAATTAAAACGGATTAGGTACTGAGCTAGTGAACATATGCCAAAACGCCGAATTAATGTAGAACTGCTTGATAGAAAAATATAATTAAATTTCAGAAAATATAAACATTAATGCTGATTTTTGTGAGTGATAACATGCGAAAACGCTGTAATGTACGAAATTTTAATTGAAATTAAGAGATTTAAAGCGGATAGAATGACAGCATGCGAAAACGATGTACTCGTAAGTAATGCTAAAAATTATGACTGAATTTATATTAGTGAAATTTTAAATTAAACCTTGAAAATTAATGAGACGTAATGTGTGTTCATAGTGGCGGCATGCGAAAACGCGGAAGTTATTAATTGTAATTTATTTCTAATTGTGATTCCACTAGTAAGATTTGTGAATGGAATTATTCGAAATATATCAAAATTGTTACTGATTTTTCTCTGAATGACGCCCCACAAAAAACATTGGATTCACTCACTGCGAAATTATTTATCTGCATTTATCATGTTGCCAGTTAAGTTGTTTTAACGGCAGAATAGCTTGGCTGCGTCACAAAAGAAGTAACTTCTTTAAAGAAATAAAAACTTAAAAAAATAATTATTCCATTTAGAATTAATTTAATAAATTCAGAAACGAAATTACATGTACGTATAAGGTAATTCTGTGTGCATAAGGTAATTCTGTGTGCAGAGCGGGCTGCGCGATGCCGGAGATGTGGGATGTGGAGGAGCCGGCACGTGTCGAATGCGAAGCGTGCTGCTGGCGGGTGGCCGCCGATCCCTATCCCTTCACGTGGATGTACGGCAACGACGTCTACGAGATCCTCAGAGTGTGAAGAATGATCTCGCTGTGGAAATGACGCCTGGTCTCTTAACTCGGTTGATGGCGGATCTTTATTTTATACTACATAAATAATTTTGCCACAATTTGTGTCACGCGGTTCGTTGTCTCTGTAATAAGCCTTGTCATAGATTTTTGCTGTGACTTAAGTGTTTTTATGGTGTTAAGTGTCGATGTGTTAGAAATTATATTACCAATATAATATACACTCATAATGTGTCATCTACTTGTGAACTATGATCATTGTCTTACTAGCTGATCTATGAGTGTACGGTGCACCCAGGTCACCAATCCCCTTGTTTATCAGATGTTTAGGTGCAGTAACTTACTAATATCGTGAATGTACCTAGTGCTATATAAGAAACCTGCTTGTATAACGTTGATGAACAGAACATAACAGAACAACACCAGTGTGTGCGACGCTTCCGGTTTCTGTTCCCGGGACTATAATAATCTCCTAACATAAATTCTAACAGATTATGAGACCTGCTTGTCTCTAAGCAGGAAGTTGTATCTGCCGTGTCTTACTAGTATAGTGGTTTGCTACTGTTACTACATGGACGCCAAGATGGCAACGTTGAAGGAGATAAAGGTCACGGTACTCAATGGCTCGAACTACGCTCGATGGAGAGTCGAAGTGGAGGACGTCTTAACTGGAGAAGGCGTGTGGAGCATTGTGGATGGAAGCAACAAGATACCAAGAGATGATCCAGCAGACGAAAAGAAGCATGCCGCTTATAATAAATGGATATCCGGAGACGGAAAAGCAAGAAGTATTCTTGCGCGCAACGCTCGACGAGGTTACCTTCAATCAGGTACGCGACTGTGCAACGTCAGCAGAAATTTTGGATCGGATTAAAGAGTTAAGGGAGCCGAAAACTGGATGCGACTTAATGACCGCGATGACTGAGTTTTCGGATGCTGAGAGTGGAAGGATAACGACGACGTTAACACCTTCATGTCAACGCTGCACGTATTGGCATCGAAGATCGACGCCTGTGGGAAAAGCCGAAAACCAGCGATGAGTGGCTGATTTCGAAAACACTGTCCAGCTTCTGCCAGTTGGATACGGACCCTTTGTGGCATCATGGAACATGATGGCGGGCCCTGACAAAGATGAGCGTCTTCCGTGAAAAGCTGATGTTAACAGAACAGATGGTCAAGACCCAGGAAGAAAATCGTGGATATCCTAAAGACCTTTTGGACTGGCCTATTCAGCTATAACTAGAGAGAAAGAGAGAATCGAACCGATCAAACCGATCCGACCGATCTAACCGATCCGACCGATCTAACCGATCCATGCATTTTAACCGATCTGACCGATCTGACCGACCGACCGATCAAACTGCTAATCAAACCGATCAAACCGGACCAGTTCCAGTGTAACTACTGCGGAATGGAAGGACATACGACCAGACAGTGCCCAACCTGTCGCAAGTTTGTGCCAACTGTGGAATCGTTGGACATAAAGCCCAATATTGCCGACGTGAACGCGTGAGAGAATCAATGTAAAAGATATCAAGGATCCGAATCAAGAACCTTGGAACCAGTGTGCATTTCAGTGGATATGGCGCGCTGGGTGAGAGGGAAGTGTTAGAAATTATATTACCAATATAATATACACTCATAATGTGTCATCTACTTGAACTATGATCATTGTCTTACTAGCTGATCTATGAGTGTACGGTGCACCCAGGTCACCAATCCCTTGTTTATCAGATGTTTAGGTGCAGTAACTTACTAATATCCTGGAATGCCTAGTGCTATATAAGAAACCTGCTTGTATAACGTTGATGAACAGAACATAACAGAACAACACCAGTGTGTGCGACGCTTCCGGTTTCTGTTCCCGGGACTATAATAATCTCCTAATATAAATTCTAACACGATGTTTTTCTGATCGGTTGTTTGTGGATCTGCAGAAAATTTTTTGTATTATTTTTTTGTGCGGTTGGATGGATTTTGTTTAAAATTGTTAATTTATTTCAAACTTGTACAAGCAAATTTTCTTTACACAGTAAATGAAATTCAGGAAAATTTTCTCCAGTTCAGCCTGTACTGATTTATTTGCCACATTTTGGCTGGTGTCACTGAATGTTAGGTTGTAGGTTTTAGCGATAGACTGGTTCTGTACTCCAGGCTTCCAGATAACTGCCGAAATTTTACATTGTTTTTGCACAGCACTTGCTGTACTACCCTAGGGTAGCAGTCTAACACTACGATATATTACTCGAAACTGTCTGCTCGTTTCCGCGGGAGGATCACATCTTTGGATTAAACAGTGTAGCAAAAAGCAATTATTCCGTGTGTTGCCGATTGCCGGTTACGCAAGAATCGGATTAACCAAAACGTTTTATTCTGCCCCTTTTAAAATTGCAAAATGATTGGCGATAATCAGTTTATACTTATTCATACTGTGGATTGTGTGCATTTTACAAGTTGCTGACACTGGTGCGATTGACGGAATCAAGGGAATCGTCGTTCTTCGTGGTCATTTCGTACACAACAACCAAGTACGTTAACAAAGCTCCGATAATCTGCAAGCGAAGTTATGCGCACACATTATTATCAGAAGGATTTGGTTAGACTTAGGAGAAACGATTTACCGTTACTATGAAATTCTTGTCAAATAAAAACAGCTTCCACGCAGTAAATCCAACCGGGTTATCACGCAGGCGATGTATCGTGGTTGCTGTGATACTTCCAATCTTGTGCTTCCATTCAGGAACGCTTTCCGCTAATTCGTAATAAATGTCAACAATTCCTTGAGCCTGTAATAATGGAACTGCTGATAACGTTTAAGGTACACTACTGCTGAAAATGGTCTCCTGAAAATGGTCTGAAAATGGTGTGCCGTATGCTGTCCAGTAGGAGAAATACTTACGTGTCTCGTCGTCGAGTCGTCGACTTCAAGTATTCTGTACATTACAACACTGACGTAATAAAAAGCTAAAGCAATATTAAATACCAAGTGAATTTCCACATTTTACCTGGGAGCTTAAACAGGCCGCTGCGATCATCCGTCCAAACAACAGGAACGAATTCCCAAACGCACAGCCCGACAGGAACAGCAGATCAACAACGCTTCCGGTTGCAAAAACACCCAACGGGACCTTCAGTGTGCCTCCCATGGCAATACCGATCATCAGCGTAATGGCCAGCACATCGAATCCCGTCAGTACGAGCAGAGCCGCCGAATAAATCTCGTCCAGTCTCCGAGTGACCTTTGTTAATCGCCAGTGTCGCTCGCGGGATATCTCCAAGCGGCTGAGCGCCTCCAGCGCGTGCATTTTGTCGCTTTTGAATTGCGACAGGACATTTTTAGCGAACTGGTTATTCAGTTTAAACTGCAAGGCTAAACACTGGCAGATATATTGAAAGGGAAAACTTAGCGCCAGTTGACCGCTACTGCAGATGAGCAAGGGGCCCAACTGAAAAATAGTGAGATACACAGGTAACGGAAATTGATAGTGGATGAACGATAATGACACAGTCTGACTAGGAGCGAATTGATATACACGGAAAAATAGAAGGATAAAGGAGAGCGAACTCATAAGGACATTCTGACAGATTAGCGACGCGTATATCCGTCGCCTGGATTCTTTAGGGGTCGGATACAAGTTTAAAACCATTTCAAGTTCTTGAACAGTTTCATGCAGGCTTCGCGTTGCGAAAGGAACTAATAATAGCAACAAAAAGCAGCTGCAGTGAAACTGCAGAAACATCGTGAAGGTCATTAGCAGCGGAGTTTTATCCATGATACGCGCAGTCGATAAGGTTTGATACAGCGTGTCAAACAAGGCCATCAAGTTGGCCGCACTGGTCAGTGAAATGAACACTCCGGTGAAGAGCAACGGGACGCAAAGAAATTGCCGCTGTTTGTCGGTTTGTCGCCATGGAAAGTAACCGCTCATGCGGAGCAGAGGAACGCAGAATGTACTCCAGTCCCGCCGAAACCAGGAGCTAGTTCCGTCACTGGACGTTGTATCTGTATTCGACATTTTTATTGTGCACCGGGAGGTACAATAACGTAATTTGCAGAAATATGATTGGCAGTTGTATGGTACAACTGTCCGGTTATGAAGACGCACAAGTTATGGGAAATATGCAAAAAGGCAAGCCGGAATCATCTGGTACATAGGTGAGCACTACGCGCGATAAGTAACCCACGAGAAAATCCCAAAAGACCATTTTTAATATAGGAAATGCATGGCACATATGGAAACCTTTGCCGTGTAACCCGATACACCGCATGGATGCGATAATTATATAAGTTAAATGATGCGGTGTTCTCCGTACACGAGAATGAAAACACTTTGTGCAAAGTTTTAAGCATCTACCGTAAGCATAAATACCACAGGAGAGAATCCAAGGAATTCTTCGTCAGAATGACAACGTGTCTCATCTTTCATACACTGCCCCGGACAATACAGTAGCCATCTAAACAATGTCAGCAGCACAAAACCATTCTGCGGCAGGATATTTTTATAACCTATATCGTTCTTGGTACATCATATTGTGGATCTTTGGATTCGCCGACTTTCCCGCTGAGATCACAGTTTGTTCGTTCCTCCGTAGAACAGCCACCGCCTTTGCTGCCGTTCAGGCGTCCATCGTACGCATAGGCGGCTGGAACCCCTCGGCCAGGGGGTCATGGCCCCCTCCAAAAAATTTTTTTTAACATAGTGGTCTATGGGCCTGGCCCACCCCAAAGCCAGTACTGCTGGCCCACCCCAAACCGGGAAGCTCCAGCCGCCCCTGATCGTACGTGATTGCTGTACAGTTCTGTTATGTCTACAATGACTGGCAAAGTTCCACGTTTAATGTTTTCATAAGCGTGGTAATATTTTCCACGGGTATTTTAGTCGCCGCGGTTATTCTGCATACCGCATGGTTTGGATGGACTTCCGGAAACCGAATTCTGAAGTTAATTTTTGATGTCGATGTGAAATTTGGTTCCTTTGTTACCAAAACGCAAAAAACTGTTCTGTTGTTTGCTTTGACTGTTTGGATAGCTTTGCAGATATTCGTGCAGATTTTAAGCGTTGTCTTGAGCGATTTGGAATATTTTGGTACATGCATCGCAGTGAAAGACTGCGTTTTCTTTGGCATTTTCTTCTGGAGAATTCATGCGTTCTATCGAAGTGTTGTATAGAGCATGGTTCTCTTTACCGGACTTCTGTTAACCCATTTAACGAAAACAGTCGGTAGCCGAGAGACATCAGATTTATCCATCCTTAAAGCAAGCCGGTGAAATCCGTCGATTAACAAGACAGTTCGATAAGGAGTTTGCCTACATGAGTGCACTTTTCGCTGTTCAAAACATAATCTACATGGTGACATCATCGTATCAAGTGGGACAAAGCCTTGCAGAAAACAGTGTTATCAACTGGTTTCACCTCTTTCTTGTGACGTGCTCGGGAATTAGGATCTTTGTCGTTATGATTATCTTTGTTCGGCTTGGAGAAAGTGTAAGTGAAATAAAATTGAAACAGTCGTTCACTCAGTCAAATGCCTGATGAAACAAATCCTCTGTATGAGTTAAAATAACATTTTTTAAAAGGACAAAATGTAAGCGCGCCAGTGCGATCATTTGCTGTTGTACTTAAAGATACTTTTCATGTTACCGGCACTGAGACGCCACGCTTCTCACCACAAAACCTACGCACTGGACGCGCAGGATCTCCTGGATGTCATTGATAGAGATTCGAGCGGGTTCGCCCTTGGTGGAATCCCCTTAAGCCGAGTAACCTGCCTCGAGGTAAATTCCTCCACTGAATTCACGGAAAACGACCGCTCTTGTGTCGCACTAAGTGCACATTAAGCGGAGCGTTTGCCGAAAGCCTCTATTAATAATTGAACCTCTCCGTTATGTACAGATTGCCGGAATAATCTTCACAAACGCCATCCTGTTCGGTGAACTGGGGCATTCAAGCCGCGCTGCTCCCGATAAGGGCTGGTTTATGCAGATGTTGCAGAATTCCGTAGTCAACAAAACCATTGTCCGTCCAGATGCAGCAGAATGCTACTGTCTAGCTGATGTCATGAAATGATTACTGGTGTAACAGAAAAGAAAGAGCGACGAGTCTTGCGTTTGGTGGTGATTGGTGAATATTAAAGATATGTATTACGTAGCATATCAGCAAGATCGGTTTTCTCCGCGGACTACGTTTAGCTCAGTTATGTTTCAGTGTTAATATTTGAATGAAGTGCTGCAACCAGCTTTGACCCAATTAAAGAGTGAAAAAAACAGACACCAATTTCGTTTTGTGCTTGTCCAAGCTTGCGTATTCTATAAAATCCAGCGTTCCAAAAGGTTAAACTGGAGACTAACACAACAAACAGCGTGTGCAAGGCTGTTTTTATTCCCAGCGCTCGTTACAGCGAATTCCGAATTTTGCTAGGGCATGTATGTACCCGGGCCAGTGGTATGCATGTCATCGAATGACGAAGTGTTAACATCTTACTTTTAAAAGAAACACTATTAAAAGGGTCTAAGTATCTTTATACGTACAACTGCCTCTGCGCTCGTGCATTTATGCACTCCATTAGATCGTCCTGTAGAAAAACAGTTTCATTGACGAAGAAAGTCTGGAGCATCTGCATAAACCCGTCTTTATCAAGGGAAGCTCCGCTTGCGTGCCCCAGTTCACCGAATAAGATGCAATTCGTGAAGATTATTCCAGCAATCTGTGCAAAAAACAGTTTTGCCAAATGTTGGTATTTTGAAATAACTCAAAGGCGATCCTTTCCTCCATATCTAAAACAACAAAATTTACCTCCAGACAGATTTTTCGTGTTAAGAACAATCTACCGAGGGAAAAGCCGTTCGGATCTCTATCAATGACATCCAAGAGATCCTGTGAGTCCTTTGCGTAGGGTTTCTGCTGGCACGCGTGGCGCCTTAGTGCCGGCACCATAGAACGCATCTGTTGGTACAACAGCAAGCGACCGAATACCGTGTTAAGACTTTATGTTTTACCCAAATATAGTCTTTACTCAGAAGGTACATTTTCTGGGGCAGAAGACTGAGTATGATAACTGTTTTCTACTTACACTTTCTCCTAGCCGAACGAAGATGACCGCAATGAAAGCAAGTCTAATTCCCGAACAAGTCACGAGAAAGAGGTAAACCCGTTGATAACGCCATTTTTCGCAAAACTCTTTCCCACGTCATATGATGATGTCACCATGTAGATCATGGTTTGTACAGCGAAGAATACACTCACGTAGGCGTTATGTGCACAGTCGGCGAAGGTTTTAGAGCTCTTGGTATTTTTGTTTCTGTATACACCGCCATAATTAAGTTTCGAGATTTACACTTTAATCCTCATTCGTAAAATATGTACTTAAAGAAACAAAAGTGTTGGTACTGCATGGTCAAACACGACAGAAATCACTAAAATAAACGCTTGTCTTATCTATATGGTCTGACGTTTGGAGAAGTAGCAACGTGATACGCAATGTAGGGTTCTGCCTAATAAAGTGAACAACAGTTTGTTGCTGGTACCACTTGTTTATAGCTTGTTTGTAAGGCAGTCAGCTTATTGAGGTAACTTTTATAAATGATTCGTTAGATAATAAGCTTAATTATGTGCACCGATTCCGAAAATTATTATTTTAACAATCTAACATTGTAAACTTAAAAGTGTGTAGATGACGTTGTTGGTGTGCTGACAATTTTAACTTAATCATTTTCTGGACTACGGTGATGATTATGCTGTATATTATATTGTTACGGTATCATGTTATACCATTGTTACACACCTTGAAACTTAATTAAGGCGGTGTATACAGAAACAAAATATCAAAAGCTTTAAAACTTTCGCGGATCGTGCACATAACGTACCTTTGCAGAATAATGTGCAAAACCGTGAAACCGGAAACGCGTAAAAAACGTTTAGAAATGGCAATGTGCTAACGGTAATTCGTTTTCCAAACGGCAAAGGCTTTTACAGACGGCGTTCTGAAACGGCAAATTGGAATGCTAACGGCTTTTCCGACGGCAAAGGCAAAGGTAAAGGTAAAGTTGAAAACGGCAAACTGAAACGTCAAAGGCAAATGGACGGCAAAGGCGAAGTTGGCCGACCCTTATCTTACCGTTACAAAGTGTCGGGTTATACGGCAGAGGTACTTGTATGTGCTAAGCACTCACGATATTAGAAATGGTCTTTTGGGATTTTTCTCGAGAGTTATAGCACACAGCCGTACCTATGTGTCGTACCTTAGTACCTAATGATTCCGTCATGCCGATCCTTCTGTATATTCCGCAGGGCCAGCGAACAATTATTTTCATGGGCGACGGTTGAATCATATAAGTGCAAATCTTACTTCCGTATAAATGTATGTGCTGCACCTCTCCTGAACAGAAGAAATGTCGAAAGCCGATAAAACGTCCAGCGATGGAACTAGTTTTTGGTTCTTTCGAGGAGCCTGAATGAAACCGCTCAAGAGCTTGACGTGGCTTTAAACTTGTACAAGATCACTAACTAATCCAGGCGACGGATGTACACGTCGCTTACCTATTTGTCAGAATGTTTTCATCACATTCTTTCCTTTGTCCTTCTATTTCTCCGTGCTTATCGATTCGCATCCAGTGAAACTGCATCATGATCGTTTATCCACTATAAATTTCCGGTGTACTCCTATATCTGACTGTTTTTCAATTGGGTGCTTTATAATCTGCAGTAGCGGCCAACTGGCGCTAATCTTTCCCTCCGAAAACTTGCTTTTCGGTTTGATCATAGCCTAAAATAGTGTGTAGTGATACACATTTCGGGTAGTGATAAACGTGTAGTGTGAAGTAATAGTTGTCCAAGTGTTCCAAATCAAACCGTTTGATACAACAAGAAGTAAAGCAAACTCAAAAACTAACTTAGGTTTCTTATTGTCTTAGTTTTCTTAAGTTTCCTTACTTCCAGCTTTCTCAAATCAACAAAATGTTGTCAGCAAGTTGACGGTTTTTACAAAACGTCGTCCACTGAGATGTCGTTCAGCGATTGGTCGTTTCAACAAACCGTCGGGTCACCGTTTCGGCGGTTAGCAAAAAGTCGCAACCAAATTGTCGGTCAGCGGGATAGTGGTTTCTGGTCAACGAATTGTTAGTGTGCCCGTCAGAATGTCCTGTCTGAGCCCAATAGCGATAAAATGCACGCGCTCGAGGCACTCGGCCGCTTGGAGATATCCCGGACGCCATTGGCGATTGACAACGGTCACCAGGAAACTGAACGGGATATGAACGGGGGCGTTGTTCGTGCTGACAAGATTCGATGTGCTGGCTATTCCACTGATGATGGAATCGCTATCGGAGGAACACTAACGGCCCCTCTGAATGTTTTTGCCACCGGCGGTATTGTGGATATGTTGTTCCGAACTTGTTCCTCTCGGGGTCTTCATTTGGGAGTTCATTTCTGTTGTTTGGACGGATGGTCGCAGCGGCCACTTTGAATTCCCTGGTGAATTGTTCAAATTCGCTTAGCTTGTATGGTATTAATGGACTGACGACGCGAAAATCAGACGTATAACATGCCACTACTCTTTAGCATATGGCAGTAATGGCACACTGTATGTCATAAACCATTATTTTTTAAGTACTAGAACAATAAAAGTTGTCAGCTACTGCATTATTACAGGCACAAGGAATTGCTAACATGTATTGTATTACAAATTAGCGGAAACCGCTTCTGAGTGGAAGCACAAGATTGAAAGCATTGCAAGCACCCTAACCCATCGCCTGCGTGATAACCCGGTTGGATTTACTGCGTAAAGACTGTTCAGTACATGTATTTGACAAGAAGTTCATCGTGACGGTAATCCGTCTCTCCAAAATCTTGCCAAATGCATTGATAACAACGGGAGCGCATAACTTATTTGCCAAACAGCCAGCAATATACTGAAAAATCATAGTAATTAGTAAGTGACTATAACCGCCAGAAAAAAAGTATAAATTGGAAGACTGACGCGAAATGTAGGCGGAAATGGTTTAAGATACAAAGGACACCGATGCAGTTTGTGAAGTGTCAAACTACCAGAAATAGAGGGCCAATAAGCGAATTATGATGTTAATAATCACCTCAACACTTAGAACTTGTACATGGTTTTTTGGTGCAGTAATAATTTCTGAGTGTTAAAATTTCTTTAAGATCCTCCACCGCGGGATTCAGCAAGCGTGTGGATACAAGGGCAATCAGCACTAACAATATCCCGCCACTATTAAAATTAATAACAGCAAGATTGTGATAATTAGTAGCGGTGTTTTATCGTACAACGAAGTGCTGGGTACCGTGTACCGTACATATGTATATTGACGACGGTTATTATACGCAGCATGCTGTTTAAAACAGCGACTGAACAGCACGCGCAAGGAGAATTTCTGAGAGCGCACAACGAGCAGAACCGGCCTTGGTCTGCATCCATGGAAATTGGAAATAACCATTTAAACGAAGCAGCGAGGAAGTATCTTCCAATCGCGTGTAAGCGTAAGCACCTGCTGTTGGCATTTGCAGTTTGCTCATACAACCGCATGTTTTCCGATGCACCACAGAAAACTTGCTGTTTTTCACTGCTTTCGAGCTCCGGACCAAGTGAAGACCTGAGTTGACCTCCCTAAACAGTTTTTCGAAATAGAAATTCTCTGAAAGAAATGGTTCAGATGGACACAGATACAGATTCCTGGGATATGTTAATAGTTTTTCGCTATTACACTGTACAAAGTACTGTGTACTGCATATCTATATTGTGTGCAAGCTCTACTGGCAAGTGGCACAGCTTCTCTGTTTGCAGATACTATGGGTGTAATCCAGTTTGCAACGTTAGGATTTCCAACTAAATCATACTTGCTGCAACAATAGCCGACGAGAGCCGAAAATTAATAGAAAATGCCTCTGCATGCCGGTCTTGCTTGGGTTGTGATCATAATACGTATGATCAAAATGCGGCACTTCCGCATGCAGGTTATTCTGGTAAGACTTTGTACAACTGCAGCACTGAAAGAGTTGTTTTAATGCTGAATGAGATTTCATGGTCGTACACAATTTGCAGAAGCGTACTGTAGGTCTTTATCTGGCAGAAAACTCAATCTAATGTTTGCCGACCCCGACTAATAGACCTTCAAAAACCCAAAGTTCCACAATCTCACAACAACAGATAAAAAAAACTGAAGTACAAGATTACCAACCCTTATGCCGATTTTAGAATTCCAGAGGAGTATATCCACGCAGTCCACAGTACCTTCATGTTTTTTCGCAAACTACAGGGATTAATCCGGACAAATGCATACCTGATAAAGCAAGGACTCATACAATGACTAACCTGGAACTGAAGCTGTAATACATACTATCAATTGGTAATACTACCACGGCACTCGTCATGGTAAGCTACTGAATTTAATTTTGAAACCATTTGCAGTTCAGATGTTTAAACGGCTTGCCGCTTGCTGCATCAAGCCGTGAAAGATCAGTCAACTCCTTTCAAACTCGCGGTACCTACCTTTCTGCATCCTCATCGTCACACAACCAAAACCACTTTTCGGTGTTAACAGCCGGCTTTCGTGCAGCGTCCACGTGTCCGTAACTTCGTCGTAAAACTCAATGGAGCTGTCGCAATTCCTGATGTCCTCAGTACACCCACCGAGAACGTAAATCTTCCCGTACGCACACGCGCTCCCAGGCATATTGCGTCTTCTAAGCATGTCAGCTACATAAAAAAGGGTTCACGAACGAGTAATGATACTACTGTTTGTGAGCATTAGCTAACACGAAGTTGCGGGTGGAACCAGTGAACGACAGAATAATAACCTTCTACCTTTTTTCAGCCATTTATCAGCAGCTGGATCGTAAGCTTCCGTGCAGCGCAGACATTCTTCGGGCTGTTTGCCAGCATCCCCACCTACGAATAACAATCTTTGTTAACGATAGTTGATTCCCGTATTCTAAAACTCAGCAATCCTGCGATATACCGCTTCTTTATCGTACGTAATGCTCGTGTGGGGGAGACTTGACTAGCTTAGCATATCTGAAGTTCTTTAAAGGATAAGGATATCCCAGAGTGCCCGTTTACGGACTTGGCTACTCGAAAATAAATAAATTAATCAGCAAGTCAATGAATTAAACAGTAGAACATCAATTTGTTATTTTCGATTTTAAATGTTTTCGACAAACATTTAACGTATTACTATGTTGTTAAATGAGCGAATATTGCGCATTTCTTACCGACGACATAAATCAGTCCGCTCGGACCAATGCAAGCAGAACACCACCGTCGACCAGTTAGCATATCGCCCTTCTGGCTCCAGGCATCCCCAACTGGATCATAGCAGAAAACTTTATTGCTCACTCCCGACGGCGAATTTCCTCCGAACACATACAGCCGATCGTTGGAGGCCACCATAGCGAAATCCTCCAAAGCCAGCGGTAAGCTAGCTACATATTTCCAAGAATTTCTTTGCTGGTCGTAACATTCCATTGAAGTTAACTCTCTCCAATCATCCCCATTGATCTGACAACCTCCCACAGCGTATATACGATTGTGAAGTACAGCCACCCCATGACATCCCCGTCGTTCTATCATTGGTGTCACAGCCGCCTACTGATTACGAACGGGGTTGTACTGGTTGGCTTTCGGCGTACTGCTCATTCCATCATCAAATTCGATAAGTCCTCCACACACAAATATCGAGCTGTCGTCCAGTACGACCACACCGCAGTTGGCGACTGGCTGTGGTAAATCCTTGAAATGGTACACCATCGGTATCGATGGGCTAAAAACATTGGTTTCGTTCAGGGTGTAATGGTCCGCAGAGTTGCCACCAAAGCACGAAATCACTGTAGGAAAACCTTCAAACAAATATTAACAAATTCGATTAGTTGTTAATACTAAACTGCATTATTATCTACATAATAAGTTATTCTGCTTTTAAAGTACTGTTAATGTTATTACTAATAAGCTGCTCTGACTGTTGTTATGTCAAATGGCAACACTTCACCCTTTCAGGTGAGCTGCGAGAAACTATCGTCCTGCTTTTACAATGCTTGCTTAAGAAAAATAAAAACAATTAATCACTAAATACAAAATTATGTTGATGTTTTCACTTGATACAAAATTATGTTGTACCTCTGGTGAAATAAAGTATTAATCAAAAGCCCACCCCGAAATAAAGACTGAAGGATCGCAATGGCTCCCCGTCTTTGAAAACATTTTGCCCGAAAAAAGGCTATGCGAATCCTTTACGATAAAATAGTCCTCTACGATAAAATGGTATGCAGTTGGTAGAATACGGTATCACGGTTATTTCTCATTGCCGATTAACAAAAAATGAGCGCAATGGCGCAGTAAAATAACACTACCATTAGTACCATGTGATTCTCGCGGTCGGCCTCGGGATGTAGCAGCCTCCGCTCTCCGGCCCGGAAGTTCATTGATAACTCCAGATGAACTCGCACCAGTACACGGAACGCTCTGGAAGCCATTGTAAAGGGCCAGAAAATAATCTTCTAGGCAACCGGGATCGAGAAAGGTAACGCGAACAAACTGCAGAACATCCGACAACTGCGCCTTGCGTCCAGCCGTGTCGTGATCAAACCAACGCTTCACCGCGCGAAAAACGTCGTCCTCCTTCTCCACGTGCAAGGCATCCGACACGAACAGATCCATCAACTACCGACAAAAACACAAAATAGTGATATGATAAACATCTGGCATCTGCAGCAAATAAAGAACCGAAAGTTAATTGGAGAGTTTGTTGTCGAACCCGAAAATCAAAAGAAAACGAAGAATCGCTCATTTCGCAAAAATATTCAAAATTAATGGCAAAATTTTAGCGGGTAATCAGTACTATGGAAAATCTCGAAGTATGTACATACTTTATCTGCGTCTATCAGCAGAAAGTCTTCGCCTCGTGAAACTTGAGCAAAGTGACGGAGTACGAGGTTCTTGGCTTTCTCAGCCAGACACGGATTTTTATGGGTCTCCGATGCAGAGTAGACCATCAAGCAGCTGGAAGAATCCAAGTGAGTTTGTAGGAAATCCCAACAAATATCTGCGACAGGAGCAATATCCAGGAATAGCGCCGCAGTCAGAACGGACTGAACGTTCTCTTCGTGGACGTCGATTTCCATTGTGTATGCAAAATCGATGAGCCTGACAACACAGACAGTTATGGAGTACCTGACTAGTTATACAGAATTCACATCCTACTTTGTACTATGACGTTACTGAATGACAATTGGCTTCTGAGTTCTCTCATTTTTCTACAGTATCGACTATCGAAAAAGACGCAATACGGGAACCATACAAACAACCTGAATTAAATAATTTATGCGTGATAAATATCATAAATTCTTTAAAAGTACTTGCTCACTTGTGTAACATTTGGCTGGGGGTGTTCTTCAGCTGGATTTCCGACTGGGAGGACTCTTTCCATCCAGACGTGAATAGGGTGCGAAAATAGCTGCTGTGTGCGCTGAGGACATTACGGTGGCATGGAATATTAGCTGCGCTGTTCTCCGATCCTTTAAGGACCACATCGCACAATGTTCCTGTGGACTTAAGTTCTCGCAGTCCGCGTAGAAATCCATGGGTAATGGCCATATAGTTCCCAGCGGCGTTCATAATTTACTGGACATGGGGAAAGGACAGCAAACAATTTTTGTGGCTGAAACTAAACAACCGCAGCTACACTTCGAAATGCTGGCTGTGATTGCAAGTTTTGTAGCACTAGCAGAGAGTTCTCTCCACTAGCACGATCAATAAAAATAAATCAAATACGAGTACTGTAATCAAGTCTCTGACTCTCTACGAGAGCAGACATATTATAGTGCAGAAGTATCGTTTATTTCAATTTTTATCTCAATTTTGCGTGAGCTGCAGCACCGGATCAAAACACCGAGGCGGTGAGCAGGCGACGGGCAGCTCTGGCAGTACTTTGTTCAGTGTGACTGCTGACAAATTACGTGTAAATTTTAAATATTCGAAAATTTATAACTTTGTGTATTCTTTAGCAAAAATTGTATCCATAGGCTTGAAAAATACATAATAATATACACTTTTTGACAGTATGAATGCGATTTTTTATTTCGATTGCAAAGTAATGATAGGACTCTCCGCATTTACCATACTCCTCTATGGCAAACCCGGTGCTGGCTTTTATCCGTTTTCTCATAGAGGACTATGTTAAATCCGGAGAGTCCTACGAGAGGAAAACGTAGAAAACACCAGAAAACAGGGATAACCAAAGGAAACTTGCCCCACGATTTCAAAAGACTGAAATAAGCGGTGGCTGAAATGTGTGCTGGCAAATTGAAATGAGCATGAGCCGAAGTGTGCCGTGAAGTGAACTGTGGCCGAAGTGATCGGATGCGATCGCATGCGTACGTAACCGCAGTGTAATGCGGGCGAAGGGCAAAAGGCTATGTTACGTTTTCCTGATGTTTTCTTATGTTTTCTCACGTTTGTAACTTTTCTTAGGCTTTCTTTAGTCATTCTTAGGTTTCAGATGTTTTGTTGTGTTTTCAAAGTCAGTTTTTCGTGCCTTTGCAGACATACGAGTAATACAGAAACATAAGAAAGATAAAAGCTAGAACAATACAACAAACTCTTCTAGCTCTCTTGAATATAGGATTTAGCTTTTAAACAAGGGATCGATATGCGGAAACATGAGATACTGTACCTTGAGTAACTAAAATGCGTAAATGGTGTGACTCTCGAGACAAATACCAAAAGTTCATTTCCTAATATTGTAAGTGCTTAGTACATATCGCCGTCGCGCCACTCAATAGCGGTACACTGCTGCAAGGTAAATACGAGGTACCTTTGTAGTGTTCTTTGTAGATTCAAACCGACACATTTTTTCTAATAAAGCTCCTGTCGCATTGATACATGTATACACTTAAATTAGAGCCAAAAGAATCCATCGATGGGCTGACAAATTTAGTAGTCCCATAATATATCGGGCACCGACCTAGACATTACGAATAACCATGCCGCCATCACAAAAGCAACCACCGCCGGGACATTTTTACAAACTGTACCGTTGTTGGATAATCGTATTATGGGTCTCGGGATTCGCTAATTTTCCGGTCGAGAATACAGGTGGCTCATTCGTCCGCAGGGCAGCCACCGCCTTTGCTGCCGTCCAGGCGGGTGTCGTAATAGCTATCCAGATCTATGACATGTATGATTACTGGCAAAATTACAGATTTATTACCTTCATAAACGTAATAATATATATCACGGGAGTTTTAGACTACGCGATTATACCGTATACAGCGTGGTTTGGATGGGTTTCCGGAAAGCGAATTTTACAGTTAATTTTCGATGTTGATGTGCAGTTTGGTTCGTTTTGTATCAAAAAGCAAACAAATGCTCTCTTGCTGGCATTAATTATCTGGATAGCATTTGAGCTATTCGTGCAGATTTTTAGCGTTGTCTTGAGCGATGTGAAATATTTTGACACATGCATCGGAGTAAATGATTGTGCTTTTCTTGGCATGTACACGTTCTTCTGGAGAATTCATGCCTTCTATCGAAGTCTCGTACAAAGCATGATTCTCTTTACCGGCCTTTTGATGACTCATTTAACGAGTAAAGTGCAGCATGACCTTTGGACAGCCGAAGGTGTCAAATTCCTGCATCCTTAAAGCAAGCCGGTAAAATTTATCGATTTACCAAGCTGTTTGGTAAGGAATTCGCCTACGTGAGTGCACTTTTTGCTGTCCAAAACGTGATCTACATGGTGACATCACCGTACGAAGTGGGACAAAGCTTTGCGGAAAATGGTGTAATAAACTGGTTTCATTTCTTTCTCGTGGCTTGCTCGGGAATTAGGCTCGTTGTCCTTATGGTCATCTTTGTTCGGCTTGGAGAAAATGCAAGTAGATTTGTTTAATCTACCTTCTGAATAAAGACTATATTTAAGTAAAAAATAAAATTTTAACGCTTTTATTCGGTCGGTTGCTGTTGTACCCAGCAGATACGCTCCTTGGTGCCGGCACTAAGACGCCATGCTTGCCAGCACAAATTCTACGCAATGGATTTGCTGGATCTCTTAGATGCTATTGAAAGAGACCCTAACGGCTTCTCCCTCGGTGGATTGTTCTTAACACGAGAAACCTGTCTCGAGGTAAATTTTGCTGTTTTAAATATGGATAGAATAAGATCACCTGTGAGTTAGTATTTTAAAATACATACCAACATTTGGCAAAATGTTCTTCACACAGATTGCTGGAATGATCTTCACGAATGCCATTTTATTCGGTGAATTGGGGCACGCAAGCGGAGCTTCCGTTGATAAAGACTGGTTTGTGCAGATGCTGCAGACTTCCATTGTCAACGAAACCGTATTTCTACAGGAAGATCTAATGGAGTGCATGAATGCACGAGCGCAAAAGCACTTGCACTAAAATAAACATACACTTTTAGAATTAAAAGTGTATGTTCATTCTCTCCTCAATTCTTACAACTGCGACATGACAGTCCAAAGTGATATCACTACTGCCTGTATCCAAGTGAAAAATAAATCTACGCTGTAGTTACGAGTGATTTTGGCAGCATGGAATTGCTACTGAAAGCTTGAATCGCGTTTTCAAAATTTGTTGACAACTACCTAAATAGTACTTCAGCACATTTCTTTCTAAGCATTTACTTAGTACACTTTTAGTGCTTGTATTAAAAGAAAGTAATGAAACACTTTTAATTTTTCTACATTCGATGGCATACATACTATGGGGTACTTGTATGCCGTAAGTAGCGGAATCGCTATATTCGGCGAACGCCCTGAGTAGCAAATTTCGCAGTTTGCTGTAACGAACGCTGGGAAATCAAAGCCGCCCTCCACATGCTGCTTTGTTGTGGTCAATTAATTGTCTCCAGTGTTAAATCAATGCATTCCAAATCATTCTTTTATTGCTGCACTCCCGATCCGGAGTCGTGGTTAAAAAATGAACTGCGTGAGATTTTTTAGACATACTGTACTGGGACTAAGTGCAACATCAAAACGCAAATTCACAGTCCGATAACTCGATAAGACTGCAGAGCGCAAACGTAACTTCTACAAACGGATGGTCGGTAGTCTGAACGACCTGTATGACAAAAGTTTCGCAGTGCACACCTGATATTCTTACATGTGCCCAGAAGTGCGTTTAGCGCGGTTCAAGGATTCGCGCCAACCGGATGGCATCCGGAGCGAACCCGGCTGCGACTCGTGTTAACATGATCTTTAAGACATGCAGCGGTTTGAGTTAGGTATTCGATTATTATTTCCGACTATCTTTACGAAGCGAAGAGCATGCACTGGAGCACTGGAGTGGATCTCTGATGGCCTTCTTGGCAGACGACGTAACGTGTTTGCTGCAACAGAACCCATACAGAAATACTATAGCGTCTGTGCGCAGGAGGTCACCCTCACAAAAGCACCAGTTCTTCAATTAATTAACAGCCTGAAAAGAGGGTCTGACTTGAAAAACAGGAATATCGCATTATTGGCCAGGACATCGAATTCCGTCAGCACAAGCAGCGTCGTCATATAAATTCCGCCGGTGCACAGATGGCAAATGGCCGCCGGTGCTACAGATGGCAAAAATAAAAAACACTGATCAGTGTTTTTTATTTTTTTATTTTTGACAAGTGTACCTCATGAGGTACACTTGCCACGGTAATTTGCCGTTAATGCGGAGCAGAGAAACACAGTTTCCTGATATCCGTATAACAGATGCGCACTAGATATCAGGTGTCTGAGCTGTCGTTTTCGGTTCTATCTGATTTTGACATAGTGCTCAAGAGCGGGCAAGAGATTCATAAGAGATCCGATCATCTGTGTGCATCGAAGCTCGCGCTGCGTCGACAGATGTAATATTTGCGAAAGGATCGGCACAGTGGAAGCATTATTAGCTCGGAATGTCGAGGCAAATTCCCGCATTCTCCGATATAATCTAGTATTAGGCAAAGTATTACATAAAACACATGCAACGTTTGCGATTTTTGTGCTTCGGAAGAACAGATATATATTTATATTGTGCGCGCTGTCTTTATAAAGAAATGGCACAGCATTCCATTGTGCGTGAAAGCGGTAACAGTTTTGCATCGAATATTTCAATCAAGGAGTTGAAATATTAACCCACACGCACTGCATAAGACAATGCCCTGTGCATCACGCATGGTGATAACTGCCTCGAAAACGCGTTCAATGCCGGGATACTTTTATAAGCTGTACCGTGTATGGATAATCGCGTTGTCAGCCTTGGGATTCGCAGCTTTTCCAGGTGAGGTCATTGTTCGTGAATGGATCAACCGCACTGCCACTGTCTTCGCCATCTTTCAGGCGGGTACAGTAATAGTTGTTCAGTGTTATACGATATACGATGACTGGCAAGATACCACATTTACTGATTTCACCAGTGAGATACTCTTTACCTCGAGAATTCTAGACGCTGCAGTTATACTGCATGCAGCGGTATTTGGTTGGGTTTCCGGAAGAGAAATTTTGAAGTTGATCATGAATGTCGATGTCAAATTTGGTTCGCTTTTCCTAAAAAAAGAGCAGAAATCACTACTCTTACTTCTGATTATTTGGGTAGCGCTGCAGTTGTTCGTGCAGATATTCGCTTTTCTCTTGAACGAGTTAAAATATTTAGACAGCTGCGCTGGATTAAAAAATTGCGTTTTTCTTGGTTTGCACATGATTTTCTGGAGAATCAATACCTTCGCTCGAAGTGTTATACAGAGTATGGTTCTCTTCACGGGGCTCTTGTTGACCCGCCTAACGAAAAAAGTGCAGCAAGTTCTGTTGTCATCTGACGATTATTATACGGCTAGTTCGTTAAAACATGCTAATGACCTCTACCAACTAACAAGACTATTTGATCAAAAGTTCAAATACGTGAGTGCATTCTTCGCTGTCCAAAACATTATCTACATGGTAATATCATCATACGAAGTGGGACAGAGGTTTGCGGAAACTGGTGCCATTAATCGATTTCATCTCTTCCTGGTAACTTGTTCGGGAATTCGGCTGATAGTCGTTATGGTAATCTTTGTTCGGTTTGGAGAAAGCGTAAGTGTTGGTATTGATTACATTATGCGGTACCCCACCACAAGTACAATTGAAAATCTAACGTATACGTATTTTATTGATTGATAAAAGTTAAAAAACCGATGATTCTTCGCATATCAGCGAAAACCGATTTTCCATTAAACAGATTGGCTCCATGGTTGCAACCTTGAGAAGCCAGTCTTCCCGGGATGAACCATACGGACGGACCGTGCAGAACCTTCTGTATGCTATAGAAAGACATGGGAGCGGTTTCTCCCTAGGCGGAATAATTTTAACACGAGCAGTCTGTCTAGAGGTGAAGTTTCCTACTATACTCAAAAGATCTTGACATGAATCATCTTATAATGGCATCAATTTTTACAAACTGCTCCTGTTGTATACAGATTGCTGGAATAGTCTTCACGAATGCCATCTTGTTCGCTGAGCTAGGGCACGCAAGCCGAGCTATCCCCGATAATGACTGGTTTATGCAGGTGATGAGGAACTCCATCTCCAACAATACCGTCGTAACACAGAACGACCTAATTACCCATGAGAATACAAGAGACTGCATCTGTTGTGCTAAAAATGTGAGCGGACTACTGTTGCCATAGAAATGATTAAGCAAATCTGGTAACTGGGAATTGTTGTTTAGTCCAGCCTTGCTATTTGGGAATCCACTTGATGGTGCGGTCCGGATTTTTTTGTTTTATTGTATGTATTAATCGTTCCGATTCCGTACTTATGTACGGCTTACAGCGAAGTCCGTGTCGGCCTAACTCGTCGACCAGCCCACCGCAACCGCACACGTGTGGGGTAGCGATCGGTGCTCCCAGACAGCGCAACACTTATGCGAAAAGCGTATCCTATCTGACGATTATACAGAATCCTATCGGACGTATCCTATCTGACGATTTTACAGAATTATTCAAGACGTTTTCAAGCTTGTGGGAGCGTGACAACACAGTATTGGTTAGCAATCACGGGCGGCAAGGCCAAATGTTCATTTACTTAATACCGACCACGGCGACAAGTAATATCCTGAATGCAAAAAAATAGTCGCTTAAGAAGCTGTTTATTTGTAATATGCGGGCATACAGATACAGTACATATAGCATTACGTTTCAGTTTTCTTTTTCAGCTTTGCTTTTACTTTTGCTATTGTGAAACGCCGTCCCGCTTATCGTTGAAAAGCTTCGTTTTGATCTCGTGGTGCACAGTTTTATTGCTCGCACCCAATCGTCACAAAAAGACAAAAAGCGAAAACTTTCCAGTGTTATGCCTACAGATACAGCAGCAATGAAAACGTATCTGTATGAGTTCGCATTTTGCCTTTTTTGGTACAAGTTTTGTTGGCTGTTGCCCAGTAAGATATGTTTTTGTCGTTCAACTAGCTTATTTTCCCAATTGAAAAAGACCAAATTGTAACTCCGCCAACGCCAACGTCAAATGCCTAACAAGTATAGGCTCTGATGCAAATTCTGCCATTATTGAAATTACTTGTAGGGAAATTCGGAGCAAAATCATTATCAGCCTTTAAGATGATGCCATCGTAAGTCTTGGGATTTAGATGGGTATGCTCCAACTAGAATCCACACCAGAGCTGATGTTCCCACATGGTTTGAGTTCATCACGAGTGGTCAGCTCGTACATAACAACCAAGTACGTTAGCAGTACTCCGATAACCTAACAAGTGGGAATATGGAATCGGTGGCCAGTGACTCAGGGCAATAAGCTCACAGCATACAGTATCATTTTAAAACCCAAATCTTACCGTAATAATAAAGTTGGTATCGAACAAGAACAGTTTGCAGGCGGTAAAGCCAACCGGATAATCCCGTAAGCGCTGCACTGTCAGCGTGATGATGCCTTCAATTTTTATCCTCCACTCGGCGGCTGTCTCCGCTATTTCGTAGTAAACTGCACCAAGTCCATGAGCCTGTGGCACCAAGAATGTTTGCAAAACTTAAATATTTTGATATACGAGTATACAAAATTTCTGTAAAAGAAATAATACTGTTAGTACTGCAACTGCAGTCAGCAGTGCAACGTATAATAGCCTTAATGTACGAAAGCGGCGCTTTATACGAGCAAATAAATATTATTTTATGCAACAAAAACGAGAGACGTAATTCTTAAAGTGTACTAGCAATCTGCTTCTGGCAAACGTTTCCAGTCTTAAACACAGTCGAGTTTTACTTGGTAGTTGAGATACGCTGCAGAGCTCATCTTGCACACGAGTAGGACCATATTCCCTGCGGCAAAACCGTCCAAGAATATTAAATCTCCCACAGTTGTTGTAGTGAACACTCCCAGCGGTACTTTCAATACGCCACCCATGGTGATGGCGATCATCAACACAATCACCGTAACGTCGAATACCAGCTGTACAAACAGTACGGTAGAAAAAGTATCATCCATGGCTTTCGTGACCCGCGACAGTCTCCAGTGCCGCTTACGCGATATCTCCAAAGCATTCACAAACTCCAGCTGATCTTTGCAAGTACTGTGCAGCAGGGAAGCGGCTAATCGGTTGTTTTCTTGAAAAGCCAATGACAAACAACCAGCAGTGTACTGAAAACTTATCGTAAAAGCAGAAATACCGAAGCAGCATGAGCAAAACGGCAGGAATTGAAAAACTGTCACGTATGCATGGGGGGAAAATGTATACGGTATAAAAGACACTGCGGCCGTTTCCAGTGCGTCAAACTGATGGAAATGAATAGCCCATAAGCAAACTGAGATGCTGATAAGAAAGATCAGTTCGCCGGCTAGAAAAATGTGCAGACGCCTTCGTGACGTTAACGGTATGTCATATGATTTCAACGCCTGATCAAGATCCTCCACGGCCTCGTTCAGCGAGCGCGTGCAAAAAGGGACGAGGAGCGCTAACAAAATGCCAAAACTGTGAAATACCAGCATCATGGCGGCGGAAATTAGCAGCGGCGGCCTATCGTGCGCTGTAGTCTTGGGCATCGTCTGATGCAGTGTATCGATGACGGCCACTATGCACAGCATGCTGTTCAGAACAACCAGGATCCCGTTGAACACCACGCGCATGGAGACTTTCTGTGAACAACGGGTGGAGTCGATAGCGGCTCCGGTTTTCATCCATGGGAAATAACCGTTAAGACGTAGCAGCGAGGAGAGCAGTTTCCAGTCACGTGTGAACCAGTCACTGCCGGGTTCTTCGCTCAGCACTTCCGAATGCATGGTTTTTTACCGTTATTATCAGTTATTGCTTATGCTTCCACTATTGTTCGTCTTCGAAAATGAAAAGATCTTCAATAAAAAGATTGTAGAATCGGATAAACGTGAGTTTCACTGTTTCAGGAGGAACAGCCTTGGAGCGTTGCTTCTGCTTGATGGTATATTCTGCTGTACGTTTAGTATTTAAAGTACAAAAGCGTCGAGTTAAACCACTAATGGGAATTATATGATTTAAATTCCCTACTCAGCACTTATTGTATTTACTGTGAACTGCGGAATATAATCATCGAATTTTCAGGGAGGACGGTGGAAACCGATTAGCATCATACAATGTCATAGTCATTCTGTGTGTTGCCGAGATGGTAGCCAGGTAATGTGTCTAGACGGACTTAATCGGCGAGGGCGATGGAATAAATTTTGCCAAAAACGAAAGCGCAGCGCAGTTTTTCTTTCGCAGATTTAAGGCTCTTGCGGAGCGGTCCATTACAAACGCTGCGCTTGGTACACCACTCCAAACTGGACTAGCGACCTCAAAGCCGATTTATAGTCTACACTACCACATGCTCATTCAGAATGCTGGTCAAGTGGCTCTCGCTACATATCAGGTTAAATATAAGCGTTAAAAAAAGCCAGATGCTAATTCGATTTACTCGAAATTCTCACAAGTCGGTGCACTGTATACCCCTACCAAATGAAGCAAAGGGGTAGGGTAAACTGATCTGCCCCATTTCAAATATCGCAGAATCTTAGCCGGGGAAAAGTAAGCACAATGACAGAAGCTAGGGTTAAGACCAAACGGAATAAGGATTCAAAAATATCTAGCGAATTATTTTCTACTATAAATAGCTGGTAAGGGTGCGATTCGCGGAACCATGGAAATATACTAGTATCTTTTTATCGTTCAGCCTCTTTATTTTCCCAGTGCAAAAAGATTTAATTGTGACTACGCCAGCAGCTACATCAAAAGGTTAAGTACACTTAGGCTTTGCTGCAGATCAGCCCTTATTGAAATCGCTTGTAATAAAATGCAATTTGGAGATAAATCGTTATTAGTCTTTTGGATGTCCAGGGATTCAGATGGGTAAGCTCCAACTGGAATCCACGCCAGAGCTGGTATTCCCGCATGGTTTGGGGTCATCACGAGTGGTCAGCTCGTACATAACAACCAAATACGTCAGTAGGACTCCGATAACCTAACAAGCGGGAAAGTAATAAGACCGATGGTCAGAGCAGCGCACTCCGCTTATATTTAAAGCAGTATTATTTTAATCCAAATCTTACCGTAACAATAAAGCTAGTATCGAATAAGAAAAGTTTGCAGGCGGTAAAGCCAACCGGATAATCTCGTAAACGCTGCACGGTCGGCATTGTCAAGGTTTCGATTTTGATTCTCCAGTTCCCGGCCGTCTCCGCTATTTCGTAGTAAATCGCAGCAAGTCCATGAGCCTGTTGCAGCATAAAAGTTTGTAGAACTTGAGTCAGATCATGGCAGTACTACAGTTATACAGTATAATAAGACAGCAAAGCGAATTCGATTGCGCAGTGCTAAGGCAAGCCGCTTGTGTATACGCCACATACTTCTATTGGTGGTATGGTAAACACATTTCGCTTTATCGTGCAATAAAATCTTCCTGGTATAGCTCAAAAGAAAGCCCAAAAAATTTTACGTTTTCTGGTGCCAAAGTTTTCAGTAAAAAAGGCGAACTGAGGTTTTTAAAACGTTTCGTAAAGGAAATCGAGTTACGTAGCATACAAAGTCAGTTCAACGGTCGGTCCACACCGCACGACCGTTGTAAGCAAACTGCTTACACTCCGGAACCTTTCTGAAACCTCCTGTCTGCCCAAGCTCCACACAAACTTTGCATCAGAAATCTTAAAATTTTTTTCTCTATCTTTTAAGCTGTAGGTCACTCGTTTTTAACTTGAACTAACCTCAAAGCGCTGATCATAGCAACCTGTGGAGCCTACGAGCCGTAAAGCATTGCGCTGGTGGATGGCTTGCCTTATCATGACGTAGCACCGGAAGTAGGCGTGTCGCTTTTTTTGCCTTAATAGTTTAGCACTGCCATGGTCTGATATATAAAATACATACTTCTGTGACAGAAATATCACTCGTAATATTAGATTAGCTTCAACCAGCAGTTCAATATTAATGCGACAGTAATACAAAACTATTAAAGCTGGAATGTTGTACGGAGCCAAAAAGTAAATTGTTATGCCTCAAAAAAGAGAAGTATAGTTCCTCAAGCATTTTACGTTATACTTATTCGGAAAACATTTGTAATAATACAGTAGCACTATTCTGTAGTCACGTCTTACTTGGGAATTGAGAATCCCTGCAGCGCTCATCTTGCAAACGAGCAGGACCATATTCCCGGCGGCAAAACCGTTCATGAATATTAAATCTCCCACAGTTGCTGTAGTGAACAATCCCAACGGCACTTTCAACACGCCACCCATGGTGATGCCGATCATCAATATTATTGCCAGAACGTCGAATACCAGCTGAACAAACAGTACGGTTGAAAAATTATCATCCATGGCTTTCGTGACTTTCGAGAGTTTCCAGTGCCGCCTACGCGATGTCTCCAAAACATCCAATAATTCCGACTGGTCTTTGCCGGTATTATTGACAAGGTAAGCGGTTTGACGGTTGTTTTCTAGGAAAGCCAATGATAAACAAGCAGCGAAGTACTGAAAAACTGTAGTAAAAGCCAAAGGGCTAAAGCAGCTAGAGCAAAACGGCAGAAACTGAAAAACTATCACGAATGAACGAGCGGAAAATGTGTACGGTAGAAAGGACACCGAGGCAGTTTCCAATGCGTCTAACTGCTGGAAGTGAAGAAGCCATAAACAAGTTGACATGCTGATAACAAAGGTCAGTTCACCAGTCAGAAACACGTAGATACGCCTTCGCGATTTTGACGGTATGTCATAGGATTTTAAGACCTCTTCAAGCTCCTCCACCGCGTTGTTTAGCGAGCGCGTGCAAAATGGGAACAACAGCACTAACAATATTCCAACGCCGTGAAACAGCAGCATCATGGCGGCGGAAATTAGCAGTGGCGGCCTGTCGTGCGCTGCCGTCCTGGGCACAGTCTGGTGCAGTGTATCGATGACGGCAACTATGCCCAACATACTGTTTAGAACAATCAGGAACCCGGTGAACACCACGCGCAGGGAGACTTTTTGTGGACAACGATTGGAATCCAAAGCTGTTCCGGTTTTTATCCATGGAAAATAACCGTGCATACGTAGCAGCGAGGAGAGTAGTTTCCAGTCGCGTGTGAACCAACCACTGCCGGGCACTTCGCTTAGTACAACCGGCTGCATGGCTTCTGAGGATGCAACTTAAAATATCAATTTTGCTTCAGCTGCTGTTTACTTTTCGAAATAGGAAACCTTAAATAAGAAGATTGGGCAGCTTTAAGTGTGAATTTCATAAGGAACAGCACTGAAGCGTTGCTTGCACTTGTATTATATTGCGCTGTACGTTTGATATGCCAAACCTGAAAGTCTTCATTTAAACCACTAATGGGAATTATGGTATTATGCTTCAAAGTCTCCGCGTGGCGCTTACTGCAACAACTGCAAACTGCGGAATGTAGTCATCGATTCTCATGGGAGGACCATCTGTCGATTAGAATCATACAAAGTAATAATCATGCATTTTTTATTTTGTTGCCGGACGTTGCTTGCGGAGCGGTCTATAGTCAACGTTGCTGCGCTACACCAATCCAAACTGGACTGGTGATCGTAAAACCCATTTGTAATCTGCACTACCGCATGCTCGTTCAGTAAATTAAAGGCCTCGTGACCATCGTTTGTCATAGGTTTAGATGAAATAATGTGTTTAGCGAAGCATACAAAAATTGTTCCAGTCACGAGGAAACCAGGAACAAGTTCCGTCGCCGGAAGTTGTATCGGTTGTCAATATTTCTGCTGTTCACCGGGAGGTGCAACAAATATTATGCGGAAGTAAGATTTGTCCTTGTATGATTCAACCGTCAATCATAAAAACGAACCACGCTCTGTGAATATATCATTAGGTACCTGTACATAGGTACGGCTGTGCGCTGTAACTCTCGACCAAAATCCCAAAAGACCATTTCTATTATCGAAAGTGCTTTGCACATACAAGTGTCTCTGCCGCGTAACCCGGTAATTCGTAGCGATACCATAATGATATAAGTAAACGTTCCGCAGAAGATTCAAACCGAAATATGGTGTGCATTTGGAAGCATCTTCCGTATCCATACATAACACCAAAGGTTTGGTAGACCCAAAGGACTTCTTCAATTAGCAGTGGCAGGTTCACTTATTACACTGTCTTGGGCATTAGGAATAAGTTGATAACCATGCCGTCTTCACAAAAGCACTAAGCACCGGGAAATTTTCATAAACTGCACCGAGGTTGGATAATCGTAGTGTGGGCATTTGGATTGGCTGACTTTCCGGCTCAGAACACCGTTTGTTCGTTTCTCCGCAGAACAGCCACCGCCTTTGCAGCCGTTCAGGCGGCCGTCGTAATAGCTGTACAGATCTATAGCATCTATGATTACTGGCAAACTTACAGATTTAGTACCTTCATAAAGATGATAATATGCATCACAGGAGTTTTAGACTTCTTGGTTATACCGCATACAGCGTGGTTTGGAGCTGGTCAGAGAGTGATCCCAGTCTAGGTCCAGCTGCCATATGTAGATAGCAGAGAAAGGTATTATTGTGGACTGAAACGGAAATGCTTGAGCTTTATGTAGAAACACCCGGGAGGACCCGGCCTGGGCCGCTTTTGGCAATTTGCCTTTCTTTCGAAACACTACTGTACTGGGTATTCCGTCTACTGGTCATTCGCCCCGTGTGATGCTTTTGGGAAGGTTCAGGTTAAAACTGAATGCCTGACTCGGAATGTCATTAAACATTGTTAGCAAACGCGGATCGAAACGTATGGACACCGGTAGGGCACACCGCAGGCTGGTCCAGTTCGATTAGTCTCTGCGCTGTGCCGTAAACGTGTTTTCAGAGTTTGCATTACGTTGCAGGTGTTTTTAGAAATTTTCGGTGTTTTATTGCACAAGCGTAAAGGGGTTTCAAACCATTTTGTACTCGTAAATTAAGCTCCAACAAAAAACACAAACCATTGGTTTGCATTTAGTACTTCAGATCAAATAGAGATATTACAGATACCTATAACAGAAAAAACGACGTAAAAAAAGTTACGCTGTAAAAACTGGCGGCTTTCCAGGCCACTGGTTTGGCTTTCTTGAACATAAATGATGTCTTTTTCGTTCCATTGAAAATGTGTCTGATAGTGACTTTATATGACCACTTTTTATTCTGAATCTGTCCTGTCAGAGATAATTTAAATGCATTCAAACCTCAGGCAGCCTGAATGTACAATTGTATTCTACGCTTGACGCCATTTACATTGACTGATTTTGTTTTCATTCATTTTGTCTTCGGCTTTGACAGATACAGTATGAGCAACTTTTTGACATTTCAGAACAGAAATACTTAATCAAGTAACCAATAAGTTGCTTACGGCAGTTCATTTACAGGTACTTCGCTTTTACTCGCGTTCCGACCGCTTACAGATTACACTTTCACGTTCCGACCACCGGTCTGTATTAGTAACCCCCTTCCCCCCCAGCGCGCGGTTATATTTGAAAAGTAGCGACGGCAGGCTTTGCCAATGAAAATACTGGAATCCACTATCGTATGGCTCACGTTTAATGCTCACGTCTGATGCTCACGTTTAATGCGTATACATAAGCAGCATTTTGTTTTCTCTTTGGTCAGCCCATATTAATGTAGAGGTAGTAATAATTTGTTGTTGTTCCGACTGGCGAAATAGTCGACGGTGTTACCCGACGACGTCCTCCACTTGCACATCACCCGGCAGCGCATTGTCTATTATCCACGACAAATACTGTTCTATTTTCACGCTCTGTCCACCAACGTTTAAATTTTTTCCGCAGGTCTCTGTGCCGAAGGCTATGAGGCCAGCTAAGTAGTAGTTGTTGCGAGTGGGATCGTAACACGCCAGTGGCCCGCCATTGTCCCCCCAGCATTCATCCTGGCCTAACGCGCCTTGACTGCAACTGCAAAAGCGACACCAGTGCTTACCGAAAAGGCAGCGACAGTCTGCAACATATTGCCGCTACAATCTTACAGGAAATTGCTGATATTGGTGCAGGTGTTTTCCAAGCAGAACCTGACGCAGCTGTTCGACTGTGGGATGATTTTTTGTCTAATCCACTTTAGTGTAAACGCTTTAGGGTATGCTGCAAGCAAGTGACGAATGCAGCGAACTGTGCACTCGATTGTACATAATACTACATACTGACACAAAAATTACTAATATAACAAAGGCTTACAGTTTCCGTTGTTTTCGACTCCATAGCCACTCATGACACATGTCTCGTTGAAGGCCGGCACTCGGTTTGTCAGACATATTGAGCATGCACAGGGTTTGTTGGCAAGGTCAATGGCGCTCGATAACGTCAGTATACCTTCAAGTAAAGTAGGCATATCACAATATGCAATACATGGCATTCCGAAAGCTTTCAGAAACTCCCTTACGTCGAGCCGCTATAACAGCTGACACTACGGTTTTAATGGTAAAATATTGGACGTTAAAGCATTTTTACGTAGCTGTATATGCCCTGGTCACCATTCACTGGCCAGAACAGCTTAATTCGGTCTTCACTCTGCTAATGAGGGGTTTTAACGCCCCATGTGTCGCCCTGCCTCTCATACAGGCGTGGATTATGGCGGAAAGGGAGTACCTATTCTCCTAAACTGAACGTTAGATCAATATTGTGCTTACCGATATCGTTATCATCCGTCGCGAAGACATAACCAGGGTGCAACAGAACACTTTCCACGGTATAAGTCTGTGCACATCCGGTAGGGTCTTGGCGATTCGACGTTGGTGCGTTACTGTCCACTGCTCCCACGATGACCGTGTACGCCGACGCGTTGAAGGCGGAATTGCGGAGATAATTAAATAAGCATGTGCCAGTAGTAAGGATTGTGCGCGATCCGATGATGACTCCGCCACACATGACCTCCGTCCCGTTACCTTGATCGATAACGACAAAGGCTTGCCAGCACACCACCGAGGCGCTAGTCTCCGTCCCCCCGATACTGCGGCGCTCCCGGTCAGCTGCGGCGTCACGGCCTGGTCGGGTGAATTGAGAGGATAGTTCAAAGGGGTCGGAATGGGTTCCGCCTGGAATGCCACAAGCTTTGGGGATGGTGGCCCGCTGCGTTGTCTTCTCCGGGATGAAACGGAGACCATTATGCAGCCGGTTCACGCTAACGCCGGATTCCGTGCCGAATGTGAATTGATTAAGAAGTGCATCCCATTGTTCGCGCGGGATTTTTTGACGGAACCTGCTATGTGAGTCGTGCGCGAAGTTAAGCAGGCAGAGAATGAACAGCACGTAATGCATGATAGCTGATTAGCTTTTCTTGTCGAACGAGAAGCAGTGGTACTGAAACCTGGAAGAACGCTTTCCTGCTTATATAATTATAAGTTTAATAACAGAGAAATCGCAAACGAACGTCCGATCGTCGACCGTGCTGCCGGAACCGGAACTGTTTTAATGCCGTATCCGGCAGAATCGTAGCAGAAGCCTTGCTAATGTACTGTATTTGAGTCATTTGGCTTCAGGACAACTAACAGAGTGTATTTCTCTGCATATGTCAGTAGTCAGATATAAAATGCTTAATTATAATCTGAAAAGTGTAAAGTAATCAACATTTTAACTTTTGAATATTGCGCAATGCGGTGCTTCCGGTATGGCTCCGATTATGTTTTCAATAGTCGTGGCAGCAACCAAAGCTGCTAATGGTTTGGAAAAGCGCTGAATGATAGTGCTTGTGGCGCTTTTACTGATCATGTGCAACAGATCATTCACAACGTTCTCACTGCTTGCGAAACTGTTGGCACAGTTGGCGCTATGCGGCAGTTAATGTTTTGTCGAAGGCCGGAGAAGCTGTTTATCAGAGCCGGCGAGAGTCGCTCCTATTGGTTTTATGTTTCAACGTTTAAGTTTGCAAATAGTGCGTGGCATTGTTATGTGTCCCTTCTCCCGTTAACTGGTACATTTCTTTTCGGTGCACTTCGTAGGGTACTTTACGAGACGTATATTACAATAACATTATTATGAGAGTGAAAAAGCAGGAATCGGCCAGTCGGTCTGCGGTTTCAAATTTGTTGCTAAAAATCAGTAAACAGTGTCCGGCAATAACACATTCAATGCGTGTAAATTGAGATTTGAGTTCGAACAGCGAAGCGTTTGTTCGCGAAGCATCTATTACTTTTCATCCCGCAGTATCGCATGTGCTATCGCCTTAAATTGTTGAAGTCACGTTTTAGGGAAGAGTGTGCACAAAAAAGCTACTGTACATCAGTACTCAGTGATGTTTGAGTTACTCTCCAGGGAATTTAAGGAGGCGGCTGCAATCATCTGCCCAAATAACATTAATTAATCCCAAACGCACATTTCCACAAGAACATAAGATCTACAATAGTGCCGGTGGCAAAAAGCACCCAGCGGGACCTTTAACATGCCTCCCATGACAATACCGATCATCAGCGCAATGGCCAACACATCACCCCGTCAGAACGAACAGTACCGGTGAACAATCCCGTCTAATGTCCGGGTGGCCTTTGTTTTCGCCAATGGCGTTTGCGGGATACCTTCAAGCGTACGAATTTGATCATTTTTGAACTGCGCCAAGACATTTTGGGCAAATCGAGATTCAGATTGAAATCCAGATTTGAGATTGAGATTTCGGGATTGAGATTCAGATTTGAGATTGAGATTTTGAGATTATTGGAGTTAATCTGCAATTTTTTTTAAAACTTCACGTCTTTTGTTTGTTTCAGTTTCCGACATTCCTGTTGTAACACCGGTAGATGCTACGCATAATACTTAATTATGCGGAAAGAGGTTTTGTACTTGTATGACACAACCGTCCGGTTTTAACGACCCACAAGTTATGTGAAATATGGAAAGGTTCGGTACGACGGAATCATTTGGTACATAGGTATGGCTAAGTCGAGAAAAATCCCAAAAGACCATTGCCAATATCGGAAGTGTTCAGCACACACAAGTACCTCTGTTGTGTAACCCGATAACCTGTAGCGATACGATAATGATAAAAATTAAACGATGCGCTGTTCTCTGTAGATTTAACCGAAACAGTTTTTGCAAATGTGGAAGCATCTGCCGTAAGTATAAATAACACTGGCGTAGATCCAAGGAATTCTTTGACAGCGTGGCAGTCTCATCTACCATTTACAGTCCTGCCCCGGACATTGGTAACACCGATGGCCCACCACCCAGTGCCCGGATATTTTTACAAGCTATACCGTGCGTGGTTAATCGCATTGTGGGTCTTTGGGTTTGCTAACTTTCCGGCTGAAAACAAATCGTTTGTCCCTCCGCAGAACAGCCACCGCCTTTGCTGCCGTTCAGGCGTCTGTCGTAATAGCTGTACAGTTCTATGATGTCTACCATGACTGGCAAAGTTTTAAATTTACGGCTTTCATTCGTCTGGTAATATTTGCGACGCATATTTCAGACGCCATTGTCATACTGCATACAGCGTGGTTTGGATGGATTTCTGGAAACAGAGTTTTGAAGTTAATTATTAGTGGCGATAAGACATTTGACTCATTTTTCTTCAAAAGACAGAAAAATGCTCTGCTCTTTCCTTTGGCATTTTGGGTAGCATTGCAATTGCTCGTGCAGATTTTAAGCGTTGTCTTGAGCGATTTGGAATATTTCGATATATGCATCGTAGGAAAAGACTGTGTATTCCTTGGCCTGTGGACATTTTTCTGAAAAATTCATTCCTTCTATCGAAGTGTCGTACAGAGCATGGTTCTCTTTACCGGGCTTTTATTAACCCAGTTAACGCGGAAAGTGCACCATGACCTTTGGGCACCCGAGGAATACAGACGGCTGCATCTTTGCACCAAGCCGGTGAAATCTATCGATTAATAAAACTGTTTGGTAAGGAATTTGCCAACGTGAGTGCACTCTTTGCCGTTCAAAACATGATTTACATGGTGACGCCATCGTACGAAGTGGGATAAAGCTTTGCAGAAAATCGTGCCATCAACTGGTTTAACCTCTTTCTGGTGACTTGCTCGGGAATTAGACTCGCTGTCGTTAATGTTGTGATTATCTTCGTTCGGCTTGGAGATGGTGTAAGTAGAACAGTTGACAGTACTCGTACAGTTGCACACCATCGTCTGTTCATGATCAATGAAGGGTGGAAAATCAAAAGGCAAACTTAGATATAAAATTAATACCTTAATATCTTAACACGTTACTGCGATCAGGTGCTGTTGTGTTAAACAGATACGTTTCATGGTACCGCCACTAAGATGCCTCGGTTCTCAACACAGATCGTACACAACGGACGCGCAAGATCTCTTGGAAGTCATTCAGGGAGATCCGAGCGGCTTCTCTCTTGGCGGTATGGCCTTAACACGTGTAACCTGCTTGGAGGTACCTGTATCTTTCACTGGCTTCAGGAAAGACATCCCTCCCGAGTCTTATTGTCTATAATAAAAGAATCAATTTTGGTTGCGTATATATTGCCGGCATAATCTTCACAAACGCCATCCTGTTCGGTGAACTGGGACATGCGAGCCGCGGTGTTCCTGATCAAGACTGGTTTATGCTGGTGTTGCAGAAATCCTTAGTCAACAAAACTGTTTTTCTTCAGGAAGACCTATTTATCCGTTCGGATGCAACAGCATGCTACTGTCCTGCAGATGTTACGAAATTATTACTTCGTACTGATGTAACAGAATAAAAGGACCGATGGGTCTTATGTTTGGTGGGGAATATTAAACATTTGTATAAGCATATTTAGCAAACTCAGGGTTCTCCGTGGGTCAAGTGTGTTCTGTGTTTATGTGAGTCATGTTTTCTGTGTTAGTAATTTGAAGTGCTATGACCCGAAAGTTCTAAACATTTCTGACTAGTATCTTATTCCAGAAGCATAATTTTTTACCATGTCTCCCGAAATCTACCCGACTTCCCCATATAGGTACTGTAGGCTCCTGAGATTTACGGCGAAAAGCGCAAATTACCATGCTTCAGTCATTTCTGAAATTCCATCAATAAAGTCAGCAGGCGTGCTTAGCACTTATACTGTTTTGTATTTGCAGCGGCACAAATGTGGTAAATGGTTTTCATTTAGCTCGAGTGCGGTGGACAGCGTCACGAAAACAATATCAACAAATTAAATAAAGAAGTGATCCCAGTTCGAGCGTGAGGAGACGGTCGCTAAAACCAGCTGAGCATTGCCACGCCAAATCTCTAGACTTAAACGTTGAAACAAAAGGAAGTGGATCGGGACTCGCCGGTTCGAACAAGTGGTAAATTGTACCAACGGAGTCTTGTAATATAATAGTGTTATAGTACCACCTCGTAACTACGAGTAGCTTACATAAATAAATAGCGGTATGAAAGCTCAATCGTTTGGTTGGCATCTACCTAACACGTATTCGTGCAGCGTGGATTAACCTGGACGAAGTGGCTCAAATCCCGAAGACAGGTAGCACCAGCATTACAGGGTTTTATAACGAAATGTTCCCTGTTGGCTGTTTTCAAAGCCACCCAGTTGAAATGAAGAGGACGAGAACTCTAATACACTTATAAGTTGTACGTTCGTATGTTTTATCGTAATACAGTGTGACTTATGAGTACAGTACATGCAGAGGAAACACTCATAATTATACAATGGAATTTTGTAATCGCTGATAGGTAATAATTCCAGTGGATGGTTAGAACAAGTATTGTTCGGATTTCATTCGAGAAGCCCATCGCTTTCCTGTTGCATATCTGTTGTATAGGTACTTGTATTAGCGACACTAAAACTGGGATGTTGCGTCGTTCTTATGCTTCATTACAAACTGGAACAACAATCACTTCACCTTGTCGACAGAACAAAGACATATTATTGTGCAATTTGTATCCTGATGGACTGGAATGCCTGTCTGTTCCAGAAAGACTTTGTTGGCGATGGTCTTCTGCAACATTTGCATAAACAATCGCTATTGGGAGTTGGGCGCCTAACGTGCCCTAGCTCATTAAATAGGAAAGCATTGGTAAAGATTATTCCGGCAATCTGCAAACAATGGCAACACGTGGCAATCGTTGTTGCTGTTCCACAGTTGCGTATGCGTCAAAAGCAATCGCTTTCCCGAGATAGGATTATTCCGCCGATGGAAAAGCCGCCTAGATCTCTTTTTACGACATGCAAAAGGATATTTGCTTCGTGCTGGGCAGTGTGGCATCTTAGTACTGGCAGCAAAGAACCAGTCTGTGTGGCGCAAAGAGACTGCCTTTACTAACACCTTAAGTAGAGATTCTACTGATTTCGACCTCTTTTGACTGTTCTCGCTGGCGCAATGCGTGTCCTTGTGCTGCATGATAACTATGCATTGCACCCAACACTATGATATTTTCGCTACATATATTAGAAGTCTAAACTCGGTTTGGGTATTTTAAAGTGTAAAAGTTACTGATTTAAGGTCGTTATTTTGCGGACGCAATAACAATTCAAGCAGATTTTTTAAATTTTTCATTCAAGAACAGCAGTGTGTTCCGTTAGAATGACTAAAGTATTGTGGAGCGATTTTTCAAAAAAACCCACCCGGTATTGAAAAAAACAAACTTTTTTATACCCAAAGTTACTTTATTTTATTTTCTAAAGAGTACATAAACATTTTCCACAAAAACGCTTCACAACCCTTTTTGAAAATGATTTTTCTTTAGTCTGATCAAAGTGTGAAATTTTCTGAAACCGATGCGAATTGTTATTGATTTTAGAAGTTGTTTTTCAAAAATTGTTCAGGATGGGACGAAGAACCTTCTTTTGTACTGCGCTTTCCTTTGGTCTTACCGATTCTGCGCTTGCAGTGCCGCCACACTGATTGTGTGCACACCGAAGAGTGGACTTTGGCCACTCTTTCATGTGCACTCACAGGACAGCGCTGTGTCTTTCCATTCTCTAGCTAGCCTTGTCTGTTTCTGTCACACTTGCAATCTGGCATGGTGCATAACAACCACAAGGCATCTTCTCGAAGCAATCTTTCTTTCACTGGTTTTGACCACAGATGGCAGTAGTGTAGAAAAATACCCCAGCCCGCCAAATTTCTCCTGATCGCCAACCAAAAAACTTTAATAACTTTTTTCGTTGCAAGCTAATTTTACTTAACTTCCGCCCAGTAATAGATATAACCCTTCTTATTACAACTGTAGAATTTCGAAAATCTCGTTTTCCATCTTGCGACCATAGTACAAATTCTCCTTAAGAATTTATTTTTATCAGTGATAAACTCGGATTTATTCGCGTATTGAGAAAAAAATAACAGATTACCGAATAAGTGCATTTCTGATACGTACATATTCTCCGAACCGAACGAAGATTATCAAAAAGACTACCAATCGCATTCCCGAACACGTCACCAGAAATAGGTGGAACCAGTTAACGGCGCCACTTTCCGCAAAGCTCTGTCCCGCTTCGCACGATGACATCACCATGTAAAACATATTTTGAGCAGCGAAAAAAGCACTCACGTATTTGAACTTGTTATCGAAAAGTTTTGTTAATCTGTAGAGGTCACCCGCTTGCTTTAAGAAGACTGTGGTCTGGTACTCTTCGGACGCATAAAGCTGATGCTGAAGGTTTTTCGTCAAGTGAGTCAACAAGAGACCGGAGAAGAGTACCATGCTCTGTACAGCACTCCGATAGAAGGAATGTACTCTCCAGAAAGCGTAGCATAAGCCAAGAAAGACTCGCATTTCCAATCTGATATCGGTGGAAAACTCTCTCAGATCGCCCAAGCAGAAACTATAAACCTGAAAATATCTGCAGCGTAATCCAAATAATCAAGACAAACAGCAGCAAATTTCGTTCTTTTCTCACAAAGAAAGTACCGAATTTGCCATCGACGATGAGGATCAAATTTAAAAGTCGCTGTCCATGCGTCCATCCGAACCATGCTGTATGCAGTATAAAAACGGGGTCCAGGATTCTCCAGGCATACCGTACTTCGCTGATAAAGCTAGCGAATTGAAAAATTTGCCATTCATCGTACTTTGTCTTGAGCTGGACAAGTATCACAACACCCGCCTGAACAGCGGCGAAAACAGTTGCTAGTCGGCTGATCCGTGCACAAGCTGTGAAATCAGCCGGGACAGCATCGAATCCAAAGGCGCACAAGGCGATTATCCAGCTGCGGTACAGTTTACAGAAATATCCCGGTGCAGCATGCGCTCTTGAGGTTATCATTCCTGATACAAACTCTGCCTATCTCAAGAAAACGGTAACTTTTTAACGGGTTCTCTTATTTGTATTCGTGGCTTATATGGCAGAAAAACTAAATGTAACAAGTGATAGTAAATTTCTGTATCGTACATTCCGTAAATTTCTGAGGCATTTGTACGACGTTACGCGCTGAGGTGCAAATACTGAGTATTTATTAGGATTTTTACCGTGTCACTAGGCACGGTTATATTGTTCCTCCCAGTTAAATGATGTAATACTTGTTAATTCCCTTGTGGGAGAAAAAGGTCAGCGTTGAATTCACATCATACATGCATTCGACTTCCATAATATTATTATGTGGTCACTGCACAGGATATCAAGCCATTGGCAGAACGAACTCACTGTAATCGCCAAGGTAGAAGGCAGTTATGCAACAGACAGCTTGGAAATTTGTTATTACTGAAGGAAATGGAGAAACCTAATTTTTTTAACATAAACAGTTGCCGACGCCTGCAATCGACATCTGCTTTCGCAATGCCGAAAAAATCATAGAAGTATCGAAGCTACCGTAAAAGGCTAGGATTTCATAACAATTAGGTATATATGAATGACTTTTTTTGCCGGGAAACAAATGTCCGTAATTTTGTTGGTTACATAATGTCTACACTGATCAGCTCAATATCATTCCAGCCTATATCGAGCTGAGCCGGCTTTTACTGTGCGAGAAAAAGATAAAAACACAGCCGTACGGAACATTCCGCCGGTTGACTGTATGTTCAAGACGTTTTTCGCTGAATTGTTTTATACCGCGCTAATATACACAATACTCTTAAACTGCACTTAGGGCAACAATGTGTGGCAGTGTTTGGTGTTTTTGTCGGCACGTAAAGCGCATCGGCACTGTGTACCATGTCAGGCATGTCATAACTAACCGAACAGTTTTCTCTGATTTCTGCATCAATCACCGTTTTTGACGCCTAATGTTGTGCGAATCAATGTGGACTGTGTTGACAGAAAAAGGCTTATGTACACAGTAAAGCTGGTTCAATGTTTTCAGCTGTGCTGAACGCCATATCAAACTTCTTGTAAAAAAGTCCTAGTCATATCAACATTTATGATGTGCACCGAAGTAATAACAAAATGGCAAATAGTTTTATGTTAAATTTGTGAATTTCTGCTTTCTGGAAAATTTGCCATTATGATCGATCTGGGGAAACAGTTTGACGACGTTCTAAATGATCTCCGCGGCAATGGACGGTATCAGCTGCTGATAGTGTTTTGCGTCCTGATTCCGACAGTATTCTGCTGCTGCTTTTTTGCATCGGCTTTTGTAAGTTACAATAAAAATTCTACAAATTTGACAAATTTGCTAGTGCCATTTGCGGTATTTGACCAATTATTTTTTAGATTTTTATTATCGCGATTCCTGATCACTGGTGTCAAGTCGTTCCCGATCAAACACGTCTCTTGGCCCAATCGGAAGCGGCACGCTTTCTACCACGCAAAGATGACGCTCCGGATAAATGCTACCGTTATAATCTGGATTATACCAGCCTAATCAATCGCACCAATTTGAATTTGACCGGTCACTCAGAACTGGGAAAGATAGCGTGTCAAGCATGGCAGTACAACCGGACGTATTACCACGACACCATTGTAACCGATTGGGATTTGGTGTGCAGCCGGGACTTCCTGCCGACACTGGCGTTCCTCGTCAACACAGCTGGCACTGTGGTAAGCACTGGTAGAGAAGTACAGAGGTACAAAAGTATTGTACAAAAGCAGCATAAGTAAAGAGTATAACTGTTTGGGGAAAACACAAGCGCTGAGTACTGCAACTCTCTCTTGGTGAAGCAACAATATCAAATATTCCTATTTTTAATTCGTTTTCTCCCTAATTCCCGTAGTAATACTCTGTAGTTATAAAGCCTAAAATAACTTTGAAGCGGAAAACATGTGAACAAAAAGGAAGGAGCGATCGGTAAAAATTATGGCGAAAAACATAAATGCCGGTATGCTTTGTTGAAACGTTTGCGAGACAGGACTTATAGCCGGAAAACGGCTCACTGCGCATTGATATTGCAGCAGCTTGTAGAAATATGAAGTAAAACGGGAAATACATTTAAAAAGTCACTAGCGAGTTATCACAGAGAAATTTACCAGCGGTTTTACTGAAGACACAAAATACGAAAAAAATAGCGTTCATTTAGTGTAAATCTGTTTCGCTGATGACGCAGTACAAAGCAATTTGAGAGAAAATTAGACTCCTGTTAAACCTAAGAAACCTAAGAAACTTAAAAAACGTAAGAAATCTAAGAAAACTAAGAAACCTAAGAAGCCTAAGAAATCTAAGAAACCTAAGAACCTAAGAAATCTAAACCTGAAATTTTTTCCCATTTTAGGTTGGCACACCGCTGGGTGGATTCCTGGCTGACCGGATCGGTCGTAAACGCACTTATCTCTTCTTCCTCTTCCTGCAGATTCTTTTCTTTTCCGTCTCAGCTGGCAGTCCGCGCGCCTTCTACGGATTCTGGATCTTCATTGCATTGACCTTTATCCAATGCCTAGCCAGCAATGTCATGTATCTCGCACCACTGACCCTCGGAATGGAGTTGGTCACCCTGGACTTCCGAGCCACCTTCACCGTCCTCCTCTCAGTCGGCTACACCATCGGCGGGATGGTGTTCAGTGGCCTCGCGTATTACATCATGCCACGCTTATCCTGGCGCTACTTCACACTCATTATCACGCTGCCGTTTATCACGTACGCATCGTACTTTTGGGTGATGCCGGAGAGTCCTCGTTGGCTCTTAGCCCACGAGAAATTCGACAGTCTCCGCCAACATCTGCAGACAATGGCAAAGATAAACGGCACCCGCATCAGCGATGCGACGGAGAAAAAAGATCGAGCAGTTGTGCGAAGGCGTCACGAAGGCGAAACGCGAGGAAAAGGTCACGAAGCACTACTCCTATCTGGATCTATTCCGCCGCCCGCAGATCCGTAAATGCACCCTGATTATGATTGTCCTGACGGTGGCGTGTAGTGCGTGCTACAACGGCTTGTCGTTTTATGCACCGTCCGCCCTGGGGAGCAATCCGTTCTTTGCGTATTTTCTCGCCTGTGCCGTGGAATTACCGGCGGCACTCTTCACCAAACTGATCTGCGATCGGCTGGGGCGAAAGATCACCATAATGATATGCTTTTTGTTTGGAGGGACGGCCTGTCTAGCCACCCTGGGGGTTCCGTCCGGGAACGCGGCTTTTGCCGGCGTATTAACGTTGTTTCTGTTCGCCAAGCTGTTCGTGACCAGTGCGTATATAATGCAAGATTTATTGGAGAATGAACTGTTCCCGACGGTGGTACGCGGGAAAGCGGTGGGATTGCTGAATTTTCTGGCAGCGTTCGCGAACGGTATCGGACCGGTGGTGGTGTACGCAGGATACCATAATCCTTCCATTAGTTTGGTGATTTTTGGGGGGATTATGGTGTTTGCCAGTGTCTGCTCGGTATTCCTTCCGGAAACATTAAAGACGTAAGCGAACGCTGTAGGCCTTGTCTTTACTCGCAAGGCAATACATGTCGGTTAATTCAACGATATGATTTTCTCCTGAATATTTAGAGCTTTGCCGGAGACACTGGAGGAATGTGAAGCACTGGGAAAAAAATCGTCATGGAAGGATTCACTGCAATTGTGCGGTATATCTGGACGGAAGGCCAAGGAAGTGGAGCTCGGCTCTTGACGTAGTAATCATGCGTGAAAATTCTGTTGGTTTATTGGGACCAGCAAAATTTTGTTGCGCTTCTTCTGTAGTTAGCTCCACGAAAAAAAACGTGGTTTTGGAAGATATTTTTACTTAATGTTGTTCAAGGAAGAGATTTTCACTAATATATCATTGTTTGACGAGAAGCATAACATTATTACGGTATTCACCTTTAGTACCTACTCTAGTCACACAACAGTAACAACCTTTTATAATACAGTTTATACTGTAGCTTGCGAAATAACGAAGCTCTGTGGAGTAATTATGGAGTGCAGTATTCTACAAAACTTTTTACTCTCAGAGTCGTGTGCTGGTATGCCACAATCATTCCGACGCTGCATGGGTATTGTTGTTATTTTAAAAGGATGCAGTGTCATAATACATATAAACGAACTAATAAAATAAAATCAGTGATGGTGTGGGCAAGTGATAGAAGTAGTACTGTAACATCAATAAGAAAAAAACCCCAATTCGTTGGGTAACTGGTATCGCTCCACCGAGTATTTCCTTTCATACACGCTGTCCACGCACGACTGCAAGAAGTCAATCAATATACATGAAAAGGAAGTACAGCCGACGCATCAAATTGTGGTTACACCGATAGCACTATCGGCTTCCGGTGTAACCACATTTATGGCTTCCATTGTATATTGAACTTCGTTTCCTGATCGTTGTTATGCTGCCCTTACGCTGCAGCATCTGTCCTTGAATTACTCTAGTGTCTACTAATGGACACTGTGTCCATCACTGAAAATAATTTGTCCATCATGCTGCGAAAGGCGTTTATATTTGGAAAACTAAAAAATAATGGGGATCATTGAATTTTGAAATAATTTTTTCGTTAACTAATTTCTTCTTGTTGTGTTGCTGCTTTAGCAGTTTCCTTGATCCTTGGTGGGTGGCTTGACTCAGACTCAGCGTGCGCAATTTCGCCATTTCCGCTTAGAGCGCTCTGTGGCTTCACTACAAACCACATTCGACCTCGCGCCATGTGGACCGCCTAGTGGGCGGAGACCAGTTCATCGAGCACGTGGTACGCGCAGTGTTCGGCATAAGTAAACCGATAGCCCAGTCGCTCCAGTTGTCTGGTTCCCTGTGACGTGACGAGCCAGAGTAGGTGTTTGGTTGAGGCGATTTTCCTCAATACACGTTACGCATTTATTTATAAATGGTGAACATTAATTTATTTTTGCCTTTTCTCTATGTATATCCAGCCATTCTGGGCTTCTGCCAAGAGAACTGTCACAACTAGAATAATAGATAGATAGACAGGTAACTGTGCCATTCAGCTTCTTTATCAGAACTACGATTCTGCAAAATGAACTGACACAAGGTGGAGCGGAACAGATGTTACCTATACATAACGAATAAACGATGGAGCGAGTAATTCGGACATACGGTATGTACGTAAAAGTATGCAGTCAAGAAACAAAAAGTATGCAGTCTATTCAATTTACCAAAATTCAGAGCACCATGACTACATGTGCACAGCAGTAAAATTACAAACAGAAGCCAAACGGTCAACACACACACAACACGAAAGTCTCATAACGAATGTCTACCTATGGGAGCGTGCTCATCAGATTGTACATCCAGTCTAAAACCAGCACCAATACCAAAACACTGAGTTCTTTTGCGACAGCGGTTCTGCGGTTGGTCAGTCGTTCGGTTTCCGAGATACATCGAGCTCTCCCAGCATCATCCGACTTCGAGAGGGAAATGGCTTCCAGGTCGCGTAAACTGACGCCGAGCCAATGAAATCGGAAGCGCAGCATTTGCATCTGCAAACGAAGTCCGTCAATGTTTCAAGTGCTTTCACGTAACAGATTCCGCTTACCTTGCGGATCATGAGGAATCTCTGAAAGGCAGCTCTCCGCTTCTCTAACAATAAGGAGCGTCGCCGGTTGCCCAAGTCAAAAGTTAAACTGACTCGCTTCTTCTCGGAAAACATGGTGCCTCAGAAATTCGGAATCTACAATAATACTCAGTCAACCCTCAACAGACAAATTTCGTGGAGGCAGAATATCGTTTGAGAATGCAATATCGTGGAACCACAAGTATGGAGGCTTCAACTGATGCGTCTGCTACGCAGCCCACGCTGCGCGCGATATATGCGTACTCCGCTTTTAAGTTGTCTCATTCGGGTCAGCTGCCAACCATCGGCAAGCGGGTTGAGTCAAATGCGCATAATACACCCAGATAAGTGCAGTAGCCACCACACATGCGGCTGAGGCCGCTGAGCTGCCTGAGCATTACGATTCAGAATATTAATATGGAATTTTTTATGTTTAATTTGATTTGTGCTTAGTTTTGGAAAATTGGTTGCTAGTTTTATAACTTCATTTATTGTAACTTGACGTAATTGAGCGTACAACAAAGCGAATCAGCCTGTACTGTACAATTGCATCCGTGCGATTTTCTGGTAAAAATCAAGGCTTTGCTATGTTTTTTTATGTTATAAATTATAATATGTTATGTATGTAATTATTTTGATAATACAATACTGTCATTACTTCGCGAGTTCGTACGCTGAGTTTATGCACAAAGTACTACACTACGTCATGTATTACATCGATATTCATTCATCAGCATATCTTTACTTTGATGGAAAATTATGAAAATTATAACTTTTGTACCGCCAATCCGAATAAATAAAGGAGATTCTGTTAGTGCTGAAACCCTAATTTAGATTTTGAGCATGTTTCTCTTGACTGGTATAAATAATTTTTACTTTATTTCTCAATATGTACAAGGCGAGCTTCGCTCAACAAATATGATCAAATGAAGAATTTGTCCCAATTAACATGAGAAGGGACCGTGCACAATGCACTGGTATAAATGGTCTTTGTTATTTTGTTCTAAAGTAAACTCTGTTTCCTTTCTTAGCACGAAAACAAGATTATAACAATAATAGCAGCGTTCATATCTTTGTATAGGTACTCGTATACAGTTAATCCTCAACAGGAAAACGATAATGTGGATATGTGCTGCATATCTTTTAACAGAGAAGATTTCCAAGTGTTTCTTTTGTTAACAGGATGTTCCGCTTTATAACGAGCCAAATTTATTAAGAACATTTTCGGAATTTTTCAGTACAATCAGAATCATGCGTGTGTCAAGTACACCTCCGCATTATAAGTAATGTGACAGAATGCGAGGGAACTACAGACACAAGTACATAAAACATTTACAATTCCTCGTTTTGCCCATATATTTGAATTATGAACATACCTCATCGCATACTAATAAGTATTCCGATTGCGGCGACTACTCGAATACCTAAGACGGGATCGCGGGCGGTAATGTCGATTGCGGTACTTCCTTTTGTATGTGTAACGCGAGCCTTGCCGTTTACTGGAGAAGCCCTGGTCAGGCCGCTGCATAAAGCCTGACTGCATACCGTATGGTTGTCGGAGTTCTCCTTGACTCACTGGAAAAGGTAGTCCAAAAAACCCGGACTGAGACAAAGGAGTTTGATATTCCCACGGGAATTGTTGTTCATATGAAGGCCTAAACTCTTCAGGAAACTGCAGCCCAGGGGGACTCTGGACTGCGACGGAATACTGCGGCGCAAAAGGATTCTGACTTTCCTCTGGGAATCCTCCCGCTGGATCCACTGTCAGTGGACTGAAAGCTGGGGATGTCCCTTCGTCCGTAGTTTTCACTATTGCAAAATCACTAGGATCGATTTCTCCATTAGTGTCCGTTGGGGCTTTTTCGACAATATCAACTGCGTGAGATAGAGGCTCCGCTACGGCGGATAGTGGTTTTTCGACCGCGTTGGATGCTTCCGTTGTTGATTCTGCCGGTATCGTACTTCCCGTTGATTCGAGTATCTCGGAAGATGTTTCGGATGTGACCGATTCCGTGGTCTTCCTTGGCGCCCAAACCCAAGGCGCTGTTGCCAGAGCGGCTTCGGAATTCGGTGGAACCGGAAGCTCCGTTTCCGGTTCTGATGTCGATGACGATTCAAATGTCGTAGGCGGTATCGTCAGTGTGGTTTCTGGGTCCGGAAAAGGCAATCTTGTCGAGGTCACCGGCTGGAGTGACAGCGGCGTAGTTACTAGCGTTTTTGACGTCATAGTTGATCTTGAGAAGATCGCCGGTTGCAGCAATGGTGGGGGAGAAGCAACAGGTACCGGTGTCGGCGGCGGCTGAGCTGTTGTGGACAAGGTCGTTAGGAAGATCTCAAACGGCGGCCTGGACGATCTACCAAAGGAAGCTGGCAAGGGCGACAGTGTCTGCGGCGGGAATGTCATTACAACTGGCTTCTTAGTTATCTGGAAAAAGGTTACCACATGCCGTGAGCTCGATGGAGATGTGGCAGGTGGCGTTGTTACTGTTGATCCTCCAGTTGATACCGTCGCTGATGAAGTGTGGTCGGGGCTGGAACTTTTTAGCGAAGCTGAAGTTCCAGATTGAGGTGACACAACCTGTGTGGATCCGTTTGATGTAGTTAAAGTTGACGGCTGTGTTGTCATCGATGGGGTCGTCGAGAAAATGTCGCTCGGCACAGACGTTAAGGCAGGGAATTCTAATGCCGTCGAAGGGTGAGTCTGAACTGGTATGAATGTCGTCGAAGGCATAGCTGGGACGCGATGTTTTTCTACACTGGAAGAAGCTGTCCCCGATAAAAACGGCCGTGATCCTCGTGTAACCGTTGGGGCTGGAGTTGCGGAATTAAAGGGCGCGGGGATTGCGAGAGCCGACATTTTTTTGCGCCTTTCACTTGAAATTACTGGTTTCAGCGCAGGCGACATTGTAGTTCTATCCAGTCGTTCTGCACAAGCACTGGATTTGAGTTTTTTTTCAATAAGATAATATTAATTTTGAGTGAACATTGCAACATTGTATAAGGTGTCACGTACCCGCACTGGACGGTATCGGCGGCTGTGCCGATACCGTCTCCGGCTGGATCACAGAAGGAGGAGGAACGGTGACGAATTTCTGTCGCCGCCGGCGCAGTTCATTTAACGCAGATTCGTACAGTCGGAAGTTGTCGCGTGTGGGATTCTTCTCCGCCTGCTTTTTTATGTGCTCAAAAATACTGCCCTGCACATCGACCATGAACATTTCAATCCCGTGCTGCAAATGTTGCTGCAGAAGCGGAGAAGTGGAAAAGTACTGGGCTCCCGGCTCTTGATTCTTTAGGGCTTTTCTCACCGACGACTTTGCAGCTGCATATACGACAACAATCAGAACCGTAGGTTTATAATCAACAGATTTAATACTTCTGCATTTGCGCAAAATATTTACATGATGCTTGTCTCTGGCTCTATGCATGTGCTTAACCTCATTATTAACCTCATTAACAAATATTTAAAATAAAGATTACTGTTTCAATCGATAAAATTTACAAAATGGTATGCGCACGGAAATTCCGGGCGCATAAAAGAGATCTAAACTTTACTGGCTCTCAGTGTACAAAGTATCAATACTAACTATTTTTGGTCTTTGAAGTATTAATTACAATTCTTCCATAAATATTATTCTATCACGCCTATGAACTGCAGAAATTAAGCAGTGATGTACATATGTATCTTATTATGTATATCTCGGTGTATGTTCTGGAATTATTTCTGAAGACGATTTTACGATAAGAACGAACTGTTTGTTTATGAACAGCTGCTTATCAAAATAAGTTCGAACATATGCACACGTTTGCTGTTGAAACATTTAGCCTTAGAAATAATGCGCGATAATTCGCTGAACCCTGTAGAAACGGTTTATCAAGCCGCTGGAAAAGCTTTATATCTAATACACATAGATAAATTTTGTTAGCGGTTTGTGCCTGAACTTCATACAAAATCAAATATTATTCACTCTGCTTTTATTATTCTCGTCTGTCAAATGCATGCTATGGCATTCATGCCAGTTACTAGGGTAGAGCATGGCAAGAATATTTGTACTCGTACCGTTACTATTGCGAATATTAATCTTGCGAACTCTGTAATTAGTATTACCAGATTAATGATTGCGCTTACATATCGGCAAATTATTTAACTTTATCTAGGAGATATAATACTATAGATATTTTAACTGACGAAAACGATGTACAGATAGGAATGGATACTGACCTTCCATATCCGCGAACGCCTTGCACAGATCCGTCACATTGGAATGCTCCTTTTGACCGGCGACGTAAAGAAAGAACTGTGCCTGGCATCCGCATTTATAATTGACACAATATGCATCGGGAATCAAAGGACACGCTGTCCGAGTGCAAACCTTCGGATTACAGATTTTACCGCTTTCGGCTAGCGGATCGCACTTGTCGGTCTTTTGGAATGACAGTGAATTATCATCCGCTGCCGTGCTACCATAAAATGTCGACATGAGAGACAGCAACATAACAATCCTACAGGAAACCATGTTCGGTTTAATTAAAGGCTAGTTCGTTGTTGTTTACGTTTGTAATTCATGCAATACAAAACAGCAGAAAACGGCTCCTTTCTCTTACCAGGAAGCGAAACGGTAATATAGCGCCACAGAATAAGATGTATGGCCAATCGGTCAGGTCAATATAGTTCCGGTAGTGACAACTCGTTTTGCCCTTTACTTTAAAGTGTCCTGAACGGAAATGACCTGATGCACAAATCTGCAAAGGTATTAATATTTTCTCCTCTTTTTTTGACATGTGTAAATTAAACGTGGCACTGTTGTTTTGACAACTTTGAACCGGTAATTGCGACTTTTCGTCGGTGCTTGTGCGGCGTATACAAGGATGACTGTTGCAGTGCAATAACGAAAGGACACCTTCGTCATGAATTTATCAGAGCTTAGAAACATCGAAGACATATTTACAGAAAATAGATTTCCTTGGAGCATGATTTCTGTAGATAAAGTAAGTTTCTGTATAAATCATATGTGCACTTGAAGGTCTCTTTTGAAGAAAACGATACATAAACATAAATTCTTGTGCGTTGCTGATGAATGGACGATACGACAAACGAACTGATATCAACTGAAGATCTAGTGCTCGTTATTGTGCAGTATGTTAAGAACTTTTCTACGTAATAAGTAAGACTTGTCCAGGAAAAATCAAACTGGGATCATCGATCTTGTTATCCGTGGCGATTTTCTGCCAGTCCTTTCCCGTTTTTATGCCAATCTTTGCCAAGGTATCTCCACTCTGTACCGTGTACCTTCTCACTGAAAAAAACGCCTCTTTGATCGAAAGAAACGGCAACCGGAAACAAATACACATGCACACATACCCTCCGGAAAAAATTTAAACGAATGTACCACAATCTCCACATCGCGGGCTGGATTCGCATCCCCTTCTCCGTGCACACACAGGCTTATGGTAACCGGCATCTTGTTCTGGGGAATTCCCTTCGCATTGCGCGGTGCATACGTCCAGGTTTCCAACGACAACGCGGTGTTGCTGTCCTGATGATCGTGCTGCGAGCGAAAGGTCACATTTTGTGCTGCCCACTCGTAGGAATGCGTGGTGTACGTCCCGGTTAAGGCGAAGCTGAAGGGGTGTTGACTAGAGGTCCCCGAGGCGAAGGGTGAAGGGAGTCGGCGTTTAGTGATTCCGTAACTGGCCTTCTCCGCGTCGTCGTCGCCCCATTTGGCGAACTGGATGCCGATTCCTGGTTGACGGTCTGCCTGGCTGAACAGCGCGAAGGCCACGTTGGAGTCTAGTTGGTCCAACCGGCTTTCAATGTGGAACTGATAGCGTCCGAAACCGAAAAGGTCACGCGAGCGAACCGCCGCGCAATGGTAGACGGTTTTGCGTTTGGTAAAACGCAGATGCAAGTGGTTGTTGATGAGGTAAACATTCTTGGCGTCCATGACGGCGTTCTGCGTAGGATGCCCTATGATGATCCAGGTTTGGTTGGAGAACTGGATGGTGGGCGGAGGAGGTGGGGGCGGCAGTGTGGGTATCAGGGTGGAGGTTGAGACCGGTGTTGTAGTTGTGGTCGTCGTGGTGCTAGGCAGAGTTTTGGTGGTCATGGCGCTGTCGGTAGTGGTATCGATGCCAGGCTGAACGATCATAAACGGTGGCAGAGTGTGGTGCGTGTCCGTCGATGAGAAAGGTCGCGGCCGAGGCTCTAAAATATTGAGGAAAAAGCTTCCAAACCAGCTTAAAATTTTTTGTATGCCGGACATTCAACTGACATAGAGTAACAAGTGCAAACATTTTGGTGAAGATAATACAGAATTAGCAGTCTCATAAATCTTTTTTAATTATGCACGATATTATGTCACGAGACTATGTAGTTAATACTCGTACATAATACTGTAATTCAAATAAACGTAACTGCTACACTTTGGCAAATGCGATTGAGACATAAGTTTGTAATAATTAATTACAGTAAAGTGCTTAAATAAAGCATGTAAATGTAATTTATCGTACATGTGCCGCTAAGACATGGATCGGATACGCAGTTACGAAGTCGCTTGCACACGCTGAAAATTTTTAGGCATCAGAATAAGTATTAATTTTTTAAACTCTCTTATCTTACTACTGCCAAACGATGCACCGGAATGCAGTATGAGAGCCTCCTGAGCCGGTTGTCTGACGGAAGCGGAATCAATGCCGGGGAGTTCTTCGCGCATATGCCGCAGCTGGGTCAGCGTGGTTTCGTACAGTCTCTGGTTGACCGCACTGGGGTTTCTCTGCACCAATTTCAGCAGATACTGGAAGACAATGTTCATCACCTGATAGATAAACGTCTGCAGGCCGTCGAAGAGCTGCTTCTGGATTGACGGTGTGGTGGATAGGTAGTGGGCTGCTGATTCCCGTGTCCTCAGCACGTTCTTGATCGATGACTTTGCAGCTGCATAATAACAAATTAATTTCAAAATGCAGCCCCTTTTCACCTCAGTGCTTCTAATTTTATTACAAATGATCTGGCCGTCATCGTTAACCGTGTTAGTTTATTTTATTTGATCGATCATTCATGCTGCTCCTGCGATTCTTCTCAGACTGCTTTGAAAAACCATGACGTTTATTAAAAAATTATTATGCAGAAAATCAGCCTATACGGTGTTTGAACGGAGAGGGCTTTCTAACATTAACAACATAACTGCAGATATATACAAAAAAATACATCTGCTTGCCGGAACTGGAAATAACTCATTTTTGATAAATTAAGTTGTGGTTCGATGAAAGTAAAAGTACATAAGCAAAAAAACTGTTCAGTCAATATTTATTTTTCATACCTTCTAGTTCGGTGAACGCCGCGCACAAATCCGTTAAATTCGCGTGCCCCTCTTGTTCATTAAGAAAGAGGAAGAACTGCGCTCGGCAACCACATCTATCCTGCTTACAGTACGCATCAGGAATCATGGCGCAGGTGGTCACTGTACATGCCCCCGGGTGACAGATCTTCCCGCCTTCCGCGACGAGATCACAGCCGTCGCTGACAAGTGGGATTTCAATCTCCACTTCGGTTCGACGAGCGCCACTCAGCGCCATCAACATCGCCCATGAAATCACCAAAAGGAACGACATTCTCAAGAATATACCGGTGAATGGGAAGCGCACGTTCCAGTGCGTTGCAGTCATGTAATCAACGCTGTAACTATTATGACTTTGACATTTTGCAGGTTATACTACGTATCCGCCCTGACGAAAATTACTGTTTGACCTCGCTTTGTTTTCTTGCACAAGAATTTGTTTGCGCATTGCTACTGTTACATGGAAAATTTCGTTGGAGGTCAACACTCAATGAAATCTTGGCAAATTTTGTAATAATTTTAGGATGATGGAGTTATATATCGCACTTTACGGACATCGACCGCATATACAGCATATAAAATCTGCAGCAAATGCAACGTATTTTCACAGCAGGACATTTATTTTCGAGTCATTAACTGTATAAACCAACCAGCCAGAACTTCAGCCGACTGACAAAAAATATCCGTGCGCCCAGCGCCTGGAAAGCAGAAAGTTTAATCTAGAAGACAGCCATTCTTTGCACTTATTGGTTCGGATCATCGCGGTATAATTTGCCGGCTTCAAAATTCTTGGACATCAGCGGATGCGTCGGACTGCTCATCGTCTGTAATTTCTACAAAAGAAATATAGCTGAATTTACAAAGAAAAAACGCGCTGCAATTTCCATTCAAAAATCAGAATTACATTGTTACAATCCCGCTTTTAGAAATTAGTGGTCTTAATTTAAATTGATTTTTAGTTAAGTAACCGTATACTTACTGTAAAGTTGTCCGCTCTCATCCATTAGGAAGACACTCTCGTCGTTGGAAACTGTAACACAATCACCGTCACATAATTAAGACAGCTTTTGGAAAATGAATACTTTGTTATTGATACATGTCTTCAATGTCAAAGCACCCACTTTTTATGATTAGAATTTTAAACAGTATCATTGATGCTTTAAGTACACAAACAACGCACAATAATTCTTACCGGCATCCTTCAACTTCTTCTGAAGATCCTGCTGCAGATCCAACAAGGTGTTGTAGCGTTGGAAGGTGGCGGAATTGGGTTTGCGCTCGCTGAGCTGTTTGGCGTAGTGGACGACGATCTTCATTACATCACCGATGAATGTGTTCAAGCCGCGGAAAACGTCCTTCAGGATGGCGGGATTCTCCGATACAATGTCGGCGGCGCGCTCTTCAGTGGACAGCACGGTCTGCAGGGAACCCTTGGCCGCTAAAAATAACCGGAACCACATACAATGATTTATAGCAGCTAAATATCTTAGTAAAAGCTTTCTCAGCAAGATAGATCAAATTCTGCAAAACATTTAAAATAGCGGCTGCACGATTACAGAAGAATGAATAAGCAGTTTATTATGATACGAAAAAATTTACAATAAGAGGGCAACGGGTAATTTTAACCACTTTAATAACGAAATGGATATTTTTTTAAAAATTCAAAAAAGTCATTAATTTATAGCTCTTAATGATTGTTAATAAATGCATAGCGGGAATGTAAATCGTCGGTTACGTTCAGCAAAAATTACCATCAATATCGGCTCCGGCTTTGCAGAAGCTGGTGACCTCGGCGTAGTTCCTCTCCACCGGTTCGGTGCGGGGATCGTTGGCCAGGGAGAAGAAACGGGCTCGGCAGCCGCACTGATCCGACAGACATATGGCTGACGGTACGATGTTGCAGGTGGCGCTGCGGCAGGCATCGGGAGAGCATGCCTTTCCGCCGGCGGCCACCAGGTCACAACGCTGCGCCGCGGTCAGGGGCTCCTTCTGGGCATTGACGGCCAGCAGCGCCGATAAGCACAGGCAGATGGTAAAGGTCAACATTTTTAACGGAGACGATTTGATAGATTGGGTCAGTGTAAAAAATGACTCTGTAGGTTTCTGGTGTCCGTGTAACGGCTTTATATACCAGTTGAAAATATCCGTTTTGCCGTTTTCGATTCGCAGCAGATCCGGAATGAGACCTACCGTACGTATGTCTGCTGACCCGAAGATGGCTGCGACCAAAGACATTAGAGGCATAAAACTGTCGGTTCTCGTGTACCATCTGAAAGATACAAAAGATGATTGCGCTATATCAGTTTTTTTCGGATTTGAATGAAAATTCATTTGTGTAAATATATAGCTAGTTGGATCCGTTACACACATGCAGTCAAATTATTCTCAGAAGTATAGAACGTATAATATGTTGTTCGCAAGTACACAAAGAAACCAGGAAAGTGCATCAAATTTTCTGCTCTGTCATGGAAGCAAATTGGCATTTGTTGTACGAGTACATCTGCTGTTTCATAACAAAATTGCTCTATGGAGCAAGAAATTCTAGAATCGATTTAGAATGACCAACAATTGCGCCACCGATAGGTTTTCGGGTATCGCAAAAGTATCATCCTTGTCCTATTTCGTGACCTTTAACGTCTCATGCTTTAAACTGAATATGTCGTTCTTTTACTGCAAACGACATCCAAAAAAATATTTCGATTAATTGTTATAAGTAGTTTTTATCATTTCTAAGCAGAAGTGAGGAGTTTGAATTAAAAACGTTATCATGACGCAAAATGCACATTAAGCGCAAAGTCCTGCGCGGCAACTCTTGCTGTTTTTCCATTTTTTATTAAAGTAACATGTGCTCACGAATCAAACCACGTCCATACGAATCATCCAATACAACTTCGTTGTACTAGAAAATGTTTGCCACGCGTTATACTTTGTACATATTTAAAAAATTTAGTGTTCACACTATTAAAAGGTTTGTGCAATAAAGGCCGCAGAACACAATGTAGATTACTGCAAGTTGAATCAAAACTGAATTAATTATCTGATATTGTTATTCTCCGACACTGTTGTTGAATTATGAATGCAGAAACACGCAGCACACGATCGTATGATCATATTGTATAATTCAATTTTTAACGTTGGAGTTCCTTGGGGCATCCTAGATTACAACATCATGGTAAACGTATAGCACAGTGGGTATCACATACTTCCTGCCGGCGAGCGGAAGAATATCATTTCGATTGTGTAATGTATGTGTAACGCAATCAGCAAAGTGTAAACTATCGCTTAATCAAACGCTGCTAAAACTTCATACTTTTGGGATATATCTTTGATTTCACTAATGCTTTCCGGGTTTACTAGTTTTTCACTGCTGTAGTATATTTATTTATTACCTCATCGCTAATAACGATGCTCCAGTGGACGATTATACTGACAATTTTAGGTAGAGTTTTACAGTTACGTTATAACCAAGTTCGGCTAAAGATGTAGGTTTGTAGGTGCCGGCGTTGACGCTTTAAAATGCCACACGCATCGCACTACGAAGTCGGAGTGGGATTACACCGACACGTACACAGCCACATGCCAACCGGACGAAATATGCCGGACAGAATTAACGCGGATTTCCTTTTGCGACATCGGTACGTCTATAACATCATCCGCTGTAAAGTGATAAAATTATTGCCCATCACTGATGGGCCATCAGTCAGCAGCATTTGTACATTGTACTGTAACTCTTATTAACTGAATCACCGTATGCACTTTGAACAGAAGTCACCTCCCGAGGATGCGCAAAGCGGAGCGATGGCACTAATCTCGGATGTAGCATAACCCGGAAGAACCTGGCAATGACGTGCTTCTGTGATACCGATAAATGTAACGGAAACAACAAACACGGCTTCCCCGAGTTTTTGAATCTTATGCAGAATTTTAGTCCGCGGTTACATTTAAAATCGTACGGTGCTTATAGCATGATAATAATTGCTCTGATTCTGGTATTTTGTGGAAGCTAAAAACCGTCTTTCTTACGCTTCATGAACAATTATGTAAAATATATGGCGCTATTTGTTACAGAAACTGAGAGCCAACAATCAGATCTACTATTACTACATTTACTATTAGTATTAGAAATTCAGTGCATGATGCTGTTCCGCAGTGCTTAATTTGTACCAAGATTTCGCAACTGATGGTTATCTACCGTATAGCTTTAATTGGTAAAAGCCTGAATGATTATACGGTACATGCATATTTGGAATGCTAGATACAGGAATATAACATCCTACATACAGGAATACAACAGATTTTCATAGGACGAAAACAGCGGAAGCGTGTCTGCGTTAGTGTATTTGAATAAAGTCCTAACGCTAACGCATCTGGTCACTTTTTCTTTATATCTCTTATATTTTCTAGTACTTCTATAAGTCATACAGTGTGCACCAATAAATGCGAATTACTGGAAAATCTAAACTGAAGACTCGGCATTAAGCGCTAAAATGGCGGTAGATATGATTGCTGATCAAATGCTTAAGCCTCCAGTTGTAATAAACACTACACAATAAGACCGTAAATGTATAATTACGATACACGGCAGAATCTGGATGCTCTGCCGCACATTCTAGCTGCTGTCGCAACATTTTCGATCGAATTCTGCATTTGTTGGCTATAGTTTTTGAATGGAAGTCGGTTTGCAATATTGTTTGAATAAAACAAAATGGTACTGCATTGTACGTACTATGCTGTGTACGCAGCGATGCAAACAATCGTGTAATGCACGATCACGAACACGGTATATCGTAATCTAGTAATCTCGTACAGATATGTACAAAAGCCTGACAGAGGGATGGTGCATGGATTATACATGTCATTGTTTCGAAAACAAACGCACTAAAACATACGAAGGAAACCGTTTTTTTTTTATTTTTGCTGTACTGGCTCCACTCTTTCGGTTGTATAAATGTTAAGCACTTGATGCACAGCCGCCTTGCAGTACAGAAAGTTCAAATGGCTTCGAAGTCCGAAGGGAAACGCGCAGTTTTCCAGGTTACTATTTCCACTATGCGGTTGAGCTATAATGTCGTTTGTATGATACCGGAATGCCTTCCACACTTAAGGAATGCCTTCACGCCACACGCGCGTTTTTCCCATGCTTTTTTGATTGCATAAGATGTTATTTGTTTTGCTGTTTTCTCTAAAGACTGTGATATTTGGAATTTGCCGCGAATATAAGCGTGACGGCTTCGCAAGTTTTGGGAGCTGCTATTTATTTGAGTGTTCTGAGTCGAGGAAGTCACCAATAAAGACCATCGTAGTACTGTACATACGGCAAGAGCTCTTTTCCCGTCGTAGCAATTGGCGTGAAGAACGAGATCTCATCCTTCACGCCACTTGTTACGAGGGGCAAAGAATCTCTTGCAGCCTGCACCGCACAGTCCCTTAAACCGGAATGGATTTCGCATCATATATTCATGCGTACCCGTGACATAAATTCACAGTTCATGGGCAAATGTACGGTGATGTCGCTGATGTACCTACACAACGCACCCATCTACGAAAACTCAGAACTGGTTACACGATCAATAATTATCCGTCCGTGTCATGTTACCGAAAGAGATGCGCTAGTCGGTTACAAAATACTGGCTGGTACTCTGTTGCGCCATAATCCTACTCTGGTGCGTAAATGTTTAGCTTAATCTTCCGATGCTCTCTTTTGATAATGTGCAAAACGTTACCATGGAACGCTTTACTGGATAAAAACAAGTGAGTAATTAGTCCCAACGCGACGCTCATCTACATACTTTTGCCAGTGTCGCGCTTGATCTGCATGACTTGCTTAGCAGTTAAGCTTCCTTGCCGGAAATAACGTTAATAAATTACACTATCTGAGAAAACTGAACAACATAATAGTAATATTTTATATTTAATGGCCACCTTAGGCGTAATCAGTCATCGCATGCATGGAATAAGTGAATAATATTATGCTGACAGCAGTTAGAGCTCAGCATCGTGAATGCGCAGATTTCATGAGCGGGGGCTTTTCCGTTCTTTACCGGCACCGTATGCTTGCTCAAGCCCCTCTGATCCCAACCAGCTGTCTACCGTAGTGCTCACGTTTCATCTGCATGGCGAACTACACAAAATTATTAAGATGCATACTACGCTGCTTGAGCGGTGAGTCGGTGACTATACGAAGCGCTGGATTCGGATGTAACAATTTTGCAGGTAATCGAACCAGTTTTATATGAAAACATGCTATGGATTTTATTGTCGCACTTGCCATTTCTCCTTTGGTCAGGTAAGCAGAATGTCAAATCGGTACTGTATAGTGTAAATTATAGATACGTACAGTTCTCATGATTAGTTTGCTCCGTGTTTATATAAATTGTACGTAAGCAACAGAAACTGTTTTTGTGTAAGTTTATTAGGAGTCTAATCTAAAAAAATTACATTTATTTCACATTCCATTCATTCTGCTGTAAAGATACAATATTTTGTGATGCGAGCCTAATTAGACACCAATTTGTATCGCATTAGATACTTTGCCGGGACAAAAAACCAAAGTCGCTATTCGATACCGTTTGGATGATTTTCAAATTGTATTTGTGGATTTTTGCTTGAAAAGAGGCCTTTCATGGATAAATGAGAAATAGTTATGGAAATAAACATTTTTATATGAAAATCGTGTTACGGAAAAACGTTATGTACTGTATCTATAAAGTATAAAGAATCTATTTAGATGTGTAGTATATGGTGCGAATTGCAGGAACCGGCGCCGGAGGCCTAAAATGCATCAGCGGTACACATCCGTTAGAGCGGTCAATGGTGAAGACTGACACGTGTAAAGCTGATCAGGTGTGCTTCGGAACTCTAACAAAAACTGCCCAGGATACAGTAGGTACAGGAAACAAAATGTTCTCACCGTAGGGTTAGGAGCAGCTCGCAAAATTTGGAGTTCTAGACTGTTGTAATAGTACTGCTGCTTGTTTGGTGGTAGATGTACCGCGTGATAAACATTTTTCGGTGCGTTAGTACTAGAACAAGCCGGATGTGCCATCATGGATAGCACCAAGAAACTGGGATGTGTCATGTCCAGTCCTGAAGATATTCGCATGGTGTGCCACTGCGATACAGACCGCTGCAATCAGTATGGCTTCCGGGATTTCGCGCAAGCTGAATCTGGATCATGCGTTGCCTCTGGCAGTAAAATCGGCATTGTTACAGCGGCAGTAATTCTAATACACCGCTACTTTCAGTAGGACACTTAGTGGACCATTGAACACAGAATTGGCCGTAATAATAATAATAGAATGTGTATGCTTGTACCTGACCACCGGTAATGTATTTTGCAGTTAGTGGTTTAATTTTTTCAGTGCTTCGTTACTGTTCTACTGGAGCACGTAACGACTCTCATGCTTTCGGTGAATTTTACCGGCTCTTTTCTCGATGTCTACAATTCTCGGTTTGGTTCTTGCATGACTTGCTCAATTCTTGCTCAAGTCCTCAACTCCATGCTGATGAGAAATGCTGTGCAAATCGTTGTTTGGTTTTGCTGATGCAGTGACATGTCGCCCAAGTTGGTGCAAGTGCAACCGTCGTGTCCGATTCCGGTCGTACCATTTACACTGCCTTTGACTCTACGGTACCTGCCGCATTAGATCTTATTCCTGGTAAAGTTTAACCGCCACTCCAGTACAACAATAAACATATAGGCTATTGTTTCAATTTTTAATGCAATCCTAAATAAACGACTCAAAAGGAAATTAACCAGCTGCGGGTGTGCTCACGAACGGTGTACGATTAAGCATTTGCATTACTTCTGGCAAAACTTGTATCATCTTGATACATCTGTTTTCTTTTTCAATAACCATTACCTTTTAAATTTTGCAGAAATGGCTAGAAGTATCCTGCAGGTATCGGCATAGCATACCACGGAAGAAAAACCGAAAATTTTGGTTTGTGCGTTGTGTATATAGTCTATAGTTCGTTCCTAATTGGGATGTATCGGTTTTACGATGTCACGCCATTAAGGGTTAGGGAGCAATATGTTGAGGAGTATTGATTTCCCACCGCGACCTGCACCTCTTTCTAAAAACGCATTAGTTGAGTAAACAAAGTGTTACAGAGTTAGTTCCTGGAAGGCCCACGAAAATATAATTATGACACAGGGTACTGTTCCTTGCAATTTGCACAGAATGGCAGTTGCGGTATTATTAAAAGTTATTGACGGTAAGACGGTATACACGTAAAATTATTAATATTGACGTACAGACTGTACGTACAGTACAGTACGTACTAATTATGCAGTAACGTACCGCGCTGAAAGGCGATTTATTAAACTGCACTGCACTGTACGGCTTCATTAATTTTTATACACGGTGCATAGTGCGTACGATGTGTAGCAGTATTGACTCGTGAGTACGGACTACTGACCGAGTGCGGATGTTATTGCGTCAAAGGCTTTAAGTTTCACTTAGCTTGGTGTGAAAAGCAAATGATTCCAATGATTTCTGCTCCAAAACCGGATCTAACAAACTCTCACTGCCGTCCAAAGTGCTAGTAGTTCGATTAGTGACAGGCTTCTGCTTGTGCCTCTCAGACCTTTCCAGTCTTACACACGTTCCGCAGCCTACTTCTGCTAGATCTGTTCATTCGAATACTACAAGCTTTCGCGATTAATTCCCCCAGAAGGCACGATGGAGATCCCAGCGATTCCTGCAATTCCCCGCAAAGTCTCCACACGGAAGGAACGGCCCCCGGCTGCAACCGCGTCGTCGTCCAAACCCCAGGAGCCTGTACAACGCAGCGCGGACTGGCAGAATGACGGGGAACTGACCGCCAGCCAGCGGAACGAAATCGTCCTGCGTAATGGCTCCTTCAGCGATGTTCTCTTCCATGTTGGCAAGAAACAGGTTCCTGTTTACGCTCACAAGTGAGTTGTCGTACAGTAGTTATCTAGTGAATATGATAAGTAACACAGTAATAAATATGAAGATTATGTAAGTTTCGCCATTTTTACCTGCAGTCCCAATAAAGCAGGCAATGGATAACCAATAAGCTGTTTGTGAAATTGCAGATTATTGCTGGCGATGGGCAGCACGGTATTCGCCCAGATGGTGTACGATGAAAATCTGGATATTCCCAAAGTCCTGGAGGATGTGGAACCCGACGTGTTTGAGATCCTCCTCATGTAGGTTATCTGTTTCTTAATAATCAGTCGAGCTTTTTTAGAATTCATGATCAGTTTAAAAGAATACGCTGCTGATGATTGTAGGTCAGTGTATTCCATCAAGGAGGACAACGTGGACGCCAGCAACGCCACGGCGGTTCTCAAAGCGGCCCGAACGTACGGCGCCAGACGTCTGGAAGTTTACTGCATGGGGAAGGTGTACGACAGTATCGATGCCGATGACCACTGTGCCATGTGGACGACGGTGAGTTTTCTTTTCGCTGTATTCCATTCATCGCATCCGTGCAGTTGTAAAACGGTAAATTATTGTAGGCTCTCGCGGCTGGCGATGCGGATACGGCGGAACGCGCTCTGGCCAGGATCGACGAGGCCTTCGACACGGCCAGTCAGCAGGCGTCGTTCTTGGCGCTCAGTGTCAAGGACTTGGTGGAGCTCTTCCGACGGGATACGTTGAAAGCCGATGAAATGGACGTCTATCACGCGGCGGAACGGTACATTTACTAGTAGTAAACATATTTTCTTTGCGCTTCAAGTAATTCCCATGGTGGGCTGAAATTCTTGTGCGGTTACTGTAAATATGACAGTATTTCTTCGCAGATGGGCAGAGGCGGTGTGCAAGCAGCACAAATCGGACGACACGCCACAGAATCGTCGGACAGTCCTTGGCGAAGCACTGGACCAGATTCGTTTCCCACTTATGACGCCGGAAGAACTTACGAACGGACCCGTTAAGGTGCGAATTCAGTTATTAGATAGTATTTTTTAACAAGATTTGCAACTATTTCGGTGTTTTATTTTACTGCAAGCATTGGATGTTAATTCATATTTCATAAATACAAATGTTTTAGAGATAAATTGCACGTAGATATTTAAAGCATATTTAATTGCAAATATTATTATTATTACAATGAATAAAATAAAAATGAAGTATTTGTGAAATAATATAGTAAATACTGTATAACCGTAAAATGTTTCTGTATAGTCTTCGCTGATGCATAATCTGTTATTTTCAGACGGGACTGCTGCAGCCGCAGGACGTGACGGACATCATGCGCTACTGGTTCCAGAAGCCGACGCCGGTTATTCGTTTCCGCGGGGATAAACGCAGTGGCACCGTGGCCATGGATGCTGACGACAGTCAGCCGGAAAACGAGGAGAACGAAGTCCCCGACACGGCGACCGAAACCCCTGCTCAGAAACGCAAAACACTGCTGCAATCTACTCCCGACAACGAGCGGAAGACGCGCCGCACCTCGGGAAAAGCCCAGGCCAGTCCGGAGAAGGTGACGCGGGTCAGCAACAAAAAGCAGCGTTTTTGATGCTAACGACACGGAGGAATTTTCGTGGCATTTAGGCCAGTTCGACTGGAAATCGCTCATGAATGAAAATTGTTGAGATTTTGTATTAATTTTTATTTTTTATCGGGATTGCTATGTGTTTTCGCGTGCCGTTTGCGCCTTGTGGTATGTTATCGTGCGCAAAACTTGCGGAAATCTCATGATGGATTTGTACAAAAGTGATTTTTTGTTGCAGCGTGAGGGATAATTGTTGTCAGGAAGTGAATAAAATAATTTTTCTTAGGGCGTGTGAACTGAAATTCGAAACTGACATACAGGCTATACATACGGACAATTCCTTAAACTCTCGCAAAGTGTTGCACCAAGTCCTATTTTCTGGCGATGCAAATATAAATAATCTCGCATTACATTGAGTCATGAACTTATTCAGCTCGTTTTGCCAATATCGTTGCGCAGCACCAGGATTCATACTCAGTACCAGAAAACCACTTTAACATCGTTATTGTCGTCTTAAAATTCAAGCTGGCAAGTTGCCGTCGCCGCGAAATCTGACGCAACGGTACCCGGATTTATCGTTGTAAAACACTGTACGTGTTAACTGCGAAGTTCGAATAGGCTGCAGATTTGACGCGCTCGGTACATACTGCATCCCAGCGTGTCACCATTACTTTAGTCTGCATTAACTATCCTTTCCAGTTTTAGCGATAAAGCACAAGCAGTAGCAAATTCATAAGACTGTGTAGAAAATGATGACCTTTATGGTATGCATGTTGACGGCCCTGATGGGTGTTGTGGTCGCACAGAAGTTCCCCTTATCGCCGACGTTCCGTTGCAATCCGTTGGAGGGGAAATTCTGCCGTCCCGATGTCTGCGAGAATGCCACGTGCCAGCTGCTGCCGACCGCGCTCTGTGTGTCCGACAAATGTGGATGCCGGAAGCAGTTCTACTATTACGTCCGGGAGAAGAACACCTTCTTCTGCGTGACGAAGCTGTGCCAGGCCGCCACCGACATGGAAGGTAATTCAAACGCCTATACGACATTTCTTCGTTTTCAGAAATTTAACATATTTCTGTAGTTATAGTAATAATCAGAATTTTCATAATTACAGGATACATTATCGTATAATATTATCGTTATTTATCTTATAATTATAGTTTAATTTCTACTTAGATCATACTGCTTCCGCATATATACGGATTTTTATATTTTATTATTTTTAATACGATCACAAGCGCATTAATTATTTTTTGCGCGGAAGCTTCTGTGCTTTCCACTTATGCGTATACTGCATTATTCGGTTGTCATGACCTTTTTGACGTTACAGAATCGCAGAGTTTAATGCGGAAGGTACTGGGTAAAGACCAGACGCTGCTGAACATCATCTCCCATAACCCCGCCCTGGTCAGCTACCTACTGCAAGGAAACAACATGTTCGGCACGGATGTGAAGAAGAGCGTGGTGGATCACCTGAAGGCGGTGGCCGAGCAGGAGCCGACCGACGCCAATCTGCAACGCTACCAGACGGCGCTGCACGAACTCAACGCCGCCACACGCACACCGCCGGCGACCAATACCAGCGCGACTAACGATCCAGAGTGGAACTTCTGGTCATTGCCAAGTACATAATACTACATATGTTCTGCTGCTCAGAATTACTTACACAATTCGTCTTTGCAACGGAGGATGTTTAATTACAGAACTATATTGAAAATACTTTATAAGCACAAGTACTTAATTTGACAAGTAAGCCCATCGACACAACACAGGTTAATTAGCTTTGCTTTGTCTACATATTACAATCTGAAGATATTCTTGTGAATCATAAAAAATTTTTCTGGAACTGTAAATGTTCATAGATTTCGATATTTTGCATTGGTTTCATCGATGATTGCCGTTTCGTTATTTGCAGATGACCCCGAGCAGGAGCAAGATAATTCGTGAGCGGAGAACGCAGGACAAGCTAACGATGTACCCTTGATCAATTGTTGTATAATCATGAGTCGGCAATGTCATAGTGCACTGTTAAATAAAATTTAATTAGTGGTTAATGGTTTAGCGAGCGGATGGTGTTTCCAGAGAGACTTTACGATCTCCTACAGGCTACAGCAATGTCTGCCCTTTCTGCATCGGTTTTTACGGTTATGCATGTTCTTAGTAAAGAATAGAACGCATTTTCTCAATTTCTCAAGCACATGGTGCTAACTTTTTTGTACGCTTACCGCAGTTACGAGTCCAATCAGAAATTTATAAAAGAATACACCTGAAATTTGTACTCGCATCAACGACAATTTAATAATAACTTACACAAGAGAACATGTAAAATGAGAAGCAGAACGTTGCCTGAAACACTTCCGTAGCTACAGATATCTGTACAGTGTACATCATACATGGTATCCGATCTGTTGTTTTAGCTATTTTTTTAGGTAGCCGTTATCCTAGGCGGTCATGCGCAACACCGTGACACTTGTACTTACTTTATTGCCAAACCCATTTTCGGGTACGACAGTGCAGGCTGTGCAGCGAAAGTTATTTTTTGACTTTTGTTTCAATCTGTAACGGTACCAGAGTTATCGAGTCTTGGCGACTACATCATGCTAGTGTACGGGAATGATTATGCGGCCGTGTACGCGTGGAACGCAGTCGACGTCCTCGTCGACGGTATGTTGCAGCACGGGAGAGTGATCAACGTGGTGGACAAGGGTTTGATAGTCGATTTTGGCTGCCGCACACAACGCACACAGTTTATCGAATACGGCCGCATTTTCCTCACGATCCAGCCAGCTTCCTGCATGGAGACACACCCGGGCGATAACGTACAGGTGCTGATGCGAGCGAGCCCCGATGTCCCGTGGAAGTGGTTCGCGGGTAGACGGGTCCCCACCGATTGCTCCTTCGACAGTTGCTACATCGTAAAGGTCCAACTACCGCATGGCGTCGTCCAGGAGCTCCTGCCCTGGCAACAAATGCGTCGACCGCCCTCGGACACGGAGCTAGCCAGTCACCGGGTGCGGGCGAAGGAATTCGAGATCCGCTCTTGTCCCTTGCCAGCGGTCTGGTCCGACGCATCGCCAGCGCTGCAAAGCACCTGCCGATGGCATCTGCAGCGCGTGCGGTTGGTCTGGTGTACGAAAGTGCTCCGAAGCACACTGTTGTACGTGCAGCATCCCCAAAACGATCCGCTGCAGCCGCAAGAACTGGTGTGTAGATGCTGCACGTAAACTGGGTCGATCGAATTGCAGTTGTTAACATACCGATATGTGACGGTAAGACGGCGCTGTTTTTGCTTTTACAGGAAGCCGTATACAAGGACGCGTTGAAGGATCATGCCGAGAGCAATATCCTGCTCGGTCGAGTAACTATACAGCCAGCCAAGACAAAGCGCATGGACAGTGTGTCCGATGAAATCCGTCTGTCTGTTCCAAGTGAGCTGTTGGTAGAGATATTCCTGTCGCTGAACTCCATATGCCGCGTCCGCTGTCGGCGCATCTGTGCCCTGTGGGACCACCTGCTCACCACCGAAGCGTACTTTCCCGATGTGCGCGTCTCCTGCCGTCCAGAGGAAAGTCCCTCATCCTGGATGAAGCACCAGTTTTGGATGCTGTCCACTCTTCTGCACTGCGTTAACCGCCGCACGAAGATGGTTATTCTGACGCAGGTGGATATAGACGAAGGGTGCGCGGCCGTCTCCATCATTAGCCACATGATCGACCGCATCGGGACGCTCGTGTTTTATCAGTGTTGCTGGCCCCACTGGGATTTTGCCGTAAATAAATTCCTGGCATGCCACGGCAGTATCATGCGTATGTGCAACGTTGCGGAGCGCGCGGTGCTGTTCAGATGCAGCTTGGTGGAAAGCTGTTTGACTGGCGTCCTGTCTTGCGTTAGCGGCAAACCAGGACCACAGTTGGAAATGCAGTTGTGGGACCTCTTGGAGCAGAATCTCGTTGCGACGGAACCGTTTGATCGGACGGTCTTGGCGGAATGGATCGCTTATTGCGCCCAGCATGGCCTGTTTTTAAAGCTTGAGAGCGTAAGTAGTAAGTACCTTTTTTCGGTGGGGTTCTGTCGATACTTACTGATAGTGTTGGTCACTGTTGGAATTACCGTACCGGCGTACGTATCGCTGGTTCATACTTCAATCGTAATTCGGGGTGCAATAAAAACCTTACTTATAACAATCATTGAAAAAGTGTGAGCGCGTCAGTTATGTTGCAGCTTTGTTTGGTTATAAGTAATTCTCCACAGTACTACAAGTATGGAAGTTTACATTTTACGATTTCGATAGGTGGTACTGATTATTTCGATTTACGATTGAAGTGTGGACCCAAATTACAAGTATAGCGTATTCGCGCGTGAATCGCAGCCTTTGCAGGCACTGTACAACTATCAGAGCGCGGATCCGCGCCCTTCCAATAACTATCGCGATTTCTTCTGGTCGGCCTCCGCCATCTCGGGATTGGATGTGAACACACTGACCCCACTGGCCGCGGCAGGTTTGCACCGCGTCATGAAGAATATACAGTGGCTGCCGCAGTCGCAACCTCATCGCACATCCTGCGCGAAGAAGGAATGACCACCGGCTGCAAGGGGGTCGTTATCCTATATCCAGGCTTCAGGAAACTGTGAATACCATCGTGCACTGCCACCTATACCGTAATTATCGAATCTGCACCTCCCCCCAAAATAAAGACCCCCCTCCGTAATAAGCCCCCCTCCCATAACCCGTTTGAAAAATAGCGCCTCCCCCCGAATTTGCCGCCCCCGGGGGCGTTATTAAATGTTAGGCGCCGCAAAATTAAATGATAGATATATACCGTAAATTGCTTCATAATACCTGTTATGATTTAACGAATAAACAGCAAACGGTCACAAAAATAATGTGGCGCTATGCTAAAATGCTGTTCGCAAGATCGTGAAATTACAAATACCGGTATCTACTGCTCTCACAGTCAGTTTGAACTAAATAGGATGCGCATTTGTTTGAAAAATAACGGCCTCCACCGAAAAATATCGTTCCAAAAATAGTACCACCCCCCCGAAATAAGCCCCCCCCCCCCTCCTCCAGGACGTTTGAACTTTTGCACCCCAGGGGTGCAAATTCGATAATTACGGTTCGTGTATATGGAGTTGATAGGTATGGAGAAGTGGATTAAGTTTAGAGAGGAACTAGTATGGCATAACCGGGCTGGCATTTATGTTTTTATGCTACATATAGGTAAAGTACTTCCGTTATTCTTTGTAAAAAGTTAACAGTTCATTTTAGTAGACTCTGATGCTTTACTTCTGTGTACGATGATTTTATGCCACAACCGTGAATGAACTGATGATAATAATATTATTATGGTGTAATACTGTTTAGTTACTCGTACTTTGTTGTATGTAGTCAGTCTGTGTAGTGACTTGTGGTTTATAACATTTTTATGATTAAAGAATCGAATGTACAGAGATCGAATTACAGGCGAGTACTTAATTAATTTTGTACAATTACAATTTACATTAGCTCCGCGTGGCGTTTCCGGTTTAATAGCCGGCCGACATAAAGTGGTAAGAATTGGGCTCTTATACAGTACCGTTTAATGGAACTTATAAGTACCATTTCTTCGGAATATATATATCTTACGTTCAGAATTTACATAATTTACATAGTTTTTTAATAATAATATTTTTATTATGACAATATGGCAATGGTGGCATTGTACGTACAAGCCCAACCTCGGCCTCCGGCCTCGGTCGGGAAAATGTAGGACTGAATTTTGATTGTTTTATTCTATAATTGTTAATATGTAATGATTATGGAATTATTGATTAGCAAACTTTACTGTAAAGTCTGTCATATGACGAACTACTACTCTTCTGTATATCCGGCGAAAATCCTTACCCTTGTGTCTGACCGGCGAAAATCCCTACCCTCAGTCTAACCGGAGGAAATTCCTACCCCTGTGTCTAACCGGCGAAATACCCTTCCCTTTTGTCTGACCGGCGGTATTCCATACTCCTTTTGTCTATCCGGCGAAAATCCTTACCCTTTGGTCTGACCGGCGAAAAACCCTGCCCTTTTGTCTGACCGGCAAAAATCCGTACCCCTCTGTCTAACCGGACGAAATTCCTACCGTTCTGTCTAACCGGCGAAAATACCTGTCCCTTTGTCTAACCAGCGCAAATCGCTATCCCTCTGTCTAACCGCCGAAAACCCCTACCCCTCCCCCTCCGTCTATCTGGCGAAAATCCTTACCTTTTGGTCTGACCGGCGAAAAACCCTACCTCTCTGCCTAAGCGGCGAAAATCCCTGCCTCTTTGTTTGACCGTAGGAAATTCTTATCCCTCTGTGTGTCTGGCGAAAATCCTTACCCTTGTGTCTGCCGGCGAAAACCCTTACGCCTCTGTCTAACCGGCGAAAATCCATGCCCCTTTGTCTGACCGGCGAAAATCTCTACCCCTCTGTCTCACCGGGAAGAACCACTTACCCCTGTCTGACCGGCGAAAATCCCTAACTCCGTGTTTAACCGGCCTCAATTCTGTGCTCTTATGTCCGCATGCTAAAATCTGTCTTGCCGAATTGACATTATTTTAAAACCATCCGAATGCCGAAATTTCCACCTGAAACAATCAGTAAATGCGTCCGCTTGCTAAAATTTTTTTAATTTGACATGGTTTATTATTTGGTGATCACGTTTGTCAACTGCGCAATCGGTTTTCCAGCCAATTATTATTTTTCCAATCGGTTTTCCAGTCATCAGATGACTGATTTTATTATTATCAGTATTATTATTCATAATTGTTATTTGTTTATTTCTGATAGTAATATTTATTATTCCTTTGTTTAGGTGTTACTTTTTTCTTTTCAAAACTGAGTGCAGAACTTTATTTTGTGTTTTAGGAATAATATTTCTGTTAACAGTATTGGTTATTAAATTATCGATAAAACTATTATTTAGTTTACGGAACCGTATAAGCAACAATGGTATGGCGAAAGTCCAGCCTGATGCAGCGAGTGAATGTCCGCATAATGAAATTTATCTCTTGCGCTAAAATGAATTTATGGGGAAATGGAAGAGCACCAAAACAGTGAAAACACCGCTCTTATAATAATCAGTAGAGTAATTAATTATCTAATTAATAATCCATAATAATAGTAATTCACTCAAGAAATAATTCTTCCTCCACTAATAATCACTAGCATACCGCGAATTGTTAAAAATAAAAATGTCACGTGCGAAAACCGAAGTCACTGTGCATATAAGCAGAAAAAATACGCAATTAATTTCATGAAATTTGGTGTCTGGAACTTCAAAGTAACTTTCTACCAAAATCTAAGACGCAGCAATGATGTTTCCGATTATACGTAAGTTACCCGTTGCCTTACAGTTAATCGCGTTATACTGTTGCCCTTTCCTCTTTCCGCCAAAGAAATGATAATGTACGAGTACTATCGCTCTGCCAGTTACAAAATTTCGACAAACAGGAGTATTAAGTTTTACTGATTACTGATGTACCGTAGTTTTTATGTCTCAGTTTGCCACGCTGTGTCAGTAGTTTCCGCTCGAAATATACGCATTTCCGCCAATCCACTAATAATTACTTTATGATAGGCCAATCAGCAAAATTCGTTTTGGTCGTGTTTCGTAATTCGAAGGAAAAGAAGGTCGAAAAACTAAAGTTATAGGGACAAATTACAGGATCTTAGCCGTTTTTTAAGCTATCGAACGAAATTCTGCGCCGGACAGTGTTGGAGGAAAAGGGAGAAAAAAAAACGGCGGAGTTAGGATTGTATATATAATAACAATATCAGTACGTACTACAGCCCGGTTTAAAGGCAGCTAGTGGCGGTTGCCTTGAGAGCTGGCAAGTCGAGCGACTTGTGCTCGGCATACCTCAGCTGGTAGGCTAAGTGCCCACTGCCCATTAACAACGTACGTACATTTGCCGTATATTAGTAAAGAGAAGGCGTGTCCTTGGCTATTTATCCAATGGCCGTGGTCAGTTGCGTACACAAGAAGGCGGCATGGAGCTCACTATGATGTAGCGCGCTTGGTTTGGATCTGCAGTCTGAATTTACAGCCTGCAGATTCATGCTTTCAGTTTTTTGAAACCATCGTCCACGTGAGTTTTTTTGTTTCAAAAACTAAAAGCTGACTCCGTTTTCCTTTTTCTTTCAACCAAACTAGGTTTTGCGCATTAGTTGCGTGCGATTTTGCATTTTCGTAAACCGATTCGGGATAAAGTTACAGTAGAGAATAGGCTTGCCTAAAGAAAAGGAAGCGTGTCCTGAAAACGTCCAGTTTGTGGCTGCCCTGCTCAACTACAGAACGGCTACTCTTCTTCATTTGTCGCTGGACTTCTACTTCTGCCCCATGATCCTGACTAGACGATTTCGTCAGCGTGCAGTTCTAGGGCAGGTGCACTTGGGAACAGTGAAACATAACCAGGGACAGTGAAATAGAACTAGTGAAGGTATGTTGAACCACCGCGTCTGTGGAGTTTACTGTACAGCTTTTAAATTTTATCTAAAATTTATGATAAAATAAACTGTACAGTGTACACCATTAACTTTGTTTTGCAAGTTTCACTGTAAAGTTTTCTTAGTATTTTAATTTATTTAAAATTTTTAATCAAATTATTGAAAATGATATGGAGTGTTACAGAATTGTATGCTGTAATACATATTTATTGTTATAATCTTTATTTTTTCAAATTTTGTGTAAGTCTCTCAACAAAATTTTAGAACGTAAAGGCCGCGGAAATATTAATTATTTTAAACATGCTTTTTGCAGATGCGGGTTCGCAAGAATTTAAAATGAAATAAACGGGGAAGTTTCGAACCCCAAACATCCGAAGCAGAATTCCAGCGCACATTTGGCAAAGGCTTTGTTGGCGCTATGAAAGGTATGTAGCTATCCACTGATTTCACCTCGTAATTAAAATCTGCCTACTGAGGTTCTTTAATTGGTTCAGTTAAGTTTTTTATGTTTTTAGCACATGTCCTCACCGCTGACTTCGCGACGTGACAGCCGCCAGAGCGATGACCTCCTGGATGAATCGCGAAATCGCGCGCTGCCGAATTTCAGCCGACTACCGGGAACGGCCGCCAAATTAAGAGCATAAAGATACCGGTAGATTTGTTGTCCAAAATGACTTGACTTTTATTGTTGTGTCTTGAATTCGCTTTTTTTTAAAGTTTTATAAGGTAGTGATTTATATGACCTAGATGATTTTAATTAACTGGTCAAGTTAGTAATTTGGTTCCTGGTTTTTTAAAGTTATTTTGCACTTAATAGGTTATTGTTATGACTTCGTATTAATTGCTTTTGCAGTTACGGAATTAGTTTTTTAGCGGAAATAATTAAAATTTAGCAATTTAAACTGCGTTCCTAACTGAGAACTCTGTATCCGCTGCTTGCGATCCGGTTAAGAGTACGGTTTGCTCCACATACGACCCGCAACGAATTCCTATAGCATCTTTCATCGAAATCGACTCTCTTAGGACTCGACTGACCAGTTACGGTGAATCGTCAAACGAGCCGCTAGGTGCTCGAAATCTGTATCCCTCTGTACTCGTAACACGATCGCCTAATCATAGAGCTCCACTCTTCAACCAAAAAAATTTCACTATACAGCCGCTCCTCTTCGGATCGACTGAGGATCTAAAGTGCAGTACCTGTAGATCCTTTAGGGATCGTTTAGAATTAAGCCTTAGGATCGGGCAGACTGTATGAATGTTCTTTTCGCGCCCTTGCAAACAAATTTCGTAAAGAATTTCAAATGAATTCAGTTCAAATGTTTCATACGACGAGAGTGCGACGATGGCAGAACAGCAAATACAAACAGTAAAATTAATACTAATTAACGTAAATTATAAAGATACGAGTACATACGGCAAGTATGTCGCCCATGTCAACCCCCCAGGGAACCCGGTTCTAACACTACGTTATGTGGAAGGAAACGGTTGCAGCTCGGCACTCCACGCCATCCGTAGCACCCTGCTGATGGCGACACGCTTTGGCTGAAAAGTTAAGGCAAACGCAGCACACCACAACTTTCCAATGAAAACAGCAAATTCACCTTTATTTTTCCATTCACAAACGCAGCGCATCATTATCGCCGTTCTCATTATTTTCCTTATCAGCATCTCCGTCATTCATCTGCGCCAACAGATATCTTTTCACCCATTTTAATGATGAATCCATCCATAATCCACTGCATCGTGCCTGTGTTCACAGCACTACGTACAGTGATGGATCATCGATGATTTTGTGATTATTTATTTGGTGATTTTCCCATATTTAAGTTTTCCTCCAAAAATGGGAGACGATTCCCCGGTGATTTCCTCAGCCTATCCCATTATCATCAAACCCGCTTTTGACAAAGTACGCGCAGAATTAATTCCCCGATCCACTGCAACGAAAATCTGAGCTGTGTGCGTGATTGCAGGTCAATCAGAGCGTGAAAGAACCGAAGGCATCCGACGATGTGCGCGATGCTTTCTCCAAGGCAATATCCCTGATTATGCTGTTTTTCCAGTTGTTTCTGAACCCCTGGTGTTGCAGGTGGAATCGGCGTATCCAGGATGGACCCACGATTTCCTCTCGCAGCTGATTCGCGCCGTGGAGCTGCCCGTTGTCAGCCTGAACGAGCCCGTTCTCAGGCTGGAAGCCTCCGTAGAAAACGAAGGTTGTTTTTTTTCACACATTTTTTTAATTTTTCTAACGGTGTTTGTGGTTATTTGTGGGCAGGTTTGCGGATAAATCGGTCGGACGACATTTTCCAGGATCTCAATAAAAAGTCAGCCAATTTGAAGCGGATTTTATCGCGGATACCCGATGAGATTACGGATAGGCGGACGTTTCTGGAAACGATCAAGTATGACACAGAATTTTTAACTGGCTGTTTTATTGCTTGGGTGGGGAGAGTGTGCCTGCGTTGTTAGCCGAACTACTGATCACATGCGACGTGGGATATTGTTTTCACTAGTATAATTTATTAATTAATTAATTTTTAATATTTATTGATTTATTATCAGTGGTTTATTAATTTGCAGTAAGATTTTTTTATTTATTTGAAATATTCAGATTTATTCAGAAACACCATACCGTAACTTAGTTATCAGTGTTAAAATAGTAATGCATTTATTATGCAATAATGCTACTGTTAAGCACTTAGCCCATCTTTGGTAATTTTTTTTCAGAAAGTAAAAAATTAGTAATTTATTTTTACGTTTCTGAACATACGAGTATGAAATAAGGTTTTTGGCTTATTTTGTTAGTTTCCTTGTTTTCTTTCCTTCATTGCATTGCTAGATTTTATCTCTAGAATCGGTTACAACAAAAAAAAACTATTGTGGAAAGGATAATATTACAATTTGCAGATTTTTTCCGCGCGCTTTTAATCACTTCAGTTGAGACGACAAGTTTAGCAATTTCACTACGCTGACTTTGTCATTTGATATTTGGTACTATTTCGTACGTTTCCGGAGCTAGATCATTTTTATTTCTTTTTTTAACCAAGATCATTTTCTCTTGGTTATTTCATGCGGTTCACTCGAGAAAGTTTGCAATTTTGTGTCGACTGCAGAGGTATTTACGGGTATTATTCATTATTGCTCGCCCGTTATTGAGCTGTAAATTACTGGTTTTTACTGGTTTTTATTAAATTATTTTAGTGAAAAGCGTGTAATTGGCTTTCATAATAATATAATCAGCAGCAGATAGTTTTCGAATTGTTCTTCATGTATTGCCTGATTAATTCCAGAATTTAGCGAATTAATTCCGCAATTTGAAATGTAAATTTCTAACCAGAAAACGAAGTAAAATCTCTGATTTAAAGAAAATAATTTGCGCTGACTTGTTAATATCCCGTTGGAAATCTTTTTGCTGTTTTCTTCTCGATAAGCACTTTCTCTCTCTTTAATGCTCATGTGACCGAATTCTGACGAACGTTGCTTGGATGATTACGATTGCCGGATAATTAATGCAACGTGTAGGATCTGTGCGGTGAGGTGCGCCTGCGCGCGAACAAGTGTTTGTTGATTCATCGTTGGTGATGTCGTTGTAATGGCGCAAAGAATGCGGCGATTATTGATGCTACGCGCATGAACAGCGTCCGCGGCGTCGTGCATGAATAAACCGGGCACAATTATTTGGAACAAGATACACTACAACGGCATTTCTCCGTTTGTGGCGCTGCATAGGCCGCCATCAACACGTTCTTTTTGTTTGTTCATGTAACCACGAAATTACCACAGTTGTATGTATTGTGTCGGTTTCTGTTATGTTTTTGGAATGCAGGACGGATGTGGCTGGTGTTCGCGTTACGTGTAGAGAATTATGAGTGAATTTTTTCTGGCTTATTTAATAGCGAAATTATTTCTGTAACTATTGAAGCTTGCCAATGCAAGGAGACTCACAGGCAGTTTCGCGGTTTTGTTTGGCTTGTTTGTAAACAGTTTTATGAAATAATTTCACAACTAAAGTCACTAGAATATAAAATATGTTTTAATGGAATTTATTTAATTTTGAAGTCGAATAGACAGATACGATACGAAACAGCCTTCCGTCTGTTTTGCCGTTAGTTTAATATTGTTAGAAATAAATTCCTTCCAGTAATAAATCAGCCCTTTTATTGTCGTAGTGATATTTGCTAATTCCGTTGTCACGTACGCATTCAGTTTCTTGTCTGCGTCAGATACGATGGAATGGTTTTACTTGTTATTATTTAATAGAATATACTATAAAACTGTAAATTGCAAATTCAACATTGATATGTTGAAGTTCTAAAACAAAAACCTTTTGGTGGCGAAAATTGTACTTGACTTTCCAACAGTTCGTGACCACTGCTGCGTCAGTATTTGTAGCAGTATTATAGAATTAATGTAGTGTTGTGACACCACTAGTCCTAGATAACGATATCATGTCTGTAAGTGACTTTGTGCAAGATATGCCCTGACATGGACACTGTATAATGTCTACGCCAGTCAGTGATTAATTTTTCTGTTCGTCTCTTTTTAGGGAGATTGCCAGTGCTATAAAGAAACTCTTGGACTGTGTGCATCAAGTCACAGAAATTATTCCTTCGGACTCGGGACGGCAGGTGCGTCAGCACTGTAGTTTGGAAAACTCTTGAATCACCGGATAAATATTTCCCAGTATCAAGAGTAGTAATTGTTAATTAATACTGGAGAGAATTGAGATTTAAAAATGATCTGCAGAATTTCTTCATTTATTAAGGAAAAGAAAAATTTTGGAGTTGGAATGGTTTTTTTGGCCTCCTTTGGGCGTGATTTTTCTGAAACTACTATTAGGATTACTTGAGATTCAGAATTGCATTTCTATCATTTTCACTTAGGCAAAATTAGCCATCATCACTTGCAAAAGATCTGTAGCAATTTGCGTCTTTTTTACGTTGCTCTTATTCTAGCAGCTTATGTGTTATGATCTAAATTTTTCAAAGTAAATGCAAAAACGATTATTTTGAAAACTGTAAAATTTTCGAATATGTCAAGTTTTTTTAGCTTTTTCTTTGTTATTTTTTTATCTCTCACGAAACACAATTTAACTCAAATTCCGGAATTGCTGCAGTGGGCCATTGCACTACGATGCGTAATGGAACACATTAGCTTATGCAGCAGATCGTGTGGTATCTTAAAGATCTGGCTAATTTTGCAGACTCTGGAGCAGAGAAAAAAAGAGTTTGTCAAATTTTCCAAGCGTTTCAGTAATACCCTGAAGGATTTCTTTAAAGACGGACAGTAAGTGTGGTTGATCGGAGCATTTTGGCTTGATGGCAGCCGGCGGTGTTGATTTAAACCGCTATTGTTCGTAGGGCCAACGCGGTCTTCTACAGCGCCAACTGTTTGATCAATCAGACCAATTTGATTGTGCAGACTGTGAAGGAGAAGTGCGAGTAGCGGCGGTTGTTGTGTTTAGCCTCTGTTTTTGCCCCCCTTTTGTTGTTTTCACGTGTCGGCACGGTGTTTTGTCCGGCGGCCAATGGTATTTTTCCTCTCCACGCAGCGGGTCGCTGTAATTTTTTTTATCTTGCGCTTCACGCGGACCTCGGTGGTGTGTGCAAACACGATAATTATTAATTCTAAGGTTTTACGGAGGAAATGCAGTGAATTTTATTTTTTGTATTGTTTTAGCTTTTTGCGATTTTTAGCGGATTTTTTTGGAGGATGTTTTCTTCCTCGTGTCGTTTAATATGCTGTTCTCGGTGTGTTACTTTTTGATTGTTTGTTTTTTGAAAAAATGATGTATTGTACAAAATGCCCGTAAAGAGATTAAATTTTCAATGTTTCGCGATCGCTCATATGTTTTGATTAAGCACATTTCATCGCTTTCACCAGAGAATATCAGGGAGGTTTTAACCCTTGCACTACGAAAGTTCTGATTCTCCATTTCAGTTGGCAGCTGCCGTTAGAATTTTGGCTGATGGATAAATTTGGTTAACTCATTGTTAGACGGTTAATTAATTAATTCCGTAGATAATTATCTTAGCCAACAGATCCCGTGCATTGCAATATTCCAGAATTAATTCTTGCCCGTTTTCGGTAATGTACATACTGTATGCACATAGGAAAACTGGCACCCCTTAATACGATTTTTTCTGCTAGTGTGATAATTACGGTAAAACCGTAAATGATATCGCATATGCTGGTTTAATGGCCAACAGTTTATCTGTGAAACTATGGATCTTTTTCTTCAAGTTTCTTGAAATTAGAAACTGAAAAGAAAATTTTATTATTAGTCTCTATGTATACGTACGCTTCGTTAAAGCCGTTTTTTTTAAAAATAGCGTCAATCGAATTTCTCTTTCTGATAAGACATTTTTCTGATAAGAATTTCTTATTATTAAGAAATTTAGTTGCCGCACATTACGTAATTGTTGAAGTTCAGAATTTAATCGAAACAACTTTTTATGCATGTCTGCGATCGGCATCAATCGGCGAAAAATATGAGTAACTGTACAACCGAAAATATACAGGAACAGATGCACGCCTCGTAGTTCTTTTGAACTAACCAAATCACAATCAATTTACATGTACATTTGAAATATTCTGTGCTTTATAATTACCAGTTGTTTTTTTTAATTGTTGCTGCTCTTTTGAAATTGACTGACGGTCGTATATCATTAGGTGACTTCATGGCTGCTAGGTTTATTGCCCATTAATTGTCACATTCACCTACTTCACCGTTTTGTACGACAACTGTACATATGCATGTAACGTGGTATGGTGATTTGTGACCTTGTCAGGAATTAGTCAGTCATGACCGGATAGACGTTGCAGATTTGCATGTACCTGTTATTTTTACAGCATTAAGCTAACTATATCGTTTTTCGTTTGGTGTACTTGTAGTATTTGTGCATACGAAGTATACCGACTGATGCGCTGGTACGTCGGTTTCAGTTTTCATCCTAATGACTTCAATGTTAATTTATAAATCAGGCCCCAATAATTATTATGAATGCATCCAGAAAAATCCTCACGGCATGCCTGCGGTTACTCATTACTGTGTTTCTGGATATCGTCGTGGGTTCGAGTAATGATCGGGAACCCCGGCAAAGTAAGCGGCTTATATGCACGATTTCGTTCTTCAGATTTTTTTCGACAGATATTTTTTGTAAATTAAGTTCCCGTCTCGGGATTTTCGGGAATTCGAAAAATTACAGTAGAAACACAAGTTCGGCAGCAGAAAAACCGGCATAGTCGGTGGTATGTATATTCAATAAAGAATGCGCTGAAATAGATTTAGTATTATCATTGAATATTATTTTAAGTATTCAGCTAGGCTTTCGTTGCACTCATGTTTTCATCTCACCATCAGGTTAATACTGTGTTTTTCATAACAGTGATGGGAGGCATGGGAATGCCGATGATGGGAATGGGAATGAACGCCATGCCAATGCAACCACCGGGTAGATAACCTATCATGAAATCCGCTTATGGTTCACGGCAATTTTGTCATCGTTGTCTTACGTACAGAGGGTGATTTTGCAATATGCTTCCACTTTCTTTATGAATTTATTGCCATCCTCACCGTGCATATTTTATTTTTAGAGCCGTTAAGTTTGAAAGCCCTTTCTCTTAGCGATCATAACAAATTAATTTTAAGAAATAGAAAACAACTTAGAATACGGTGGGATTTTGCAAACCGACAAGGGCGAACCAAACCAACCGAACCAAACCAAACCAAACCAAACCAAACCAAACCAAACCGGGCGAACCAAACTGGGCGTTCTGCTTTAAAATCACTTTTAAGGGCCACTTACTTCTTTTTTCGAATTCAATTAATTATGAATTATAAAGCACATATTGAAGTATTTTTAAGCGACAAGAAGTGAAGGAAAGAACAAGGGAGAGAATTACTGCAACTTTGTGTCCGTGCTGGAAGCATATTGCGAAATCACCCTCTGTATATTTCACCACTTCTATAATATTTCACTACCATGTTTCACTACCGTATTAGCCATTTACATATTTATGCATTATGTATTGTACTTTCATTGTGTTACCTATACAGAGCCCGGTTTGCTTTCTAGCGGCTAATGGAATTTTTATTATACGGTAAACATAAATGCATGTCATTTTTTGAAATTTTGTCCCGTGGTTACAGCTATGAGCCCGCAGAACCCGGCACCACAACCGGCAGCCGCTTCTGGTGGTTCCAGCACCGACAATTTCGTGCCGCTGACCATGGTCAGCTCCTTGACAGCGGATAACACATTCCTCAAATTACTCAAGTAAACCGACATTTATTGTTTCCGTGTCGAGACGTTTTTCTTTTGAAATTTTTTCCTGCATGACACTAATATTCAGTACAATTTGTCGCCAATTCATTGTACAACTTAAAAGTGGAACTTTAATATAAGAATTGAAATTGGTTGAATTGCTTAAATAATTTTCAACAACATTTTTACCAGTGTGTTATTTATGAAAATCGTGATCATTTGCGCACGTTTTGTACAAATAGCCACGCCCATCAAAGGAAGCGTTCCTCACAAAAGTTAACTGTACTAAGTTATTGCCTTTGGTTATTAATTTATGGTTGCAGCGTAATTGATTTTACTTTGTGATTATTTGCGTTTTTTTCTGTGGTGTGATTCTTTTGCGCCACAGTACTAGAATATCAGTGCCTGTTTTTGTATTGCTTAATAAGTATTAGTAAATTGTTATTTATTTTAATAAATAATAAGCATTGCTTAATAAGTATTGCTTAATAATAATAAATAAGAAGCGTTGCTTAATAAGTATCACTTATTTTATTTTTTCAATAAGGAATAAATGGATCTTGTAGATCGCCGGCGTCATCATCGAGTGAGCTAACGGCGGCGGAACTGCGCGATGCCACGCAGCTGGTTTTTAACCTCACTGACCACCTGACAGCCATCTGTCACCTTCAGTTCCATCCTCCTTTTAAGGTACAGTAAACATTTTTATTAGCCAAGAAAACAGGCTAGCAGCATAATTTCTGTAATACGTGAAATAACTCTGCAAATAAGTAGTTGAATTTGTTTGGCGAATATACAATACAATACATACAATACAGTTGAACATACAATACTTTGATAAGACTGTTTTTAAGGTTTTTAAAAAAATAATTTGTAGAAGTTTAATTTATAGGAATGCTTTTGAATATTACAGATTTCATCGGGTAATGTCGGCATCCGGCCGCAAGTGCAGAACGACTTTCCCATCCCCAACGGCTTCATCCATATTGAGCCGCCCGACCGGCGACCGGAACGCACTATTCTGGAAATTATTCGCGGTACCCGGCAACTGTCGCTGCTGTACCAAGCCGTCCAGATCGTGCCCGGCTTGACGGATTATTTAGCATGTACATCATGGCGATTTTCTCATTTTGCTTCTGGTCTGAACAGTGACGATCAATTAGCAATCGGTATTGCGTAGGTAATTCTCCCATCACCTTCTTCGCGCCGAATGATGAAGCGGTGGAGACATTCGGGATTTCGCGGTTTAAACTGCTGTTACACTGGCCGAATGCCATGCAAGGTAAATCCGACAGATTCGACAATTCAGAGGCAATATTTTCCTTGCCTCTGAATTTTTAATGTCTCCATTTATTTATTAGTTGGTTTTTGCGTTGCTTACTCTGCTATTCTGATAAAACTTGAAATACTGAAATTAGAAATGCGTTTCCAATGATACTTAATATGCTTCTTATACGAGTATTTTAAGTTAAAAACATGGCCGTACTTCTCATATTCTAACAGAAATCCTAACGAACATGATCGTTGTCAACGGGTCGTACTGGTCGACCGACTGGACCAGCGATGAAGGCCTAAAAACCCTCAACACCTACGGTTCACTGATTATCAAGATTGCCGACGGTAACCGCACCACATCACCGCTCAACCACATCCATTACAAGTTACAACTACAGTGTACAACCATCACTGTTATTGACATTCTGCCTCGTTTACAGATGGTATCCTGCGCGTCATTAACTCCAAAATCTCCCCGGTCCTCCCGTCGGAACGCAACCGGCCCCCGGGTCTCCTCCCGGGGCGGGCGCGTGAAGACCAGGCGTTGGTATTAGAGACGGATCTTAAGGCATCCAACGGCGTGGTGCATATTGTCGATAATGTATTGAATCCGCCGGTGCCGTCGTTGAATGACACCGTCGCACAGATCTTCCCGCTGCATCCGTATATGCCGCTACCCAAGATCCGGGTTAGTGCGGAGTGTAAGCAGATCCTGGCGGATTTGTTTGATGCCGAGTAATGCCGTAGCTGATCGGGGGAACGCTCTCGTCAAACATCGGAATGGCGTTGTTATGCTGATTGGTGCTTTTGAAGAATATGATCTGCTGGTGTCCGTAATACGAGCAAGCACGCCGTTTAAGTCATCTGTTTTTTATGGGTTGACGCAAACCAAAATAAAGTTATACACGGAGAATAATTTGGAAATTATGTAAAAGCAACCTAACCAAAAAGGCAGAACTAGTAGTCGTAATACAAGGCAAAAATATAGAAAAAGGGTAGCGCAAGCAGACGTACAGACTCTGTATGTACTTACATATTGACTCGTGAATTAAAAGTACGTACGTTTTATTACTACATAATTGTAGAAAAATTTAGTAATATACCTTACGATTACTTCTTAGGTTAGGTTGTCGGCTTTGTCCGCGCGTCGTAATTTCCTTACAGTTAATATCAGATTTTCATTACATCGGTCAAACAACTACGATAAAAGTACCTTATATTATTTTATTTGGAGCGAGCTTTGCATATCTAGAGTTAGTAAGTAGTGGTTAAAAAGTGCAGCCTTGCGTGTCCAGATAGCGAAACTCTTGCTGCGTTCATAGTTTATAACGAGGCTGACGTAAATAAGAAACCCCTATGTCATATCGGTTTCAAGTTTCAACATAGCTGCCAACGGAATTTAAAAAGGTCAAGCCGAACTTGCAGTTCATATCTACGGCCGATTTCAGAAAATTCTTGTACTTCATGTTGAGTCTTGATAGTCTTGAAGCACGTTTTAAGATCTACGGTTTATGTGTGCTTCAACACAACGCTGACAAAGCACATGATCTTTTTATTGTGGGTTCTATCAATATTCATACAGCTGCACAAGAAAGGTACTTAAATTTTTTAATCAGCAAACCCATTTGATTCGTAAGTAGCGATTTCATGTAACAGAAGTGATAAGTACGTACGATAAATCGCTTAAATACGACAAACACCTATTTGAATCAATAATTATTATGGGCCACATCCTTATAACCTTGGCTGAATGCCAATCTTTCCAGTTTTTTTAAGTCTTTTGAGTTGGAGTGTCGTTGCTAATACGACCACGGGGTCCAGGATTATCTGCAGCCAGGACAGGACAAAGGTTACTGCGCTCATTTGACTGTAAAACTCACCATCAGCGGCAACAACCTGGAACGCGAATACCGCTGCTGTATCTAGTACTTTTTGTGGAACCCAACAAATTAGCAGAGAAGCAAGCAGCGTGACGATTGGTATAACTCCTTTATAACGTTTCTTTTTGCTTTGATGGTGAGCTAAGTATTTGCCAAGTATTAACGGTAGAGCCACGACCAGAAACAGCAACGGTGTAATGAAAACAGCAACCGAGACAACCTTCAGCCATAAACCAACGTCGCCGGCGTAGTAATTGCAGTTCTTGTCTGCATAACTGGCCTGTAGTATAATGCCCGGCACGCAAAGAAGATGGATGTAAATAAAAACCATCAACACTACCAACTTGGTTCGCGAGAGCGTGGAGCGCTGGTAATATGTTACGGGGAAGAATAAGGCCCACATCCGGTTGATGGTTAACAAAGCGTGGAGATGCAGAGCGAGTCCGTCCAGTGTATACTGCTGATACATCATTACGGCACACGGTATAACGTCAAAACATATTCTGGTATCCCAGTAACCCTATTAATAACATTTATATAGAAAGACAGTTTTATATGTTTCGGATGAGTGATTCACAAAAAACCGCATGTGATACACAGGTTTGCATGTCGGTTCATGCAAATCGCTTTCAGCACTGACTGATAACGCCTGGATAGTTATAAGTTTATCTCGTTCATCATGAATATTGTCGTGATTCGGCAAATTTCGTTCGAAAAATACTAAAATAATTTTAGCTAGCAAATTCATCTTAAGCTTCTACAGATACACTTAAACTTACAAAATTAATTAATCTTGTTGAAGATGTACGAGCATCATTTGCACAAGTTAATGTGTATACGTAAAAGCTAGGTGAATTGCGATATTTCGACCGTATTACTAGAAAAATTTGTATTACACCTTGAAAGATTGGGCATTCTTGTTTTTAATGCGTAGTACTCTGTAATTGATTACCGAATGTGCGCTTAACTGTAATTATGCATAATCGCAAATCACCTTATTTTTTTCTCTGCATGCTAGCCAGAATCTTAGGCAAAGATGTAATTATAATATATTTTATTGCACTCCAGAAAACTCCCGGTAGCAACGGTAGCGCCAAATTAAATATTACTTAAATTAATCTCCTTCGGACTCAGAGAAAGAGACAGAGTGCGCATAACAACAGCGATATCGCTAGCTGACTTATTTTTGTAGCAGGTAAATAATTAAAATTTACGGGGTAATAAGACACTGTAAGTGCGACAGCCGGCAGACGAAATGTTTCATTAGCGCCACGAAATGTTAATCGATAACGTTAGTTACTGAATATTGTACTACTTCTTAGAATTATGCACCCATTGAAACGGTCCGCTTTTGTATGCAGTATTTCAGACTAGCACAATCAATCTAACACAAACGCCTGATTATCTGATAGTTTGCCGGTGGTAAAGCTAAATTCATCTATATTCATCTATACAATAAACCTCTCTATGATATAACATTATATACATTGTCCATATTATACATAAAGATAAATGAACACCGCGCTAGTATTTGGCGTGTTTCTACCTGTATATTATAGAGATTCATTTCTGTTAGCTTACCGCAAGTCAGACTTACAAAAAGCCAAGTGGCAGTGAGTAACAACAAATGACGCGGAAAAAACTACCCAATAATGCGATAACATACCAACTGTCACTGCCGCGATAAGTGAATGACCGAACTTACGCTAAGTCAGTCTGTTGATAAACAACCGAGTACATGTACTTTATGCATCTTCACATCGCACATGCAAAAAAGAGCTCGAAAATGTTACTGTATATCCAGTTATCTTCAATACATCGGTAAAGCTAATTACTGCCGTCTTGAATGACTATCGAGTTAGCTTTAATATTGCTTAATTAATAATTATTGCGCGAAATTACCACCTAATTAGTAATGAATGCCATCTCAAAGTCAATAAATTAATGGTAGCATATATCTCTCTGCGTTGTAATTATGTTAAATCTGAATTTGTTATTACACAGAGTCAATAACACAGTATTAACAGCATTAACGTGCAATGCATTGCAGTTGCACTGCACTCGTGTACACCGTGTAACGCGTAACACGCACAATGCATGGATAAGTCAACGATGGCCAACGGAAAATCTAGTCGAGACTAGATTTTCCGTTTGGCAATGTTGCCTTAAAGTGGGCATGTGTTGACTGTTGCAAGAAACCAATGCACAACGCTTGCGTTATCTGTGAATGACACATAGGACCATGACGCACAGTCCGTTGGGCTGCATTATCATAAGGCAGTCAGAACTGAAAGTACCTAATCATTAATCGTTATGGTCAATCAACAGAAGACATTCAACGGTTCATAGCTGAAAACACATAGCAAAAGGGGCACGTACGCGTACATCACTGATGTCAAAAAAAGTCTCTTATCAGGATTTCGCACAGAGTGCATCCCAACGGCTGCGTGTACCATGCAGTTCCATTGCGGGTGCAGCACTTAACTTGTTAGTGAATGCGCTCGACAAAACTTGATGTTTCAGTCGAGCGCAATCTTCGTACCGCGCTGCACCAACACTGAAATTCTTGATTTTCCTGTGTTTTCCAATGCTACTATTTATCCAACAGGCGGCAAGTAATTTAACTGATGGTATTTATTGGGATGTATGTGTATAAACTGACAGCATCCAAGTCTATCCTTGACTCTTTCAGACAAAAAATGATTTACATCGTCTGGCCAGTGCAGCCGTATCTTATTACAAATTAATACCTATTTCTTTGTTTTGGGAAGTAGCGATAATTGCGAATCGTTGTACTAAAAACTGCGCACAGTGTACCGGTATTCTCTGACTGCATGACAATCGAACTGGACGCTCAGTGCTATCAAGCGAGGTTGGTGTGGATGGTTTGGTGATATACAGAAACTGGCAGTTGTCCACCGAGGAGGAAAAATACATTTTCCAGAAAAGATATGCAAAGTTGGATTACTGACATGTTTGCCGGTATAATTTCTATCAGTTGAAAACTTTTGCATACACTCATGCCCAACAACTACTCCTGAATCTAAAGCGTCAATAAATTCCTGCTGATTGAATACGAAAAATGGCAACGTACACAAAAGGGTCTTCAAATGACTAATCAGTACTGCACTACAAAGTACAAAAATTTAGGAGACAGACGCAAAGGGTCTGTAGAGAAAAAAAGCAGTATTTTTACCAAGGTATTTTTGCCGGGTTACGACAAAATAACTCCAGGACAAATTTTGTCTTTTTCAGGACAAAAAAACACTGATTTAAGGGTGATTGTGATCCATACGTTTCCCATATGAGTAAACGTCTAAATCAATGTACCGATATTACTATGATTCATATACAATGTACGACAAAAAGAGGTTGAACCGATCAGTCGGTCCGCGGTTCAAAATAACCTCGCAACGACACGCCACCACTAAAACTTGGACGCTTACTCACTACTTTCAGACGCTAGCGCTCCGTGAATATCAAAGTGCAGCTATACTAGTTGCATATCAAAAGGTGTAGAGAAAAATTTTAAACTTTTTGATACTAAACCTGTGGCTGTTTATGGCGAACAGCACAAATTCTAGCAATTTTGCTTTCCCATAGACTTCGGCATTGATTGCAAGCCAAACGGTTATGCGCACACGCCGCACAGATCCTATGCTGTGCTTAAGAGAAAGCAAAATGGCTGGAATTTGTGCTGTTCGCCATAAACAGCCACAGGTTTAGTATCAAAAATTTCAAAATTTTTCTCTACACCTTTTGATATGCAACTAGTATAGCTGCACTTTGATATTCACGGAGCGCGAGCGCTGAAAGTAGTGAGTAAGCGTCCAAGTTTTAGTGGTGGCGTGTCGTTGCGAGGTTATTTTGAACCGCGGACCGACTAATCGGTTCAACCTCTTTTTGTCGTACATTGTACTTCTTATTGATGGGGTAACAATAACTGCTGACGAACCCAATAAGACAGAATGCGGCGTTGACCGCACTCAGTGTTAGAAGTCCAAAGTAATAAGGTGTGTGGAATTGTTGAAGCCGTACAAACACGGTAATCAACAAGATATTCATAAGCAATCCCAAACAGCTGCTGACTGCACTGAAATGCATTTTCCATAGCCAGTCATTCTCGCTATACAGGTACGTGACTGTTGTATTGTCATCCGAGATGTTTCCTGTCGAGAGATCAACATCCGTTGCATCATTAGAGAAATTTCCAATGGACATGACGAAAGGTCGATCAACCTGCAGTGGTCAGCGGAAGACGCGTTTAACGAGAAAAGCAGTTTTGGAAAATTCAGATTGACGGATCATGAAAAGGGCTGATACAAAACGCTACTAGACCAGGTATAAATCGAATGGTTTCAGTAACCAATCGCTTGTGCTTTTCTGCAGTGGTTCGGTATTTGGTTAGCGCGTAAGCATTGAACGTCACTGCTTTTTGTAACCCGCTTGCAAGAACTCCATTAAGCCAAACAGCTGTAAAATTTTGCGCTGTTTGTAAAATCTCTTTTACCGATTTTCTTTTTTTTGGTAGGGGACAACTGCCACAGATCACAACGAGGGCATCAAATTGCAATAAACGGCAGCGGAATTGCGCGCTACCCCACAGCTGGCGTTTAACCTCGCGGATCACCATTCGGCCTTCCGGCACTTACAAATCCAGCATTATCCCACCCTCTCCTTACAGGGTGTATTTTTACGAGATTTTGCACAAGAAAAAAATGTTAAACGGTATGCAGAAGTTACACTGAACTTATTCAAGGAATTACGAGCATTTATAAACATACAAATATAGTCTGTATAAAATGTTGATAATACTATTTTTAAACTCTTCCAATAATTCTTGTTAAACTTAATTTATGGAGTGCGTGGAATGTTGCAGGTTTAATCGGGTAATGTCAGCATCCGGCTGCGAGTGCAGAACTACTTTGTGTTTATTTGTGTTTACTGTATTTCGGCGAACAGGTTGTTCGTTTTTTGATTTATGCGGCCCTTAAATCCAAGTCCAATGATTTGCTATGCCGCTATGGGAAGAAATAACTGATTTAAATTGGAGTTACGCCGCACTTAATTTGCCGGTTTTGCCCCCATTCTACTAATTACAGTGTATATCAGTGCCAGAATTTATATAAGTGTATCACGGGCTGTCTAAGTTGTGTTTGCAGTAATTACATATTGTGACAAAGAATAACAAATAATCATGTTCGAACTAATGTCAATGGTACAAGGTGGAAAAACTCAAGAAAACCGGTAGAAATGAGGCGGTAGCGAGCAAAGCAGCACAATGACCGGTATACAGCACACAGAAAATGTACGAGTAGAAACACAATTAAAAAATACGCAATCTTAGCGGAAGCAAAATTTAATGATAAATCTCATCAGCAACATTAAATCGAATTAAACCGAAGTCCACGGGATTAGCCAGTGCATTACCAATGCTGCAAATATATGCACGCCGTGTTCTAATCGTACCGCACTGCCGTGACGCCGGCCACATTAGGCAGGACCTTGCGCATCTCCTCCTTGAGGCGGTTGAGCACGTCCCAGTTGGGCTGACCGTCCGCCCGCGGGATGTCCAGTTCGATGATACTGGTGTGGCGCTGCTGCTGGCGATCCTCGTGCTCTTTGACGAAACTGGCGCCGTAGTGCTGCAGGAATTCCCCGTAGTACTGGAACTGGGGATGCATGCAACTAAGGATCTTCTGCGCGTTGAGCATCTTCGCGTCGATGGGGTGGGTGTGGCGGATGGCTGAGACGTACTGGGCCGCCGTCATGGTGTACTCGTTCTCGGTGGGGCTCACCTGCCGGCAGGTCTGTACCGGCTGAGCGTTCCCTGTTTTTCAGCCAAATATCTCGTAAATCGTGTGTAATACTCGTATAATATGTATATCGCAGATAAGAGTACATACGGTATTTTTATCTATATTAAACGTCAGCAAGCAAAAAATTCATGCATACGTCTAGTACATGCGCCGGCTAAACAGGTACCGATATAAATTCTTGAACAGTACGGTACTCTTGAAAAAATCTGAACCAGCCTTTCTACAATCCGACTTTTAAAATTAATTATCTCATAGTATCCTAATAAACTGTTGCTTTTGAATTTATTCAATTTCTAAATCGGGCATCTATTTCGAAAATTTTTGAGCAATTTGTTTTTCATATTTTTCGGAAGGTTACCTCTGCTGGGCTGCAGCAAACGTTATTCTGCCGTTGTAACAACTCACCTCAGTTAGATAGAAGCCTAATTAAGATGAATAAAAACTCCTTATTTTGTCCTATATTTTTCTTACCAGCTTGCGCGTTTTTCATTCGGTGATGTGTCAACGCCCGCGTCAGGGCCAGGAACGGCGATGTAGCCCCGGCTTCGTGCGCCATCCTCCCGATGCGCGTATCCGTAATCGGCACACTCTTAAACAGCTCCACCTCCTCCTCCATCCGCATCTGCATCGTCTTACTCTGGGTGCCCTGCGCCAGCCGGAACAGCTCCGGTGCCAGCTGCTGCAGGACCATCTCCGCCGCCTTATGCTTGGCCGCCTTCTTGCTAACCCCCGTCCCAAACCCGGCCGCCTTGCCCTGCAGCATGACGGTAACCTCGTGGCATTCCCCGGTACTCATTACCTCCCGGAATACGTACTCCGGGAAGCAGTTGCGCGCCCGCCTCGTGAACTCGTGGAGTAGCTGCAGCTGGGTCTTGTTAGCGATGTTGATGGTGACCTTTCCTTCGGGATGGTCCGGACAGTGCACGGTGACGTACTGTTCATCATAAATCAGTAATATTAAATAAAATAATATAACACATACAAAATAATACTAATATTTAACAACATATTGAGGATTATAAATTTGTATTAAATTTTGGTACCTGGGCGCCCTTAATGACCGGATGGGCTTCGGTATCGGTGTGGAGGTGCTTGGCCAGCGCTGCTACTTTACGGCTGGCTTGTTGGGCGCGGAGGGTGGGTATCTGGGTGGTGGCGAAGGTGTAGCGTTTCGCGCAGTATTCGCGCACTTCTTCGTTGGTCAGCAGGGCGGTCTTGAGGTAGTCGGTCCCGGAGACCACTTCGGTGACTACATGTTCGTTTCCGGGAACTTGCTGCAGTTAACGGCAAAAAATATAACGATTGCTAATGTTAACAGTACCATCGACAACACTTAATTAATCCACAAAATTATCACTACAAAATAGAATCAGTAAGTATACGATTTTAAATCCAAAGACGTAGCGCACCAGGTTGTCAAAGGTAAAACTGACAAGATCTGGAGCAAGTAAAACGGGAAAAAACTTCCAAAAAGCATTTGAAAAAAACAGAAAGTAAAATGTTAACAAAACGTTTGTTGTAATTACTGCAAAACCAACAATAATATCTAATAAAACAACATTACCAGCAACCGATTATACTTTTTTATAATAATGCATTACCGTAATGGTAAAAGTTAAGCGATCCCCCAATTCATCGTTACCCATTCAGTTTGTTTATATTTCGTAATTATTTTAAGTATGCTAACTGCTGCAACAAAATAAATTCTGATTTATTCTATAATTTCAGGTCACACTGCACTTTGTCAAATTAAATTAAAATCCACCAAATTACAAAATTAATTATATGAGCTAAATCAAGTTCGTGTAGCATGTTAGGTTGTATCAAGAACTTACTATAGGTAGAGGACTGGGAAGCGACTCTGCAACGGTCGACTACGTCATCACTGTCGCATACAGAATGCACTGGTGTGCTATTGCTTACCATAGGCCCACAGATTTTATTGTCCCTTTTTAAAGATATTCTCAGTTCCTTTCTCCTCCAAAGCTTTCTGATATTTTTAACAGATCATATTGAATTTAGAAACCCAAACATGAGGGGCTAGAAATATAAGAGAAAAGAAATATGCTGAGAAAACTGACAAAAACCGTAAAAAACCCGCATCTGTCACCATGGCAGCCGCCCTCCCGTGTATGCGAGAGTGATGACGTCAAACGGTAGGTTACCAGTCCTCCTCACACTATAGTAAGTACTTGGTTGTATCTAAATCTAAATGGTTCACAAGACTGCAAATACTCACCGCATCGGCGTTTTTGGCGTCCTCCTCCCGCGCGCGTTGATACTCCAAACACGGCACGGCCCCCACCGGGATCTTTCGGTACCGGACCGCCCGCTCGCACTCTACCTCGTAGGGCCGCGCGAGAACGCACACCCCGACACGGCGTGATAGTACACCGGCAGCCCGCTTTCATGCCACATCCGCTTCCAACCATCCGGCAGCAGCTGCGGCCGAGCCTGGCGCTTCTCCACCAACCGCACCCGTGTAACCGTCTCCGGCTCTTCTTCGGGAACCGGCTGCTCGCCATCCTGCAGATCCTGCAGGTTCTCCATGGCCATGTCCAGGTCGTCGCCTTCTTCGGCTTCGACGTCAGGAGCTAATTCCCCGTCTTCCATGTCCATCAGCAGCGGGTCGGTCAGGTCGAAGGAGAAATCCAGGGGGTTGGGGACGGTGGTGTCGAGATCGCTGTACAGGTCGTGCGCATGAGGATAGGCGGGAGCGACGGATGTCGGGAGGTCGTGGTGGTGGAGAGGCAGCCCGATAAAATCCTCCAGATCGGTGCTCCATGAGGGTGTGGAGGACATGTCCATGTGTGCCACTGCAAAGCAAGGAGTGCCTCCCGATCACGGGACTTCAAGCAAGCAGTGTTTGTTATGAAGGAAGAATCAAGAAACGTTGAGATACAGAACACAGTTGCTCAACAGGAGGTAGTGGTACAGAAAGGATACGTGAATACGATCGTTAAGAGACCAGGAATATGCCAACTGACCTTCCTAAAGACTAGCAAAGAGACGTTGTTTCCCATCAACCGCTAAATACTGAACTACATCCTTTTAGTACCGCAAAATCAAAAATCTATCGCCACCAGACAATTACCTTGGATTGATTATTGTCCACAGGCTCACAGCACACAAAGTGTAAACAGTAACGATGTGACTTGTGAATAATCCCCGAACTACGCCTACAGAAGAGTAGCCGTTTTACTTGATTCTTCGTCCACAAAAAGTTTGCTTGTGGCTGGATTAGCTTGGACAGTTATTAGAAGCGTTAACAAATTCGAACTGACTGCTTCAATCATCCGCCGAATAATGCGCACATTCGATCTTCAGCACTTTTAATTCTGTGCAGTGTGATTAGTATGTAGTACGTACTACGTATTACTGCCTAGCAACCATCACGCTTTCGAAACCATGCGAGTTATTTGCAGTGAAAGCACTTGTAGATTAGCATCATTAGCGTAATCAGTTAGCATATTAATTTATTAGACGCAGTTCACTACGGTTAATAAATTCAATGGGCTACATTTCTCCTCACCGGTATAATTTTATCTGTAGATGAACACACTTTACGTGAAATTAAATCCTTCTGCCGGAAAACACTCAGCGGAAGTAGAAATCCTGCTGGATGGGATAAGCGCTGTTTGGGTGAACATGTTTGCACTGGACGCACTGCCGGTCTCACGAGAATTTTACGTGGGTGTAAGTGCACGTGCTTATGCAACATATATCGCACCATTAGGACTGCATTAACGGATTCCACAGTGAAGCATACTGTAATATTCCTCTGTACTAGCGGCTGGCGGGATATTCGCCGGTGTCTTACTGTATGCCGAATTGAGGCACAAGAGCCAAACTAAGGTCCTCGGTGGGAGTGGTTCCCACAAGCATAAGCAAAAATTTTGAAGTGCGTTGTACTGTTCGACGGACAGGCAATAGTGCCGATATGCAGAATATTAAATGTCAACCAGTGTTACTGGTTTTAACTACGCTAAGATTTTATTCAACGGAATATTAAAGTGATTGTCAGTGCTCAGTTTGTCATCGGTTTCCGTGCCGATAAAAAAGTAACTTATTCCCACGTTGCCGTAAAACTTTCGTTTACAATATCAAGATTTTATTTCAGTATTAACTAGAACAACGCGCAAATATCAAGCAATCATCATCCTCGCACAAATGATTAAAAACTTTTCTGTACATCGTAAGTCCAATTTCACGTTTCCAAAACAAACTAACAGGCGCCAGCGCCAATTTCGCCGTAAACATTTTAAGCTACACTTTACAAGGACAAGTTCGCGACTCCGTCAGCAATCTCCAAATCCATCATGTATTCATCTACAAAGAAAATAAGACTATTAGGAAAAGCGAACCGGTAACACATTCGAATTAGATTAACTTTGATTAAAAAAAGACTCAATTAATATTTATTTGAAACGGGTTCTCAAATTATATAAAAACTGGCATATTAAATTCATTCAGTAAAAGCATACCATTGTCAAAGCCAGTTCCTTCGTCCTGCATCGTGCCACTATCGGTGTCAGTGGTCGTAGGACGCCAGATTTTATTGAAGAGATCCAGACCCATAGCGCCGGTACGGGATCCATCGCGGATAACGAACAAGACATCTGCATGAGTACCAACGACATGTAAAACGGTGAAATGCCAACGAAAAAGTCAAGATGGTCTACCTTCGTCAAGGAACTGGCCGATAACTTGAGCAGCCTGACCGACTCCGCCCACGACTTTCTTCCAATCAACCTTTCGCTCGCTCATATCTACCAACCAGACAAAATTAATTTATACAGCTGACAAAAATGCTGGGCAATATGCTCAAAGAGATTCTCCAGTAAATTACTAGTACCTTCATAGTCGGCGCCAAAGTCCAAAGCGCTGAAGGGAACACTGATCGCCGCGCCGGTCTGTTCATCCATCAACATCACTGGCTCTGCAGAAAGTCAAACGAATTAAAATAACAATATTAGCTAAAAAGCAAACTAAACGTGCTTTTTTGCAAAAATTAATAGCATGAATGAAGGTACCTTCATCAAGAAACGATCCAACAAGATCCGCAACAGTGCCAACACCCTTCACAATGTTTTTCAAATTGATACGCTCGACCATTTCTAAAGAAAATTTAACTGCCTGGTCAACTATACAACAATGCATGGAACTGAAGAAACTAACGATGGTTAAAATTGACTTAGCTGTTAAAAAATTAATTGTAGACTCCGTTTACCAAAAACCTCAAAGAAGCGCTGAATACACGATTTATTGTAAGTATAAAAAATGAGAGTACGCATCAGAACTAATGCTGCTCCCATTGTTTTTATAATAAAATAATTACATAATAATTTTGCTAATAATAAAATAATTTTACACGGATTGTCTTTTTACAGTTTCGATGAACGACACTCACCGTCATCGACGAACACGGTGTGATCCTGCTGGCCCTTAACCTTCTCATGGATGTCGGCAGCGGTCTGGGCGACATTAGCGGCGGCGTTGACTTTGTCGGTTTTGCTGGTCTTCTGAGCGGGTGCCGGCTGTGGCTTGCCCTTAGCACGCTCCATTAATTCTGAAAAGAGCCAGTTAAGCAAACAGAGAATCAGCGGCAGTTAATCGGTATATAACTCAAGTTCAACGATAAAGTTTAAATTACATAATTGAATTATCGAAAGGCCAGCCGGAAAAAAGCTTCTAGAAGATCACAAGTGTCTTACCATCATCGGATTCATCGTTGCTCCCACTGGATTCATCGTTGCTCCCACTGGAAACGGCCTTTGCGGTGTCGGTGATAGGCTTCTCGTTGGTGTTACCCTGGTCGAACTTATTGATCCACTCCTTGATTTTACCGTGGCGTTCCTCCAAAACTGTTAAAAAAATTATAAACCCGTAAAACCGGCAAACAAAAGCAAGGGAAAATGAAGAGAAAGGAAAATCATGATAATGCTTTTGTATTTACCTTCATCGCTCACTTCCGCATCTTCCGAGATTTCTACAGTGAAAAGAAAACCGTTATGCATGCCTCACGTAAAATAATTAAGAATACAACATAAAAAATAAATCCAGTGGAGAATCCAGTTTTTTCAGTTTATATTAGATGAACTTAAGCATCTTATATCCAACTGCAACCTGGAATTAAGTTTTTTTTTAATTTATAAACACTGGTTTTTTTATTCATAAACATTAATTTTTTTCAACATTAAAAACTTCATTAATGGGATAGCCATAGTAAAATGAGTATTAAATCATAATTATCTGTAGATAAAAGCAATAGATAATAAATAAAGATGGCAAATTTCTAATTAAGGGAATAAAAAACAATTTCTTCATCTGTGTTACCGTCATTGCTGATTTTCTTGTCTTTATGTTTCTCCAGCGCCTTCAGCTGTTCGATGGCGGTCTGGTAGCGTTGGAGGGTGGCTTCCGTCGGATGCTCCTTGATTTCATTCTTCAAGAAGGCGGCGATGACACGCAGTACATCGGCGGTCAGGATGTTCAGGCCCTTGAAGACCTTCAACAGCACTTCCGGGTTCTTGGCCACGGTGTTGACAGCGGTCTCGTCGTTAGCGATGACCTTCATCATGAAGTGGCCGGCCACTAATACGGCAAAAATAGCAATGCAATTCTCCACCACAGTATTTAATTTCCAAAATGCTTATTTTGAAACTTCATTAAATCTGTTCGAAAATCTTCTAAAATTCTATTTATTTTATTTTATTGTTTGCAGTGGGAAGCGATTATTTTTTTTATTTTACAAATAAAAATTAAGTTCTTCACACATTTATATTGAGAAGACAGTTATGACTAGCATTCCAAAAAATTCTGCTGTGCCCTAAATTCAGTAACATTAAATGAAATTAAATTTACGAAATAATTTAGAAATAGAAATGGCATTAAACAAGCTTGTGGCGTACCTTTGATTTCATGAGCTGCCTTGCAGAGATGCGTCACTTCAGCGAAGACATTCTCCTTGGCCGTGAAGTGGAAGAAACGTGCCCGGCATCCGCACTTGTCGGCGACACAGATGGCGTCGGGAATGATGGAGCAGTTGGCCACGGTGCAGACATCCGGTGAGCAGGTCTTCCCGGTCATGGTGGTGTTCTTGTCACACATCTCCGAAGGGGACAGCGGCAGCTTCACTAAGCTGGCCGCCAACGTGCCACCGAGGGCCGACAGGATGAGACAAACTGCAAAGGTCATCATTTTTCCAACTTTTTAACGTAAACGATAAAGTAAAGAGTTTGCTTGTACTGATCAAGAAAGTCAAGCAAATGGCAAAATGGAGGCCACTGGAAAGGTTTAAATAGACGCGGACGTAGCGCAGGTCCGGCCCAGTAATCTGTATCCAAAAACCAAGAAAGCTTCCGGATGCTGCTTGCGTAGTCAAAAGCCCGCTAAATGCTGCACAAAAGCTGATAAAGCAGGTCAAAAAGCGGTTAAGGTTACGTCTGATCTGTACTGTAATTCTGCTGGTCTTCACAAGGCTTTTTGGTAACGGATTTCGCACTATGCAAATCTGCTCGTCACGGTGCTTTTGTATCAGGCAGCGGTAAATTTTGCTTTCTCGAATTTGATCATCAGTAAACAGGATTCACTTGCCGGTAAAAACCGATTGTGCTGGCATTTTCCATTCTGCCTGTTATTAAACTCTTAACTGCAAATATTTAGGTGAAATATTCTGCTGCATGCACTTACCGTACTTTGAATTCACACAAACAACGTTACAGTTTAAAACTTGCAATTTTTTACACAACATTAGTTATGTAAAGGTGTATACGTAAAATCTTTTCAACTTTTAATTAAAACCTGCAAAAACTTTCTTCTAAATTCTGTTATAATTCAGTAAATTTGTTAATTTCTTTTCGTATCAAAAGTTTCTGAAATTTATGGACAGTGAAAATATAGGAAGGAATGCACATCTGCAACGAAATACACAAAGTAATCCACAAAGCTACAATAATATTTAATATTAATTTAGATAGCTTTTACAATGGGTTTACGCTGGGGATCGAATGATATCATCCGTTCACAGCACATCGTCCCATAGCCGTACGCGTTAGTAGGTCTCGGCTGGAGAACGATGCATACAACAACAAAACAAACACCCAGAAACCAGAAAACAAATATAAACCGTTGAACAGGCATCACACCCACCCCAAGCAATTGCACTTCAGTAGCATTGTGTTTGCACAAGTGTGTCTCAATGAGCGCACTCGGGATTTAGATTTCTCCCCAAAGAGAATCCCAGTGTGCCTAACTTTGAACTGTTTAGCAAAAGTGCAGATACATGCGATAGAAAATTCCAGTTTTGCAACTAATGACATCAGACATCTTTAACAGCAGCTCGGTATAGATAACATTTATCACTAAGGTCACGATGATTAAAAGCTGGATCGCAAAGGATAACGTAAGCAGCACGACCACCGTCGCAGCAACACCAAACAGAACCGGCAGTGTATTGTACACGGACGCACAGGTTAACTGGAATTCCGGCGCCGTGTTCTTAGCGTGCATCGCCGTTCTAACATTCCTGGTGAACACACTGATCCTTGTGGTATTTATCCGTCACCATGACCTCCGTTCCTCCTTCACCGTGTACATCATGGCGCTGCTGTCAGCCAACGCGTTGTACTGTGTAACCGACGACATTTTCGTCATTATCGAGCATGTTTTTGCCCTTTTCCCGTTGGGTTATGGATCTTGCACATTTCGCCTGTATTCCGGTTGGGTGCTAACCGGAATCCAGCCGCACATGCACGTCCTGATCACCGTCAACCGGATCTGGGCCATCGCCTTCCCGATCTCCTATCGGCAAAAACACACGATAAAAACCGCGGTTTTCCTAGTTATCGCTGCGATTGTATACGTGCATATTATTTGTGCACCCGGTGTCGTCGTCGACGCGATGTTTTACCGCCATCCGGTGGAGGTCAACGGCTGTAACATCAATATCGACTACCATGGGCAGATAGTGTGGGAAGCGATTTGTATGATTGTTATCTACGATTTGCCCATATTTTTCATGGCGGCGGCGTTTCCGTTCTTATGGCGACAGACCAGGAAACAGAAGATGCTGGTGAAGCATTCGGATACCGCAATGACGGTTACACCGGCACAAATCATCGTTAAGAAACGCGGGACGACTAAGGGTTTTCTGGTGTTGACAGCGTTAACAACTGGTGTTGTCATCTGCTGGACACCGTATAATATGTACTACACGGTGGGTGTGTTTGTCGATGTAGATATACCCATAATGCGACAGGTGGGATTCTATTTGTACTCCATCCAGCCGCTACTGGATCCTCTGCTGATTCTTATTACGATGAAGGATTTGAGAGTGGCCATCAAGAATGATGTGTTTCGCCTAAGTAAATTCGATTTTATGCGCATTGTTTAGTGCCCAAACAGTTGATACATCAACATGTAACAATCATGTGCAATTGAAATAAATATAATACGGATTGCTGTAGTTAGTATGTATACGAAGTATCGTATTAATTTGGGCAAAAGTGCTCTCAAGCTCTATTCGGTTTTATAAATGAAACGATGTCTTTTAAGATCTTCTTGTAAAGTAACAGAGGAACAGAGACTTTGGTCTTTTTCTTTAATCTGTATATACCTAAGTACCTTTAACTGTGAGGTAGTATGCCGATTTCTTTGCCTGGCCGGCTTTTGTATGTAAAGGAACTAAACCGGAAAATACACTGGAAAGGTCATGTCATATAAATGGCACTGCTATTCGAATAATGATACTGTTGCCTGGCAAGTTGGAACGAAAATGCGAGCATTTGTAATATGTTGTACTCAAGATCACAATAAGAGACATCTGAGCAAACATCACTTTAATTACTTTTTCACTTTCAAGTGTACTATTTATTATTCTAATATTTTCACCTGTACTAAGTGTCCGTGCGTTCAATAATAATGGACATACCCGCTTAAGTAATTTTTTCTGTTCTACTTCTGACCGCTCTAAAATCAACGCTAACGCTTTGGTGTGGAATAATTTGGACAACATTGCTTTTTGCCCCCCTCCTGTTTTTTCGCATACTTTTCATTTTTAGTACTATTTGTTGTAATATGCGCTCGGGTTGTTGTGAAGTTTTCCTTTCCAGTTCTTTCCTTTCTCTAACAACCTGCATCTGCATGGCAATTTAACTCCATTACTTTGTTAACGGTGGCGATATTCCAAACTTTTGAAGTCTTTCCCACTTACTATTATCATTATGTAACCGCATCAGCCTGGAAACCGTACAATCGTACCATGGTCAATTTTCTGTCTGTTTCGAGATGGTATTTTTCATTAATGTGGTTTGCTAATTTACAACCGCAAGGTAATATTCTGCACAATAATTTAGGCAGTGGCTTTTATGTACAAAACGTCATAACTTGAGTTGTGCTTGTACGAATACAAAATTGTATTAAATTTATAAATATTACAAAACGCCCGTTTAATGATGCATGTTTACTTTTTCTCAGGCGTTCAATCACTCGAATGCTACAGATGTAATGAAAAGGAGCAGACATTCCCAGATGTGTGCCTTACAACTAGAAGGGACACTAAACAAATTTGCGAGAAGGCCACCACTTGCGTTATCGGGACTGGGGTTCGAAAGGTACCAGGCAAGATCCTGCCAACATACTGTAAGTAAAACTGCAACCTCAGAACTAAAACCAGAAATAAGGTATGTACTACTTGCTTTTGTCGAATGTCGATATGAAAGGGTTGTTTCGAATTTACCACGTGCAACGGTGAAGATTGTGTAAAACGCTTAAAAAATAAAGAGGCGGGAAAAGCGCGATCAGGCTCTTTTTTGTAACGGGTTGCATTGTGACAATTTTATCGGGAATATACCATGTTGTAACCCGGTCGCTAAGGGCAAAGATGGAATGGGGTGCATGGATTTTGCCTTTTAAGACAAGTTTACAGTAGAAGTACGACTTTCTTTCCGTTTGAGGAGAATAAGCGTTCTGATGACCAAATAAACTGGGTAATTCGATGCAGATATTGCTACAAAGTACGAGTATATTGTTCTTGTGCCGTATCATAGTACATGTCGCTAGAGGGCTTTTTGCTAACTCACAGCACCGGTAATGGGCAGAGGTTGCTCAGTACCCAAAGACGTCGAAGGAGATGCTAAGATATTTAGAACCATGGCGAAAGGACAGAAGATGGTATGCCAGGAGGTTACACGACCGATGTCGTATGGTCCACGCGGCTTGCCTCTCGTGGACCGCCGGTGCTTCTGCGTAACCGACTATTGCAATGCGCTAGGATGGGATAAATTGATGGAACAGCCCGTTCTATCGGTAAGCACCGTTGGGGAATCAACAGAGCAACGATTGACGGCACTATACTACCGGCTAGCTTCCTGACTGCACTATATAGGTGAACTATGCTGAAAGCGATACACCAAAGCCCGCACCGGGGAATTTTTCCTTGGCCGCTATAGATGGCGTGATCAAGGTGAATTTGGTTTCACTAACCGTCACTGATCCGCCTATCCGCGACCCCGAGAAAGCCCCTACCACTGTCGCCGTCACTGCCAAGGTATATGATGATAAGGATGACGCTATTCCCGGCAATGATGACGCAGCTCTTGCTGCTGATGACAATGGTCACGCGCAAGATACAACCGTGTCCACGATGACCTTATCAACCAGTTACAGCAATGCCAGTGATCCTTCCAATAATGCTACAGGTACTGGCTGTAGCGAAACATTATTAATAACCGTTTCACAGGCGTAGAAGCATATAAGGTTATAATATTCTTTGACGCTTCTCTGCATTTCTGCTTTTAGGTTTATTTTATTCTTTTACTCATCCAAGGATCTGTTGTTACATTCATATTTTATACACAATAGCAAGCTGAGAAACTGAAATTTATTGATCTTTTCAAATATAAATCGTTTAGTAGGTGAAGGTAGAGGTAGTGGCACCAGTTCTAGCGGATCCAACGCTGGATTAATCGCCGGAATCGCGGCTGGCGTGGTAAGTCATATTTCACATATTATTCAATCTCGCTGACGTAGGAAATGGTCCTGATAATTAATCATACAAGTGCAAATTATTAAATCGCCAGTGTACTAAACAGTAACCGACACAAATGTAGAACTCTCTTGTATGGTTTAGGTAACTTTAGCAGCAGTTGCGGGTGGTCTATGGTACTGGTTCAAAATCCGCAAGCGAAAAAAAAGCACCAGTAGTGCCGCCTCAGGAGACAGCGATAATAGCGCTGATACCGGAGATAGTGCCGGCGGCGAGGAGGAATGAAGCCCTTCGGAGATTTCGCTCTCGCAGCCGGGATGTTGCTCATGGTTAACATCAGTGTCGATCCATGCAAGACTCTTATTATAACAACTACAGTTTTCCAATGTGTTACTGCAGTGTCCGGAAAACAGCAGTGGCCTGTCGGTTTCGGATTAAGTGTTTTTCCGATGCTTAATACTTTGCATTTCCACATCCTTAGTCATGATACGCTCAGATTTTGGGCAAAACGAGTGATTAAATTATAATTAAACAATTCCTATCAGAAAACATTCGTAGAAACCTGCTTCATTACCTTTCGCTCAACGCCAGCATCTGTAAGGTATGATGAAGCTATGTATAGAAGTATTGCTGAAGTTGTGCGTTCGGTGAAATCATAATTATCGCTATTGAGGCAATAGACTGCAAAAATTTCCAGGTTTGCCACAGATTTATTTTGCTCATGTATATAGGAAATGAAAGTTTAATCTTCCCGGTTATCGACACTAGGTGTTGGCTCCACAACGGTATTATCAGTGAAATTGTTGCCGAGTGCGTACCGGACTGCATAATTTTCTGACTGTTAGTATCGCGTTAATGCAGGGGAGTCTCTGCTACGTACATCAACAAGATATAGCAGCCACAAAAATAAAAATTTGTACAAAAACAGGACAGATCATCTAAATAACTGGGCGCCACTTTCTGCCTAAGACGTGAAATCCAGTTTTCCAATGAAAGTAGCCCACGCATACAGACAGAACTTGTTCAGCTTCCTCACATCCAAGCTGTCCAGGGTAGACAAAGACCACACCCGGCGGAAGTAGTGGTTGGATCTACGCGGATCCGTGTCGTTGGTACGCATCCAGGAGCTACAGATACACGAGCGACCTAACTCGCATTTCTTCTTGCAATCTCGGTCCCGACAAAAAAGCGTAAAAACAGACCACTTACCAGAATTGCCTCGGCCAGCTTCTGGCCGACATCGTTTACCTGTCGGGTAATCAGTTCATTTGTCCAGTACTCTAGTAGCTCCATGTCCATCGCTTCGCTGCAGACCACATGGTGTTCGAACAGATCCCAAATCTGTGCCGTATCCACACTGCGCAGAAGGAAGAACGCGTAGGGAAAGCGAAACTCAATACGCGAATCACTCAGTCCATAGTGGCAGCTTAACGAAAAATTCTTCCAAATCACACGATTACAGCAGGTCGCTAAACTGAAATACAGATCGGCGACGCTTCCAAAATACGTCAGCAAAATCGGGCTGAAGCGGGCACTTGAGATTGACAGCCGGTGTACAATTAACCGATCCAGACGGGCACCAATGTCTTCCAGCGCTTCCTTGACACAGACCATCATTTTTCCGGTGGTCAGGCGGCGCTCTGGCTCCATTTCGATGATGCCATCATTACTAATTTCCTCCCAATTGCGCAAGCATAGGGTTCGCGTTGCGGCCGTTATGTGCTTGAAGATGCAACCGTACGCTACGTAATCCACGCTCCGGCAGCTCTTCAACCGGGCGGTAAAGCTGGGTTGCTCGAATGAGATGTGGATAATTTGAGACACTGATGCCGAAGTGAGAATCTCGTCCCATAGATTACAGACACGTCGGCAGCGTTTCCGATCGATGGTGTCCAGCGAGAGAAAGATTTCGGTCAATAGTACCAGTGGTAGCGACAAACTACACTGTTCTGTGGTACTGGACTGCGCTTCATCTGTTACAGTTCCCGAGCCCTCGGTCGTTAACGGAACCAGTTTGAAGCCAGTGTCGAGCTGTAACTTCATCCGTAATTTCGCCTACGTAAAAGAAGCACAGCTGTACAATTTGCAGTTTTGTACTGCTATAGCCCTATTAATCAATTTTGCTAGCAGGTTTGAAAAATTCCAAGGTTTCTGTGCAGTGTAAGTAATTTACGTGTCGTTAAACTTAGGGCAGTTATCTTTCTGCCACGAATATTCATTAAAAGTGTAAGCAAGACTTGAAGAACAGTTTTTTAATACTTTGCTTAAAGTACTGTCTTTACATCTGAAATTATCTTTGGTCTGCTGGTCTCTCGGCCCGATGGATAAAAAATGTTTAATTTTCACATGCTGTGAGGCTGTTAAAGTAGGGTTGTCATCCCACCCAGATTTTTGAAGTGGGATGTGATGGGAATGGGAACGTGAAGTGATGGGATTGGTGGGATCGGTGGGACGAAAATAAAATGAATTTTAATCAATTTTTTTTAAAACAAATGTTTTTACAAAACTTTTTTTAATGTTTTCATAAAATATGAGTGTTATAAAAACAGCTATCACAAGTGAGAAATGCATTATCATCCAACCAAATGCACTGTTGTGGAAGCGGCAAAGCGTACCGTGATGGCCAGAATGCTCAAGACCTAGCTTATAAATTTTTCCCATACGGCGTTCGCCTGATTTAAAAACGAAAAAGACTTTGTAGCGCGCAAAACTTATGCGGCATAACTGACGCACAGTAAAATGTGCCGCTAAAACACCAACTTCTTGGCACTGGGAAATCATCCCTTCACTTCCCAATCCCATCACTCATCCCATCAGGTTATCACGGCCAAAATTCTTCGGCATGATGGGATTGTGAACAGGAAATCGGCATGATTGTGATAGCGTGTGATGACGTGATGACAACCCTATGTTAAAGAACGGTTTATTTAGAGTATATAGAGAGGCAACATCCTGCAGCTTACGGCGTCTCGGGTCGATAGCGGGGAATCGGTGAATCGCTGCAGGTATCGCATACTTCCACCGGCTTTCGATATCAACCGAGCCCGAGGTGTCCGTTCAGAATTGTCATTACGGAACCTGGCCGGCAAAAGTAGGTCCAACACATGCCGGTTATGATCGGGTACGTTACACGTTCTAATCTGGAAATGACCGGGCTGTAAAATTTTCAGTTGGAGCGCCTCTGCCGACAAACGCTGCCGAATCTGAATACAGGGAAGGAGTTCGCGAACGCGATGCCCGTCTAGCATTGATTCCACCAGGGCATACTTCCCCTCCGCAATCTGGTCCTTCATGACTGTGGCGGGGTACCATTTCCACGGCTGGTCGGGGTGGCTGCGCAGCAGCGCCTCTACTGAAGCTCGTCGCTTCGGGATGCTTTGCCCTGGCTGCGAGCAATCGAAAACCTTTCCATAATTAACTAGCGCAGACCGCTGAGACGGACATCCAAAATCGACGATCAGACGCGGCGGAAATTTATCGACATCTTCCAGGCCAATTACATGGCCGTGCTGCTGTAGTCCGTCAACTTCCACATCCACAGCATTCCACGCGTACACAGACCGTTCGGTATCCTCGTACAAATACATTTTTTTCTATACGTAGAATGGGCACACCGCGAAGGTGCCTCTGGTCTTCTAATCAGCAGTACAACGTCTCAAATGAAATTTAATTAAAATGAGTTCAGCGAATTTCGTTAAGTGTGGTTTTGTGCTTCTGTAACGGTCTGGTTGTCAGGCTATGGAACTTGAACAGGAAAGGTTTGCAGTGTGTGTAATCAAAAAGTAAACAAAGCCCGGAAATGAGGAAATGAGCAAGCCCGCAGAATGATGTTTTTCACCATTATTCACTGCGGCTGGCATACCACCGTTAACTGGTAGGCACACGGTACTTTCGGTCTATTTTTGAAAGTGACAACAACGAGCTGTTTGACGCTTGCAGTGATCTGTGCATGATACCGGCATGGAAGGACCGGTATTATGCCGGCAGCGCATACTCACATTACACACAGTTGTGTCTCTGGCGGATCAAACCGACCAAAAACACTGGCTGCTTAAAGTTCGGCTCTCTTAGAATGCGGCTCTCGTAGAGTATTCATTCCGGGCATTTCCGGCCTTTTTAAAGGTCAAATAGGAGTGAGCGATGACTTTCGTTGTTTTTTCAGTCTTCCGTGTGCCTGTTTTTCTTGGTAGTGTGATACACCTGATTTGCTTCCTTGATGGTGAACATGTCGTAAACAAAAGTTATAAAGTCTGCGACGCATTGTAGTTGTCACTTGTGGCATCATCTCAACAAAATCAATGACATGCATCTTCGATCTTGAATGGCGTACTATTAAAATACAGACAAACGAAATTTCTATACTCGTAGCAATAAATAGCCAAACATTCCGGAGGTGTGGTTTGTGTGTTGCGGCATGCTTTGTCGTGCCGACTCGTGCGTGTTCTGTCCTTAGTGGTCTGGATAGGTCACATTGTTGTAATTTTGTTTAGTTAGCGTACGGACGGCGAAATGGTTCCAGACGCAAAGATGTACCGCACGAGATGACAGCTATTTACGCTCGTGTATTCGTCTGTCTAATCCATCCCCATAGGTGTAAATTAGGTGAATCTCGTTGCACCTGGTTATGTTGCGAAACATCGGCACCAGTCGATTCTGAAATCAACATGCAAACACTTTCTGGATAAAAGTTTGGTGATCTACGGAGAATGGAGAGCAACGCCTAAAATCGTTCGTTGGCTTTCGCGTTACGTGTGAATGCTTACCTTTGCGGCAGCTTTCTGCACTTGGTATTGCAGTGCTTTTGGTCCTGATTGTGCCGGTCTCATAACACAGGCTTCGATTTCTGTTAAACGTTGTTCTTTGAGTTCCGTTGCTTTTGCCATGACGAACCGCTTCGATACCGTTCATTCGTTTTAAGAGCTGCGCGGTTCTCAGGAAAAGAAACACGCGTGCGAGCGTCTGATATCTGATTGAAAACCGCGTAACTTTTAATAGTCTGAAGCTGCGACGATGGTTTGCCGTTTTCAAAAACGTTTTTCTACGTTTTGTCCTGACAACGCTTAGATTTTTAATCAGATCGCTGTTTCTAATTTGCCACAAGCAATTTTTTCGCTTAATTAAGTACTAGGGTAGTAAGCAAAGCTTTTGTACAAAGACACCAGTGTAAAGGCCTGTGTCAAGGCAACGTATGTATATTATCTTGACACTCCAAATTTTGGCTGCGTGTGCTTCTGTCATTTTTCCATTAACGGCTAGGCCTATACTTAATCGTTTTATGAAACCGCGGGAATTTTCGCCTTCGCAATCAAGGCCATGCCAGATGGTGTGTGAGTTGCGTTTCCACGGCAGAAATGTCGTTTGGAGAATGATCGTAACGCAGTGCGGTATTCTTCGCTCAGCACAAAAAACACCACCTAAAATGTAACAGTAGTGTTAAATTGTGTAACGCGTGTAAAGACGAAACACCAAATACTCAGCATCAATGGTGAAACAACTTTTTTACTTAAGTTGCCGGCAGAAGACTTCGACTTCAGTATTAAGAATATCAATGCAGCCGTTAACGAATGTGGGCGAAACAGAGTACAGCAATTTTCTGGCTGTCACTACCGTGCTGACAACTAAGTAACAAGTACTGAAAATTTTACATACTGTACTGTATTAGCGCAGTCCCATTAATTTTAATGCTATTTTGCGCTAACACAGTACGAGCAAAGTTTGTATGTGGTACTACTGACTACAGTAACTACTATCTAAAACTATGTGTACGAACTTCCGTATGTACGTAAATCACTTGACCATCGCACTCGCCAATTTAATTACACTTTAACTGCAAAACTGATACGCACTTTATTCGTACTTTGAGTGTGCTACTGTACATTACATGTGTCATGGTTAAAACAAAAGTGATGAATTAACCAGTCGGGTATACAAATGTTATAATAAAATCAAGAAAAATGTACAGTAGTAGAATATCCAATACGTATAAATTGTCAACATTGGGTTTAAACCGAAAAGCGGTTGTTTTCACAATATGCAATAACGGAAGCATCTACGTTCTGAGCATGACATCGTAGACATTTTCGGGGAATCTCATTTTAATAACCGCATAGTTGTTATCGAGTTGTGCAAAAAAGCAGTATGTAACGGTAACTTTTATCGTTCAATATGCGCTCAAATCGCCCGCTTACCGGCGTCATAGAGAAACCCAGCACGCTGGAATTTCTGACATAAAGCTGCAGTATGGGATCGTCGGCATACACTGGCAGATGAAAGCTAGCGATAATTGTCATGGGGTAATAGCATGCAAAATTCCAGAGGGTGAACCCCAGCAGAACTTGTGCCAGTTTCCGACGCTGTATTTGCTTTTGGACTAGCGCATCGTTTAAAGCAATGCGCTGTATTCTTCGGCGCGCCTTATGAGCTGCATGCAGCAGCATCACCAAATAAAGCGTGAGTTGCAGTGTATTCGGAGCATACACCGTGCAGGCTCGCAGAATGGGGAAATAGCGTGAACGTGAATCCCTGGGGTTTTCATGGAAGCCACAACTACCCCAAGTGTTCGATAGCCCGAAAGAGCCGCCGATGCCCAGCAACAGTGGAAAGGTCACTAGTATACCAAATCCCCAGGATGACACGACCTGCAATGTTGCTCGTAACTAACAGCTTTGTTAAATTTTTATTTCTGACAATTCTCAATTATTTATTACTACAGTTTCATTATAGAATTGTAGTATCGACTAGTAAAAAAAATTCAGATTTAAGTTTTCATAATAATTTATTAGTATAATTAATTAATTCCAATTAATAATTATAACTGATATGACGTACCATTAATAGTAGTACTTTTCGAGTTGACCACGCTTTGTACCGATGGGGAAAAACCATTGCCACAAACCGATTAAGTGCGAGACAAGCATTCGAATAAAAGCTGACATTGTTCGTGATCAACAGCAAACTGTGTACGTAGACGCAGTGCTGCGGCGGAAGAAATGTGTGGCGCCCGTTGAAATAAACTACCATAATGTTTAGTGGAAAATGTACGGTACATAAGGTGAAATCCAAGATAGCAATATGGAGAAGTAAGATTCCCGATGTTTTTTTGTGTGCGCGCATATGAAATTGTGCGGCGAAAAAGATCAGGAACATAATAGTACCGACATATGCTTCCAGCAAAGACATAATAAACCATGTTTTCAGCTGCCCCGCGAACGTCACCCAAGCCGGTGTTTTATTGGTAGCGTTTACCGAAGCGACTGCAAAACGGGCGGAATTATTAAACACGGCACCTGACATTGCTCGGAAAAATTTGAGAAAATGAAAAAAAAATCTGTCCGATTGGCTATTTAGTGCTCAAAGAGAAATAAGCCGAATGAAAACCTTTGGTTACATTAAAAATATTCCATAATCAACATCGCCCTTGAGACTTCCAAATATTTACTTGTACATTACAATGGGCTAATTATCCGGAATGGGCTAGCCGGATGGCTGGCCAAGATAAATTAAAAGAAGCCCAGAACGCTCAGACTGTCAAGGTTCTGTCATTCTTTCGTTACCGGCAGCCACTTAGCTGGCAATCCCATCCGTAACAGTATGGACCTGACGTCTTGCAACGGCAGCGTTTGCCTTTAATTTTCAGAAGACTTACGCAGGAGGCTATACTTGTCTGGTGGATGACCTTGAGCGGCATGTGACTTACTAACTACGCCGATGTAATGTGGGGTTCACCATGCAGCTCCTTAAAATTTAATTTTTCGATGCAGTGGAAAGGATTCCAAAAGGCAAAGTAATTGCTTATTAATAACCCTATTACAGTAATAAACCGGTACTGGACGGTTTGTTAGAAGTCAGCTCCACAGGTAAGCGGTGAAAAATTTATACCATGCATTATGGTTCATCCATGTTAAAAATATTTAGCCTTGTCAGGTTTCGACAGTTCTAATAAAGTAATAGTTGGGCAAGGAATGGAAATGGTAAGTTTCATGTATTTAAAAAACCACAACGCCTTTCGGCAGTTTCCATATGAAATAAATGTTAACTTCAGAATGTCTCGAGCAATTACTGTATAATGTACATCATAGTTAAGGTTATGCCTATTTTCCCACGTGAAGGTTTTCACGGTATACTGCAAATGCGGGATTGTCGGTTAGAGAAAGTTTTCTATAAATCAGTTTTCCAGTTCTGATAGAGAATCAAGAGGCAAGCGGTGCACAGCGAGAGTTTAGACAGGTTTGCTTCGCATATAGCGCCTATCACTGAAATATTTTGCCAGTTTCCAGGCAATGAATTTTAAGTACTGTACTCACTACTCACAAACGATACTACAAGTTAGAGCGGTGCACGTACTTGTACGAGCGTTCACCAGACAACAGGCAAATTTAAGAAGTCCCAGTATGGTTGTAACTAGCTGACACTCATCACTGGAAAAGAAGCAGCAAGGCCGCCTGAAGTGTATAGTAAAGGATTCTCGTGAATGACAATGTGAAGTACGTATTGTGATTGTATTGTACGTATTGTTGTACCTGGCAACTGGCGTAGCATGGGTACGTACGCAATTGCATTGTTATTGTTTAGTCTGCTAAAGCGCAGATGCTGAGCTGCTAATAAAAAAGAAAGTATTAGCGCTGAGTAAATTCACGATACCGAGTTTTGACAGGTTTGCTTCGTCTAGCAAACCCAACTTACCCAACGAGGACAAACCATGGAATATACTGGCTTGCATCTCAGGTGGCGGCAACAAAATATCTGTAGAGTCGTGCACCACAACTTTCGTGTGTACAGAGTAGAAGACAAAGGGAAAAGCTGTAAAATAGTCCGCAAAACCTTCCAATTTTACGCTTCGTTTGTTCCATAGTTTTTTTTTCAAACCAAAATTGCATGTCAGCTGATCGGTTTAGCGGAAGCGCAACATTTCCGGATAATACTTAGTATGGATAGTCATGAACGAACTAGTTTCTTTATTCTATCAGTAATGCCTCCAGTAAAAGCGTTGAAGCAGTATTGTTTTCAGTGAAAGATTCTAAAAAGAACCGTATGCGAGAGTTTTCGAGATCGTTACTGGATTATAGAATGTAACGGTTTCAAAGAAACTGAACGTCTGTTGCTGGCAGTTTTAGATGGAGGAGTAGAATCTAGATGGCTCTGGTTCCTTATTGCGAGAGCCATAGAGTTCCCCGGCTGCACATGCGGATGAACGGAATGCATCCAGCAGAGCCGTTTTGTTGTGGATACTAAGCCGGTACGGTATTCTTTGCTCAAAACAAAGAAAACAACCTGAAAACCACCAAAAATAATTGTTGATGGAATTGAAACATGTTTTCTGTGTATCACAAATCAAATCATCTCTGCAATATCCGCCTACCGGTGTCATGGCGTAACTTATTACTCCAAAATTCCTAACGTACAACTGCAGAATGGGATCCCGTTGATACGAAGGCAGGTGAAAGGTTGCGATGATAACCATTGGGTAGTCACAAGCAAAGTTCCACAAGGAAAATCCCAAAAGCACCATCGCAAACTTCCTTCGTTGTAGCTGCTTTTTGGCTATGACATCATTGGCCCGAGACAAAGGCGTGTGCCGGGCAACGCAGGCGGAATGCAGCAGCATTGTTACATACAGGGTCAACTGTAGCGCATTCGGAGCGTACACCATCAGCACTCGCATCACAGGGAAATAGCGCGCGTGTGGATCACCGGGATTTTCATGGAAGCCACAACTGCCCCAGGTATTTGACAATCCAAACGAGCCACCAACGCCCAGCAGCAGAGGAAGGTTAAACGTCACGCCGAGTATCCATGATGATGTTATCTAAATCAACCAGTTGATGAAATCCATCAAAAACAACACCTGACCTACAGTTTTAATGCTGCAGGGAATTGAATTTCTTGTACAGCATGATTACTTCGCACGGTGTTGGTATCATGCATAAGTCATAAGTAGTGCATACAGTAGTATATGCATAGTGCGTACGTGTTGTGTTCGTAGTGCATTTTTGTGGCAGTGACGTACACTCACGCCAGCGTCCATTTTTTACATTCCCAATATCAGTACCTCGATAGTACAACAGCACCGGCATCGGCTAATTTAGATGTAATGTTCTGCATAATTATTAATTTGGCCGCTTATTTCTGCTGTCGGCTGAGGCAGTTTAATCAGCATATCTTTACCTTGATATCTATAGAAACATTTTGACTTTTGTACCGTCAATAAAATTTAAGACGTTTAACGTCTAGATAGTTGATAAAGCGTACACTTTAGTGCAGTAGCCGCAAAAATATAAAATACATCTGCACCTTCCTTAAATTGTTGCAAACTGCCAAGTAGCTATAGCTACGCCATTTTAGTATGAATTATTTTTATACAAGAATTTATACATGTACTGATCGTGAGAGTTGCGTGCGTTACTCTAGATGCGTGCGTCACTCATACTTCCGTTTCGCTTACCATTGCAGTTAATGCTTGCCTTGCTGCCCATGATTTGTAGTGATGCGGAAAAACAATCCCAACAAACCGATTTAAAGCCAAACAGGCATTAGTTAAATTGGTAATGGTACCACTTATCAACATTAAGCTGTGAGGATAAATGCACAGTTTGTCCGGCAGAAATTTATGATCACCATTAAAATATACTACCATAATATTTATCGGTACATGAATGGCACACATCGTAAAATCCAATAGGGCAGTATGGAGAATTAAAATCCCCGAAGCCCTCTTGTGCGTGCGCAAACGCAGCAACACAGCGAAAAACACCAAGTACATGACACTGCCGGCATAAGTCTCCGATAAAGAAATAACAAACCAGGTCCGCAGTTGGGCATGATAGGTGATCCATGCCGGCAAGGCTGTCGTGGAATTTGCGGTTATATTGAGATTCATGGTGGGATCGAACCAGACACTAAGCAGAAAGCTCGTAACGACCACATCAGCTTTATTTACTGGCAGACTGGCAGTTATAAAGCGGGATAAATTAAGGACTAATGCCACATAAACGGAACCTGAATATAACATACATATTACTGTTTATTCAGTTTGATCTCAAATCAAAGCTCCCAGTCCGGTTCCAAGACAAGCACATGCAAGCATAAGCTAGGTGTTTTGTTTAGATTAAAACAACAATCTCAGGTTTGCAGCGTCATCGTGGGCGGTGGTGGACAAACAAGTGGAAGGTGACCTTTTATTCTCCGTATAAAAATGGTAACGGAGCACACTGCAGATTTGTGCCTTCCGCTGCGGGGGATTTCATTCAGTCTTCAGTTTTCTGAGCGATCACGAGTCGGCTTTACTTGAATATTTAATCTGGAATGCGTCATGGAGCATTCGGAAACGAGCACCGTGTATGATGCGGCTAACAACAGCGACATCCTGGAATACTGCATTATGTTTGTAATACTACTCGCTTGTGCGCAGGCGTTTGTTGACTGAAGAACACATAACGCAATCAAGTAGGTCCTCATCTTGGTTTCATAATAATGTTCCCGTTATGCTATTGTGTTAATACAAAGCCCATATCAAAACGATTTGCCCTACTTCCGCTGCAGACCGATTCCCTAGTATTTGGAAGGTCCTCACCGTATATTTACAAACTGCAAAAGACGACAAAATGTTCGAGTTACAGTACTTACAGCCAATTGCTCAAAGCCGTTTCGGTTCACAGGCAGAAATATCAAGAGTGCTGCATCTGCTAATCTGATAGACAGACAGCATCATATTAACTGCATTATACAGTATTTCATTAGTCTTTCATCTGTTATTTTAAGCAAGCAAAGAAGATGTATATTTAAATGCACTACTTATATCTTAAACTCGTAGTAATAAACTGGAGAGCGTCTACCAACAGGGCACTTCTCTCAGTACTCTGGTCGTCAAGTAAAAGCAGTGAACAAACTATCCAGCGCAAACCAGTACTGATGTCGGCAAACCAACTGGAAAGTGTGTAAAGAATAATTAAAAAATTCATAATAAACATCGTTCAGAACCATCGTCAGTACCATAATTCTTAAACTGAAAGTACCGTAATTACCTGGTGCCGACACTAAGTATAAATTGTAGAGACGCCTCTGCAGATAGCGTTGCAGTTGCAACATGAGATAGATATCCACAGTACAACATCCCAACAAACGAAGCACTTTAAAGGAATTACTGACGTGTACAGTCCCGGACACATTCATTAACCGCCTTCGACGTGGACAAGTGAAAGCTTTATAAGGTTCATTAATATCATTTGTTAAAATTATAAATCAAATTATAAATCAGGAAAGCAAGGTGCGTCGATCGTTTTATATTACGGATACAGCACAAGCTTAGAGTAGTAATTCGTTATCTCAATTTCACAACCCAGCTTGTTTTTTTTATATTGGCCAAATTACGTGAAATGTACAGCGCAGCAGAAAAAACCCTACATCACTTCAATCCGTATACTACTGCACCGGTACAAAAAAGAGCAAAACAGCAATTGTGCGAACAATGAGTACAAAATGGTTTGCTCGTTTATAGTGGTCCGGTAGTCAGTTCACGGAATTTTAGGCATTGGAGGCAGAGCTTTCATGCTCACAGATGGATCCACTTTTTTACAACGATGACCATGACACTTGGGACAAATTTTTTTCAGTATGTCCTGCAGGGCTGCGCGGTAGGTGGCATTCAAAGAGAAGAATATGATCTGAAAATATAAAACATTTTGTTCAGTGGAATCACACAAATGTACAGTACAACGATACACCGAAAATCACGCTTACGCAGTCTACTTTCCCCTTTGTGATGCAGCGTGGAAGTGTGGAAAGTGCAACGTTACAAATCTTTCGCTTATAACGCATTTGAAACATTAAAATTAGCATTACCAATTTAGAAAAATCAAAATTTGGTTCAATTATATTGCGCATAATTCGGTGTTAAAATGCCAAGGTAGAAGTTATCCTGGAAGTATAGACAACTTTACCGCCGACATAGCGAATCCTGTCAGCGGAAAATTCCGGACGTATAACTGTACAGTAGGATTTTGGCGGTAAGTGGGTAACTGGAATACTGCTAAAATAACCAGTGGGTAAAACCAAACAACGTTCCACACCGAAAAGATGAACAGGACTACGGCCAACCGCCGGTGCTTTTGAACTTGCTTCTGCAACACATTATTCCCAGGATATCGTGTTTTCCGGGACCGCACCAACATAATCACGTAAAGAAGTATTTGGATCGCATTGGGAACGTCCATGGAAATTGATTTTTGAATGGGATAAAAAAATCCATGCGGACGGTTGCGGTCGACATGAAATCCGCAGCTTCTCCATGGCTGCGATATACCAAAAGAACCGCCAAAACTAAGCAGTAACGGTATGTTTGCCACGAATCCAATGAGCCAGGATAAACCTATCTGTAAAAAGAAACGAATTTCGTAGCCGAAACATTAGAGGATGGCGGTTAGGTATCATGTTTGGATAAAGTTGATGTTTGAATAATCAGAAGTTAATTCAACATACCATTGCTGCTAGTACTCGTCGCGTTGTCCATTTTTTGTATTGCCTGGGAAAAACCACGGCGACGAAACGATTAATCGCTAGACACGTGTTGGAATTATACGTCAACTGTGCGTTAACCAAGCCTATAAAGTTCACAATCGCACAGGATGTCGTCGTTAGGAATTCCATGCGACCGTTTAAGCAAATGGTCAGGATGTTTACTGGGAAATTTACAGCGCACAAACTGGTTTCGAGAAGAACGGTATGTAGAATTAAAATACCGGAAGCGGATTTGTGACCACCGGTGCGGATAAGCACCACAAGAAATAACACCAGCAGTAGCGTACCAATGCAGCACTCCGACAATGAAACGGCGCACCACAATTTTAACTGATCTTTGTAAACAATCCATGCTGGTGGTTGTGCAGTATTATTGGCCATAGAGCCAAGCAGATATGTCGAATTTCTGTGCATTTTAACCGGGCACCGATACAACAAGTTCTGTCGCCGGCACTGAATGTCAACGCGCCAACAAATCCGCACGCGGTGAATCGGTACCGTCATTAACTAACGGGACTGTTCCGACAACCAAAAATAAACTTGCTTTGCGTCAACGTTGGGCCGACGAAAAGGTCGGAGTGACCGGCGGACCTTGATGCAGGCTAAAGCTCAGCTTAGTGCCGGCTGAATTATAGGGTAACTTGCCGTTCTGTTACTGACAGAAATTGTACTGCAAATGGTGTTGCTGTCTCTGCATGCCCGGGAAAGCATTTTCCTTATGCGTTATGTAGTATACTGAGTTCACGTGTTTATTGTCCTTCTAATACTTTCCTATTTCTGTCCTTTGTCCTTGTCTTCTTAGCAACTTCTCTTGTGTTTTCCCGGTTCTCTAGTTACGATTCCTCAGTTTCCTTTCAGTTGTTTTCCTGACCATTACGATACAATAAAGATACGATTCCTACACATGACAATACATGACAATGGCGTGAAGCTTGTGTAATACTGTAGATCTCTATCATTGAAGTGTACGAGTTCTTTATATACGGCTTAACAGCGCTAGTTCGCTTCTTAATTCGTTCGAATATGGCGACACCAGAAACTCATCCCATCCTACGGTTTAATCCCGAGTCGATGCAGTGGGATATGTGGAAAGAAAACCTCCACAGCTATATCGAATTCGCCGACATCCCCGTGGAGAAGCAGAAAGGGCTGCTTCTGAACTCGCTGGAGGTCAAGCCATTCGAGATGCTTGTCTCGATGTGCAGGCCGACTGCCATCACGGACAAGAAACTCACCATAGAAATGCTGCTGGCCAAATTGGATACAGTGTACAACAAGTACACATTCAAGGTCGCGGAGTGGGCACACCTGTTCCGAACTGTCCAAGGGAAGGACGAATCGCTGGCGGCATACTCCAGCAGGTTACGGTACAGGAGTACCGTATGCAAGTTTCCCGCTGACATCATCGACCCGATGCTCAGCGCCGTCTTCATAAACGGCATCCAGTCGGATTCCGTCCGCCGTCACCTACTGATAAACGAATACCAGACCCACGAAGAGACCCTGAACGCCGCCAGGAAGATGGAAACCGGCATTGAAGAAGCTACGGCCAGTACGTCCAGCCAAGACCGTGAAACTGTGATGAAAGTCACAGCTAGCAGAAGGTCAACGGTTGTCAAGCAAAAGACATCCAATTCCAGTGGTCAATCCAGTGCAAATGGAAGCCACAAGCCACCCACCAGCAATCAAAACGAGTCCGATTCCGATTCCAGTTCCCCTAAGCGAAGATGCGATTCCTGTGGATCAACCGATCACATGCGCGAGCGCTGTTTCTACAGGAAACACGTATGCCATAACTGTGGGAAGAAAGGTCATATAGCAAAGGCATGCCGCTCACAGAAGAAATCCGACGTCGCTACGAATAACTACATTACGGATTACGCACCGCGTCCTCCATACGACATACTGTGATTCCAGTTCCGGTTCCTACGACGCTTCGTCTCAGTGGTTCAGAGTTCACTAACTATATGGTTCTGTTGCCGTGGTTCTTGTTGCTATGGTTCTATGGTTTGTATGCTGCTAAATATATGGTTCTGATGCAATGGTTCAACCCAGCTCTTTTTGGGCGAGGGAAGGGAATGTAGTATACTGAGTTCACGTGTTTATTGTCCTTCTAATACTTTCCTATTTCTGTCCTTTGTCCTTGTCTTCTTAGCAACTTCTCTTGTGTTTTCCCGGTTCTCTAGTTACGATTCCTCAGTTTCCTTTCAGTTGTTTTCCGGACCATTACGATACAATAAAGATACGATTCCTACACATGACAATACATGACACGTTAAGCTAGTAGGTTGGCCACATCAAGCGTTAACAGCATTATCAATTTCTAATTTTATTATCGCTTGGGTCGCCACGGCACAATGTCTTCGATAAATCGGATTAAGGTGCGCTCGCGGACTTTGCGAGGGTTTTACATGCATATCAAGCAGGGAATCAGTAATAACTGATGCGCAGAGAACGCATGTGGGAGTAGTGGGTTTCATGCACGAACCGAGTCCACAATGTGCGGTTGTGCAATATTAATAACCGTCATAACTCATGCAATCGCACGCTGACGCAAAAGGGTATGTTTGCTAATAATGCAAGTTACGATTATGACCGTACAGAGTAGTATTATCAGTGGTGCAGCGAAAATCGTTGTATATGGCCGCGGTTTAATAGCAAAATATCCAAAATGTATCTGTCCTTTTTATGCAACCCGTGCGAGTGACGTACTACTTAGGAAAAGCAGTCAAAATTAGTTTTTTAGTTACTTTCCTTGTACCCCTAATGTGTATTAATCAGTTAAAAAAGCTGAACAGAAACAGGCGTCTTAACAGTAACAGAAACGAAAATATTTCCGCCGCTCTGACTTCTCTGTTATCAAAGCCACGTTCCACACTTATTGGAGCTTCCACCGCCATGCCGAGCAACACATTTTTGAGCCCCAGGGTTTCTTGACAGAGAGCGTTTCATCTATTTCCGTCATGGCGATGCATACGCGATTATGGATTAAAAGTATGAGCATTATAATGGCATCAGCTAATCGTACAGTCATATCAAACAAAAATAATAAGAGTATGTCACTGAGAAAAACAAAGATAATTAATTTTTTAACGTCTTTACTTTTGAACACAGGAATTCGAGTTATGATTAAACGGCGAGAACATGACAAGAACAGTGTATTCTAACGTAAGGTTTGAGCCTGGGGAATGTGCCGTGGCCTCGTTCGGACGAGCAGGTTGTGTTCTTGTTGAGAAAATTCTTACATGTGTCCACTACTAAAGTTTCCGTTGAAATGTTACGGACCTATCTGAGATATGATGCCAAACCATTTCGGTATTCGTCACTGAGGAGGAATAATACAACCTGAAATGCATGTAAATGCACCGCTTGTAAGGGTTCATAGAAGTATATATGGATCAAAAGTCACAATGCACACCTATGTATATCACGAATTTACCGGCGTCATTGCGAAACCTAACACACTGCAGTTGCGGACGTAAAGCTGTACAATGGGATCGTTTTGATACCAGGGCAGATTAAACGACGCCAGAATGACCACGGGATAATAACAAGCGATATTCCATAAGGAGAACCAACAGAGAACATCGGAGAAATTTCTTCGCTTTCGCTTTTTTTTATCCAGTATGTCGTTCTTGGGAACTAGCGGCGATCGTTTCCATGCCGTGTATGCGGAATGCAGTAGCAGGCTTAGATATAGCGCTAACTGCAGTGCATCGGGTACATACACTGACAACACGCGCAACACAGGATGGTAGCGCCAGTGTGAATCTTCATGAAAGCCGCAACTGCCCCACGTGCCAGATAGTCCAAATGACTCACCGATTTCCAACAGTACCGGAATATTGACTAACACGCCAAGCGCCCACGCTGAGCCAAACTAAACCGACGAATTCAATGAGCTGAGCGCATCAGCAAGATGCGGTAGTTTGTGAGTGAAATAAATTTTACAGGAATTGCACATAAATTAGTTCGTAATATTGGTTAGTATAACTGTGCCAGATTTATGAAACTGTCAAATTGCTTTTAAACGCTTTTCTCACCATCGACGACAGCGCTTTTCTGGTGGTCCATGCTTTGTAGCGGTGTGGGAAAACAAAAGCCACAAAACGATTGACTGCCAGATATGCATTGGCAAAATGAATAACGTTCGTCGTGATCAACAGCAGACCGTCAACATAGCTACAGTATTTCTCTGGTAAGAAAGTGCGGCGACCGTTAAAGAATACCACAAAAATATTCAGCGGACAGTGAATGGTGCACATTGTGAAGTCCAAGAAAGCTGTATGGAAAATCAAAATACCCGATATTCGTTTATGAGCTTTTATGTGAAAGAGTACAGTGAAAACTATCAAGAACAGTGCACTGCCCCAATAAGGTTCAGATATTGCAAAGGCGAACCAAACTGTCAGCTGATATTTATAGATTATCCATGCCGGTAAGTCGCTAGTGGAGTTCTTGCTGATATTATGCACCATATTCTGCTTTGTGGAGTTATTAACGGCTGTGTTCAGCTTTTGTTCGGGAATAAATGGCTTTGATGACTGAAGAAAATTTGAGTGGATGCACTGGGAGCCAAATGCAATACTGAACGGCATCCGATGGTTGAGATGGACTAGATGCAACGCTAAAATTCAAGTCCATCTATTTTTATGAAAGACATTATACGACAATACACGGCTTTAAAATTCAAGATGCCGGTGAGCTTTAGAAGTAGATGCATACTCATGTAGTAAGTAAAGAGAAAAAGGACAGCATGTGCATTTCATAACGCTAAACAATGGAAAGTGATATTCATAGTATTCATAGTATAGTATTCCACCATTATCCGACACACCAGTAATGAGTAAATAAACAACTGGATATTATAGGAAATTAATAATATCGGTAACCAATCTAGAGCTATGAAAACTTCAAAGAACCTGATGACCGCGGTCGCTAACTTTTCATAATCACCATCAGAGAGCAGAAAATGATTACATGTTTCTACTCTAGGTACACGCCAACTGCAGAGACGTCTCTGCAAGTTTACCAGTGTTACTGCATCAGGAAGTACGACCTCTCAACGCAATTCTTGCAGTACTTTGTAATCCGTTAAGCAGTCGACTCGGGCGCAATGACAACACCGCTTTGAACAACATACAGCCACCTTCGCACACTTTGTGGTCCAATGTCACGAAAACGACATTTCGGTAAACGCTCTTTGAAATCATTAAAAAACAATAAAAATTGTCAGAAATGCAGGACGTTTCGATCGGACCTGGCACGAATCATGTCCAGAACAGCCATTCCGGTTACAAGGTCAGCATACATACTCTTGATAATCATTCTTGCTTGTTGTTGTCCAGGTTTGTGGGCTGTGACATTTGTTAAAAATGTCGAATTTCTTTGCATTTTAACCGAACACGTTCAAAGCAAGAATCTCTGAGTACTGTACGAGACAGTAATATTATGCTGACCGAATGGAATTTCTACGATAATTAAAATGAAACTGGTGAGGAGCAGTCGTATAGTAAATCCAGCACCGCGGGAATCGTAGCCTGCAGGCACCAAATGCTAGTATTCCCTCATCCGCTAGGTGAGACGTGCTGCATTGATGACCTATTGACTGTAAAATTCCGCGCTGTTATGTCGAGATCTGGACCGAAGAAATCAAGCCGCATTAATGAATGCAAAATTCTTTGTTATTTTCGTTTTGTAGCTTAAAGTGTCATACAGTAGTATTAGTAAGGTGAAAGTAATATTATTTTAGCTCTACTTTCGTCAAGGTGTTCACTGTAAATAGTGGATAATTAATAAGTTTGCTGCTGTATTATTAGGTTCTGCTATTGTATGTCCTTTTTATTTAAGTGTAAAAGTACTTAAACGAAGACATACATGTTTCTCTATACTGCTACAGATACATCATAGAATATTCACTTTATAAATTTATAGAGTAAAACGCTACCTACGAGTTTACGACACTGTCATAGTCCTGTATACGTGCAGTCCCATATTGACGGAAAGATAAGCGGGTGTTCATATTCCAAGTTATGTAAGCCAATTTTATAAGCAGTCCTGGTGCAGATTGCAGTACATGGCAGTAATTAGCAAAGCTATCGATGGACTTACAGTATCAGAAATTTAACGCTAAAAATCAACGCAAGTTGGCTTTCTTTTTCAGCGATTGCCAGCCAACATTACTGAATAGTGTTTAACATATTATTTGGGACTATATCTAGCATTAAGTCGTTTACTATACTGATGAGGGAAATATAGTGTTCCAACTCCAAGGCAAAATATTCTGATGGACCGCTTAACTTGAACTGCCAGGATATGTCTTTGTGGCTAGACCAATGACTTATTTCCTTTATGTGCCTTTCTCTCTACAATTCCTCGGACACGTCTGACGAGGGACACCAAACCATTTCGGTACTCTTCACTGAGTACGAAGAATACAACCTGAAACACAAACCCTTTAGAACAGTTTCATAAATCAGGTTGAATGGATATACAGAATTGCTCACACTTACCGGCGTCATTGCGAAACCTAGCACGCTGCAGTTGCGGACATAAAGCTGTACAATGGGATCGTTTTGATAGGAGCGCAGATTGAAGGACGCTAGGATGACCATCGGGTAGTAGCAGGCAAAACTCCATAGGGAGAACCCCAGCAGTACACAGGCAAATTTTCTCCGTTGCAGCTGTTTCTTCTCCAGTATGTCATTCCGGGGAGCAAGCGGCGAGCGTTTCCATGCGGTGTAGGCGGAATGCATTAACATCCACAGATACAGCGTTAGCTGCAGTGAGTTGGGTACGTAAACTGCTAGCACGCGCATCACCGGGTGGTAACTCCAGTGTGGATCACGGGGATTCTCATGAAAACCACAGCTGCCCCAGGTACCTGATAGCCCGAACGACCCACCGATTCCCAGGAGTACCGGGATATTGACTAGTATGCCAAGCGCCCAAGCTGAGCCAAGCTAAACCAGAATCAGAATCAGCCAATCAAATCAATCCCAGTAATTCTGCCCATGTGGCATGTAAAACACGTATGCCTTTAAAAAAATTTGATGGCTGATTGAAGCACAAAGTGACAACCTTGCTCGAGGGCACAGTGTTCGCACTGAATAAAATCCTTCGATTTTCCTGCATTCCGATCGGTTTAAATTTACATTTCTTGGAGTCGGTGATTCGGAGTTCCTGCTTTTCTTTCTGAATTTTTTTATGGAGACCTATCCAACTTTCTGCAGTACTAATGTTTTAAACTTCATTATAAAATCATCATTAAAGATTTTATTCTGGAATAGAACCAATTATTTTATCGATTTAATGTTGCTATTAAATTATAATACGTACAGTACCTGAAGCCCGGTTTGTAAAACAACATGCCGTTACAGTGCACGAGGTATGAAGGATTTTAGATAGTGTACATAGGCTGTCTATTTTGGATGGTAGCAATATTTCAATCCCAAATTTGCCTAAATATCGGGTAAACATATTTTTGCTTACCATGGACAAAATTGCTTTCCTGGTTGTCCACGCCTTGTACCGATGTGGAGAAACAACTGCCACAAAACGATTGACTGCCAGACAAGCATTAGCATAATGAATAATGTTCGTCGTGATCAACAGCAGACCGTTAACGTAGATGCAGTATTTCTCTGGTAGGAACGTCCGGCGCCCGTTATAGTACACCACAAGGATATTCAACGGGCAGTGAACGGTGCACATTGTGAAGTCCAAGAAAGCTGTATGGATAATCAAAATACCCGAGGCTCGTTTATGAGCGTTCACGTGAAACAACACGGTAAAAAATATTAGGAACAGGACACTGCCCAAATATGTTTCGTACAGAGAAAAGGCGAACCAGATTGACAGCTGCGATTTATGGACTATCCATGCCGGCACTGTGCTGCTGTTCCGGCTGATATTGTTCGCGTTATTTACCATTGCGAAGTTGTTGATCGTTGTGTTCAGCATTTCTTCTGTAAGAGAACTTGACCATGATGGCGTTTACAAGTGAAATAGTAAACCAATGCGACAATTAACTGCGCCAATTGGTACTGTATATTTTGGCAAATTAGAAATTAACACGTTCGGTTCTGTCTTTCGGCTGTTTGAATACTCATCGTTGAATTTTAAAGCAAATAGCCTATGCCTGGATATCGAACAACCGGATGTGATCTTCTCACCTGTGACAAAATTAATTTTCACTTGCGGTATGCGTATTCAGGACGAAGGAAAAGGGAGCAACCGCCGCGTTTCGGTGCACATGACGGAAACAAGTGGTCGTCCCTTGGGTTAATGCTGGCGGAAACGCCGTGTGCGGAGTTCTTGTTATTTCGTTCTCGGTTTTTACCTTATGATCGCTCTGCATCGGCACGTGCTCCATGGCATTTATCGCGCCATTAGCGACAATTAACGCAGCTACTGCGCAAGTATAAGCAGAGATTTTGTACAAGTGTCAGCCTTGTCTTAGGTATGCGGTTAAGTGTTGCATGTGGCGATAGCTGCGATACCATTTACGGACCGATTTGTTTGTGTTGGTTTCTGTGTCAGCAACTGCGGTTGAATACCTAAACACAATCACTCGAAGTTTGTGAAAGCGAAACGCTCCTGCGAATTTTCCAGTCGATCAATATACGCGTGCACATTTTCCATCGTATAAGTTCATTATGCGTACAAGTAGGTTTCCTGCGTGCGTTAACTAACTTTGTCCATGTATTATGTATTATCTTCCACGAAATAATACCTTACGTACCATTATTTTACATGCACCCTGTTTAAAGGAAGAAACCAGACGTTCACACTGGCACGTGGCAGTGGAGGGCGACTTGACGAAGTGCCTTATCGAAATAAACACACTGTCTACAAACAGCGGCTAATTTTACAAATAAACACGAAGGTCATGATTTAGGAAGCCGTTGTAGTAAAACCATCCCAACAGAACCAAAAATTCCAAAAAAAGTAGGTGGCACTCGAAATAGGATATCATGAAAAAATGCAATGTGCCTACAGGCCGAAAGTTTATCTTGCTTTCAGTACACGATGCCCCAATCCAACGCCTGTCATTGCGATTCAGTGAAAATCATGAGACTTTATGATAAACTATTGCTACCATTGGACTGACACATTGTCACTCACTTCCTTCATTTCCGAAGAACGGCGAGAATTTTCATGGATAGTCGAAGAAGGAAGTAATCGTTTCTTCTCCAAGAGTTTCTGCGTTAGCAGTCACTTCCGGTTGTCAACTGGCATTGTTCACGACCGAGTACAGAGCCTTCAGTGATTATGCATTCTTTAAAAGTTGCAGTAAAACTGCGGCAAAGAATAATTCGATAAAAATATTTCCCAGCATAGGAATACAAAGGCTGTGCACAGAGCATTATAAACTCACATGGATCTATATTATTTACTGAGTCCATCGGTTTTTGCTTGCGAGAAGGTTTTTGTGGTTCGGGGTGTGAGAGCCCTCCTACTCCGAACTCTTCTGCTTTCCGCGGCACAGGAATCGGCAGTCTGGTTTTCCGTGAAGCACGGCCGTCTCAATAACTTCAGCAACACTTTGCGATATCTCGCATTACATGCTAAAAATATTAACTGAAAGAAAAACAATATGATAGTTTTTTATAGCAGATTCAGTAATGCAACTTTTCGAGACAGTAACAAGCTGCAAAATATGTAGTGACCTTTACCACACATGGGATCTCTTACCGGCGACAACATGTATCCCGATAGGCTAAGATTTCTCACGTACAGCTGCAGAATGGGGTTCTTTTGGTAGGTCGGCATCTGGAAGGACGCCAACACCACCAATGGGTAAAAGCAGACGAGATTCCATAAAGAGAAAGCGAAGAGAACAACGGCAGTATGGCGACGCTCTTGGAGCGTTTTGTCCATAGCATTCCGGGAAGAGTGGTCTTTTTTGGAAAAGTACGCAGAATGCAGAAGAATGACAATATACAGCACCATTTGTACTGCGTTCGGGACATGCGTAGCCAGTGATCTCAGCCAAGGGAAAAAACTGGAATTGTGGGCGTTGGAGCTGGCATGAAATCCGCAACTTCTCCATGGTTGCGAAATGCCAAACGAACCGCCGACTTTAAACAGAAGCGGCATGTTAATTGCCAAACTGAGAACCCATGCTGAAGCAATCTAAAATCAATATTTCATGGCGGATGACATCGTTTGTTATTTATACCAATGTGTTTTATAGAACGTTCACTTTTATGTAAGCAGTTGTTTAATCTTATATTTTTTCAGTTTTTTCAGGGAGACTGATTAGAAAAACTGAACGGACAAATGTAATAGCCGAATAAATAGTTAAGGATCAATGTTAATGTGGAGTTATCGTACGTTGATGATTAACCTGTCTTGAAGTGTCTTCCTTATCCCTTTACGTATAAGAAATCTTTACCATTGCACAAACGACCCATTTGGCTGACCATTTACTATACCGACGCGGAAAAATGATAGCAACAAAGCGATTAATTGCCAAGCATGTATTGCTGTAGAACGTAACCGCGCTGGTGATAATCAGAATAAAATTCACACCGGCGCACTGCTGGGCCGATAGCATACTGTAACGTCCATTCAAATATATGGTTAAAATGTTGACAGGATAATGTACTGCGGCCATCGTAGCATCTGCCCCAATAGTATGCAGGATCAAAATTCCCGAAGCTGTTCGATAGGCGCGTATTTTCATCAGCACCCAAAAGAGTAAGAGAAAGAAGAATGTCCCGAAATACGCTTGCGATAGTGATACGGCACACCATAATTTCAAAGCTCCTTCGTACACAATCCAAGCCGGTACGGTAGTGTTACTTGCGATGCTAGTGACATTGAAAATTATGCTAACATTGCTGTAATTAAACATTTTGTATCAAATATAAGGGAAACTTTAATTGCATATATTTATATAAAATAATGAGCTCCTCACACGATTATATTCAGTGCATTTAAAAGCTTCCGTTAAGGCGCAGTCGAGCGGATATTGCTGTATCCGTCGCGTTAGAAGAGAGGCAGTTCAAACAAGTGCCACTTCTAATGTCAGAAGGTAAGGGCCGCCATTCTTGTGACTAATTTGTGGAAGACCACTGTCGGAAGCAGATGACAGGAACGAATTAATTCAACGAATACCTGCCGGTTATGCGAATTCCCTTGTCACACCAGGCCAAGCACAAAGGATCTTCCCTGAACCTGGGAAACAGGAGATTTCTGATGCCTTCTTTCCCGAAATTGAGACAATTAAAAAAAGGGTAATTAATATCCACTAAACATTGTAACCATATAGTACAAGTTTTACGATTCTCTTAACTCCACAAACTTACAGCACAGAGGTAAGCAACAAATATGAAGAAGACGATACTACATTCTCAACTTCGTTATTCAATTACTGCATGATCTGTTACAATTATTAATATTTTCTAAATTAATGTACCGTATAGCAGGATGTAAATATGCAGCTGTGGTAAAGTAGCTCTATTTGCAAAGTCGAAGGTTGGTTTGGAAAGCGACGTGATTATTTGGAGCACCATGCTTTCAAACTGAAGCAAACTGCAGAGCAGTACTCTGAGTTATTTTTAGTTATTTTGCGTACGCACTTGCTGGTTGTTAGCTAGCCACTCAACGATCGTGTGTTTCATGACTGTTTATCGAATGTAATCAGAAAATATAGTTACAACTTACAATTATGACGTCATCCCGCGATCGTGGGGTGGCTTACTCACCAATGCAGATAGAGAATTTCCGTATAATATTATCGTTTATCCACAACTGAATCTTTATCCGACTAAAATTATAAAAAGGGAATTTAAGCCGATTGCTGCGTCACTTTTGAAAAAAAGCGATAATGACTGTGATCTAGTTATGGCCAAGTTCCAACACGCCGTTCACTACCGATATACACATTCCGCTCAACCCCAAGCGATAACATTCATTAAACGTTTGTGTATCAAAGGTTAAGCCTATCCCGGTATTATGATGTCAGCGATGTATTAGGTTAAAGGAAAACTGATGCAATAGCTGCGTTACTGCGTACAGAATCGAAAGAATCGTTTAACCGGTAATAGTTATATGATCCATCTTTGTGTTTTCATACGGACCTTCAACGTTCTTGAAATTTACTGGATATTGTGTTGCTATAACTTCCATCTTTGTTTAAACTAATCGTACGGTGGCATATTCGAAACATTTAAGGAAAGGCTATGGAGAGAGATGGGAAAGACAACCATCATCTGATAAATTTAGTAATCAACGGACAATGTGTTCTTCGCACAAATTATCGCTTGCTGATGCAAATTGCGCCTGATTACTTTGGATTATTGTTCAGTCAGGAAAGCTATACGGAAAAGGAACCAAAGGACATCAGTCTAATTCTTCCGGTCGATGTGGACGTGAGTACAGCGAAGCGGCTTCTAGAGAATTTGCTCAACAGCGAAGACCCCTTCGATGAGCATAAGACGGGAGTGCCGCTCGCTCAACTGTTGGTAACTGCTAACCACTTCGGCTTGGCGGAAATTGCCGGTAAATGCGCCGAACGTCTTGAGTTGATAGTTAATCGGGATAATTGCTGTTATCTGTGGAAGTTGGCCAACTCCTGTGATCAGCCGAAACTCGGCCGGCGCGCTGCCTCCGAATTATTTCAGTGCGATCTGCACAGTCTCGGTACATCGGAGACTTTTCTGGAATACAGCAGGGATGAATTTTCATGGTTCTTGTCCCATGAAAGTCTGACGGCCCAAAACGAAAAAGATATATTTAGCGTAAGTGCAACGGTATGCTGTGAATGCTTTATTACGTGACATTACTTTTAATGTACTGTACCTAAATGTACTTTTGTTGTTGAATACAAGTATCAGCATTAATGTCGTCATTTTTTTAAGAAGTTTCGCTCAAATTAAGGATTGCTACGCTTATAAGTAACTGATATCAAAGATTAATAAAATAAATGTTTTGCAGCTCATCATTTCGTGGTGCCAGTTCGATAAAGGCTTGCGTTGGAATGTGGACGTGTTCACAACATTATCAAAATTACACTGGGATCAGTTAGTCGAAGATCTTGATAGCCTAACAGGAAAATCGCACGACCCATTATTGCTATCGTCATTATAAAGGGCAGCGGCATCGCAGGGTTTCTTCCTTTCGGCAAATGCGCTTTCACTGAAGTAAGTAACTCCACATTACCGACTTCCGAAGCGTGTCGTTATAATATACGTAACCGATATGCCCACCCAATTGGACCAGAGCGGATCAGACATTCAAACAAACCCAAACGGTGCGCAGCTATACGCATACTATCCGCGCTGGAGGAAACTCCGGAAGGTCGAATGGCCGTGGAATGCGGATGATCTAGCGAACAGTTCGCATCGGATGAGCAAGTATGCTGCATGCACTGGCAGGGAGTTGATCTTTCAGTGGTGGAGTGAACAATGTCCGTGTTGCATCTTCGAGGGGAATCGCATTAAGTGGGAAAACGGTATCAACAGAGTGGTGCCGAATCTTTCCAGTGTTTCTTCGTCGGCGCATCAACGTCTGCCGCCCTGCGGTACGGTGGCGTTGGACCTAGGTACCAAAGCTTTCCGCCGCATTACCACGCTGAATTGTCTAGATTTCGATGCTCAACAGCCGGTATTTATTGACCATTGTGTGTATGGATGCAACAAGCAATGCCAGTTCCTAAAACATGATCTCCGAACTGGCTATGTTCGGGGTCTGCCATATTTTGAGGGGAACCGGTACGTACTGTGCTTGTTGGTCGTTTTGTTTTTCCTCTTGTACGAGTACTAAAGTATTTCCACGCACCTTTCTTAACCGATTTTAATAAACTGAATGAAATTGAATTGCAACAAGTGAAAGATCTCGACTGCATGGGGAACTGTTCATAACAACCGACCACAAAGACATGCTAAGCTAAAAGAGCACCGTCCTAGATTTGAAAAGGTTTAAACAGGCTTTACAATCACAAACAAAACTTAAATGTTCAGTTTAATAACAAGCATTATCGTTTAAAAATTTTTTTTTAAGTTGTGTTGCACTGCACCACCGACTTTTGCAGTGACCTTGTCGCTGGGTGTCTTACGGTGATCGGCAACCAAATTACCCGCATAACTTCCAACCATACAAAAATCAACGTCTTCAGCACACTCACTGAACAGTGGAGTTGCAGCCGCTGTCCCAAGACAATCTTGCCACGCTCGAATCCCGTAGCGGCTCTTTGCGGACCGTTTCTGTACATGTCCGAAAACAGTCCGTGGGGCCTGGCGTACGCAGCACATCCGGCTCCTCTCCAGCGTCTGGATATGCGCTCCGGATTCTGGGAGCGAATGCAGCCGCTTTCGGCACATCAGCGTCGAATTCTGGGGATGTTTTCCTATGGAGATCACCTGCTGACCTTTGGAGATGAGTTGAATGCGGATCGAGAAACCGTCAAGACTGTCCAATGCTATGATGCGCACAACAGCCGTTGGGTGAACGATAGCGTGTGCGATTCGGCTGCTCAGTATGCTCATCCATTTTGTACGACTTGTTGTTTTCACATGGAGCTGTTGGACGTTTTATAAAGTAGAATACTTTTCGCACAAAAATATGGGCACCTTCATAATCGGTGAAATTTACTGTGCGGTTTAAAAAGTATGTGATTACAGAAAAAAAATCTGTGGGACTGGGCATACCATGTTCTTCACAGGTGAGACTGTATAGTGTATAGAAGTGCAGTCTTGCAGTATGTACACCTGATGATCCATCCTCATCTAGTGTCTAGTATACTGTTTTGACTGATTACAGTGGATGACAAAGATATTTTAAAATGGGCCGGTTGGTTCGCAGTCGCACTTCATGAATTTATTTTTGTCATGCAAGGTATTTTGACAACGGTGACGGTTAACCGTTCAACATAGCACTGCAAACGGAAATCGTTTGCATGGAGGGACAATGAAAATGTAAAACCAACCAACCAACAATGAAAATGTAAAACAAACCAATGAAAATGTAAAACCAACGGCATGGAGGGACAATGAAAATGTAAAACCAACCAACCAATGTAAAACCAACGTGGATCCTCATGGGAAGCACATATAGAGGAACTTCCTGTCTTCTCTCCGGTCCGCTTTACTGGATGGAATCTAATTCTAGAGCATGATTAATTAGCTCCAGCGGAAACGCAGTATAGCTGTGCGCAAGAACCGGGCATTATTCTAATAAACGTAATACTCAGTTCGAAGATCTGTTTAAGAAAGGCTTATTAATCACGCAGTTTATCTCGTTAATAAGGGTCACGAGCTTGAGTAGGCAAATGGTTTCGTCGATGCCCCTCCCGGAACCATTAACATTTTATGAACATGGCTGATGGCGCTGCTGTAATTTCTCTAAACCTTTTAATGTCGAATGCGGTTCGTTTTTTAGCCTTGTAAAGCAGTCATGCACTCATTGTTCTAAAGCTTTTCTCCATAACTGGCGTGCAGTGTCAACCGGCACTCCTGGGAACTTTCACGAGAGTGAAAGCGTTCTTGGGATTTTTGTCTTCTCCGGATGAGCAATCAGTTATCTGATTCTCCCCAACGCAAGGACACCTTAACAAAACGAACAACTCTTGACGGTATCTCGCGTTGCAGACGAGAAATATTATCTGTAAATTGTAAAGAAAACAATATAATTATGTTCAACATTTATTAAATAATTGGTAACCTTACCGGCGAAAACATAAATCCTGAAAGGCTGAAATTTCTCACATACAGTTGCAGAATCGGATTATTTTTATACGCCGGAAGTTGAAAAGATGCCAGCACCACCAGTGGATAATAGCAAATCAAATTCCACAGCGAGAAAATGAACAGTACAATCGCCATGTGGCAGCGCTGTTGCAAAGTCTTATCCACTGCACGCGTTCCGAAGATCAGGGTCCCATTTTTTGCTGAGCACGCCGAGTGAATAAGAAGACTAATGTACAGTATCAACTGCATGGCATTCGGAACGTGCGCCGCCAGTGACCTTAGCCAGGGAAAAAAGCTGGAATTCAGAATGTTTGGACTGGCATGGAAGCCACAGCTTTTCCAGGGTTGTGATATGCCGAAGGAACCACCGACGTTAAACAGAAGGGGTGTGTTCACGGCCAGACTCATAGTCCATGCCGAAGCAATCTAAAATTGATTCGTCTAACATTTATACTAGCAAATATCGATTGTTTATGCTTTATGCAGGCTTAATTTTTAAAACCGTTTGAAAACTTCTAAGATCATGCGACAAAGGTTTTATTACTAAATAACAAATTGCAAAAATATTTGAAGTTACAAATTCAAAACAGTCAAATTTGGAGCTTTGTAATAGTAGACAGAGCTATCCAAAAACTAACGCAGGAAAAACCGAATTTGTTTGCTGACGCACCATTGCAGTAATTACCGTTTTCGTTGACCATTTCTTATAAAATAGACCTGGCTGGCTGGCGGGCTAAATTTAGCTCTGTCAAGCCAGCGTTAGTTTTTTTCGTTTATGTTCCTATAACTAGAACAACGGTTAAGTATTTTTGTAACAAAATGTTCAATTTTTTTTCCTGCGTCTTGTGAGTGTATGGTTAGTACAATCGAGAGTGTGTCCGCGATATGGGGAACAAGAAACAGTGTAGGCTTTCGACCGTTGTATACCATCATCTGAATATCCAGGGGCTGTCCTATGCTAAAGTCGATCGTCTCCATCAGTTGTTATCGAATCAGGATAATCACTCTAAGATATTATGTCTGTCAGAAACCCATTTAACTGCGAACGATCCGGATCAGCTATACTCACTCGCTGACTATCAGTTGTTTCGTAAGGACCGCACGAAAGCATCGGGTAAATTACGTGGTGGTGGTCTTCTACTTTATATTCCTGCCCATATCCCCTGTCAAGAAGTTCGACGATCGGAAACTTGTGGCCAATGCGAAAGTCTGTGGGTTCTGCTTCAGATTGGGCCACGTAAAGTGCTCCTTGGACTTTTGTATAGAGCCCCTGATGCCAACGCACTGGATACCGAATTTTTGTTTAACCATGCAGACGAAATACTCCTGAAATACCCGGGCATTGATCATGTTGTGTGCGGCGATATTAACATCGATGTTTCAGTGGCATCATCTCCTTTTTTTCGACATTATCATGACTTAATCAATAACCATATGTTGGAAGATAAGGTTTCGGGATTTACCAGGGTAGCTTGTCGAACACGAAAGCGAGATGGAGCGTTAATGCACAGCAGTAAAAAGATCGACGTGTTGTTATGCTCACCAGCGGACAGCTATTCGTGCCTTCCTGCTGAGGATGTGTGTTTTTCGGATCACCGCCTGTGCAGGACAATTGCGTCTTACAAATCCCTCTCCCCAATACACAAAACAATCACGTTTCGCCTATGGAAGCATACGCCTATGGAAGCATTTTATCAGAGAGTTGAAGCAGTATGTGAAAAGTACAGTGTACACAATGAGACTGTTCCGATCGACGAATGTGTAACAAATTACGTCCGAGAGTTGAACCAGATCGTAGACGAGAGTTTCCCTTTACGGTCCCGAAGAGTACGCCAGAACGATCCCCCCTGGATGAGTCTATCACTGAAAAACCTGATTAAAGAAAAGAACAAGTGCTACCGCCGCAGATGTCAACTACGTGGTACACCAGAATACATGCAGTGTGACGCGGAATTCCACCATTTGAAAAAGCAAGTATACAGTAAGATTTTGGACGAAAAGCGCAAATTCTTCAAGAACAATCAAGATAGAGCAGAAATTGTTTGGCGCGAGCTTGGAAAGCTACTTCGGAAAAGAAAGCAGAACGACGAACCGACGTTGGATCCAAACGTGCTCAACTCACATTTTGCAGCACAAGGATTGCACGGGAACGAACACGCTGTCCCAGCCGCCCCCTCGGGGGGTGGCAGTACTAACCCCTTGCTTTGCAGGTTTGAAGACGTTACCGAGGATACCGTATCGTTTCTGATACAGCAGATGGCCAAAAAGAAAAAGAGCGCGGGGCCGTGTGGTATACCAGTCAAAATCCTCGGCGGGATGAACGGATACATGGCGAAACCACTGATGATTATGATCAACGCATGTCTCAAAGCAGGAGTATATCCCACAATTTTCAAAAGCGCCGACATAACCGCGATACCGAAGCAACATAATGCGCAACATCCGGATGATTTTCGACCTATTTCGTTACTTTGCAACATCTCCAAAATTTTTGAAAAAGTCATTCAGAACCAACTCGTAGCAACCCTGAAAGCAAACAACATCCTTTCAGATAAACAGTCCGGATTCAGAGAAGGCCACTCGTGCGAAACGTTGCTGCTGAAGATGTCGGAAAAATGGCGAACGACAATGGATGCCGGTAAAGTGACAGCCGTATGTTTTTTGGACCTGAAAAAAGCCTTTGATTCTGTATCCCACGCAAAATTGCTTGAAAAACTACAGACCATTGGAGTTGAGGGAAGTGCGCTGCTATTGTTTCACGATTACTTAACATCTCGTAAGCAGGGAGTGAAAGTGACAGCGAAGGTGTCTGACTGGCTCCCAGTGCGGTCAGGAGTGCCACAAGGAACGCGAATGGGGCCAATTTTCTTTACGGTGTATATTAATGATTTTCCAAATGGGATTAATGCGGAATGTTTTGCGGATGATACGATACTGTACGGTATTGGCAGCACGAAAGTGGAAGCTGCAGCGGAATTGGCCATCCAGGTCAAAAATGCAACGGCTTGGCTTGCACAGAACACTCTTTGCATCAACGAAAAAAAGTGCAAATTCATGTACATCTGTACTGAATCAAAGAACAGCCAAACTTCCCCAGTGCTTACGATCAATGGCCACCAAATGGATGAAGAAAAGTGCGTGAAGTATCTTGGTGTCTACATCGATCGCAACCTAAAGTGGAGCAATCACTTTGATCACATACTGCGGAAAGTCAACTACGGTATCGCAATGATAAACCGCGCGAAAGACGGCCTGGACATGCCTCAGCGTAGGAGCCTTTACCATGCCTGTGTGCAGCCACATCTTGACTACGCGTCGGATACGTGGTCTCCGGCATCTTCGGCTTTACGTGGCAAACTGGACAGGGCACAGCGGAAAGCACTGCGGGCGATTTCTGATTACAAGGAGCGGGTTACACCCGAGCTGTATCAGAAACTGCGCATCCTGCCGGTGTACGACCGTTGGAAGCAGTCTGAAGCGGTGTGGCTGTACAAGATCTACAACCACGAAGCGTACCATCCACCGTCGTATATGGTCGAGATGATTAATTTCACGGATATGGGAGCGCGTTACAACCTACGGAATCCGACGAGAATTGCCGCAAGAGCGAAAATGAAGATCGGAGAAGGCACGCTGGCCATGCGGCTGAAGGACATCTTTGAGCGCATTAAGAAAGTCAACATGCAGATACTTAGTGTTGATGGCATCGGTTTTTTCAAATTTGCTCTCCGAACTGTAGATCTGTTTTGAAGTTATGCACTGTTGAAGTCTTTTTTTTAGCGACCAGACGTTGAAGTCCTGCTAAGCGGGTTGTCTGCTCTTGGTGGAATAATAATAATAATAATAATAATAATAATAATAATAATAATAATAATAATAATAATAATAATAATAATAATAATAATAATAATAATAATAATAATAATAATAATGATGAGGAAAAACAATGGCGACAAACCGATTAATAGCCAAACAAGTGTTGCTGTAATACGCCACAGCGCTCGTGATAATCATGAAAAAGTTGACACCGGCACACTGTTGCGGGGAAAGTATGTTATAGCGGCCATTGAGATAGATCGTCAAGATATTCACCGGGAAATGAATGGCGGCCATCGTGGCATCGACACCAAGCGTATGGATTATCAAAACTCCCGAGGCCTTCCTGTATTCGCGTAATTTGACCAAGACACAAAAGAGCAGAAAGAAGAGAAAGGTGCCAACGTAGGCTTGCGACATGGATACCACAAACCATATTTGCAGTGCTTTTTCATAAAATATCCACGCTGGTATGGTGCTGCTGACAGTAACGTTAAAAGTTGGTGAAGTCCAAATTTTGTTAGTAGCATTTAACATTTCCAGTGTCTACTAAAAATTAAACAGTTTAGCAGCCTGGAGCTACCGGAATGATTTGCAGACCGATTCGCAGTTTGCTTCCAGTACTACGCATTGGGATTAATAAGAAAATCCCTATTCCGTATAAGTAATTTGCGTGATTACGCTACCGGATACTGCGCGTAGGGGAAGCCTTACAAATTGACAGGTGCCTTAGTTGTATACGCTTTAGCGACGTACCTATCTGCAAAGGATTCTCAAAGGCAGTGCGTGGAACGCCAGTTATCAGGTTAATTAAGATTATTAACGGAAGCCAAGGAAAACCACTCCCAGAAAGGCCATCGGTGTAGAACGGGTTTCCTTGCTGTAGACTTTAAATAGAGAGCGCAAACGGCCATGTGAGTTGCACGGTTGCTGCGATTATCAATATTCTTACAACAGCGATTAATTATGAAAGAACTAATACACTATCACACTGTAAGGTTGGTGGCGAAGATCTTTTGCTGAACGTGCACGGTACATATGCGTGCTGTCGTTACGGGTACAAAAATTTATACGTATGCGGTTAGGCTGGCGTTACGCAAAGCAGTCGTGATGTCGGATAAACGTATTCGGTGGAAGGTTACGCTCTACAATTATATCGCTTTATGTAAAGAATTTATATGACTGCATTATACAGATGCTCGCGTATACTTACGTACAGAGCACATAGGGGCAGAGAGGGATGTTACAACAGCAACAACTTTAAGGACTGTTATGCCGATTTGGATAATAATATTGTGATTGTCTTGTACGTATAACTTGGATCTCTGATGTGCGGAGACAGCCATTGTGCAATTCATTTGTGGAACATTCGGTTTGCAGATATTTAGGATCTTGTTTGGACCAATGCGAAAGAATTCAAACCAATTTTTTATTCAAACTGTATTCACACCATCATTCCACAAGATATCATTTTAAGAAACTTAAATGGGATTTGCCCGTCTTTGACTGCGGTGCATGTTACATATAAATCACAACTGTATGAAGCAAACCCAAACGACGCGCACTCTGCAAGGTATTTCAGCCATAGCAGCTGCATTAAATACATTATAACATATGCAAAAAAGATCTTCCAAAGCATCTTCCTAACTGAAGCATCTGTACTAGCACGATCCCACCACCATTTCCGCCTTCTAGCCCAGAATGCTGACGGCGGCACAGGCGTTGCAGACGGAGACCGGAGGGCAGACATTGGCGTTGATGGGAATCTGAAAGCCGGCGCCGTTCAGCAGGTTCACGGGAATACCGCTGAAGAGAGATCCTCCGCCCAGATTGCCTGCTTGCTGTAGCACTTGGGTGTTGGTGTTGCCATTATTCTGGCATTGCGCCTGACCTGTAATACGAACCATGTTAGAGGCTGGTGCGGTTAAAACGCCATAAAAATTAGTAGAAAGCTTACCACACAGCGCCTTCTGTTCGGCGGTGCAGGTAGCACCCGCACCCGTTGGCGGAGCAGCAACCGGCAGAGTCGGAGCAGGAACTGGCAGACTGGGAGCCGGCGCAGGGACGCTCGGGGATGGAACAGGAATACTGGGAGTAGGGGCGCTCGGAACCGGAATGCCGGGAGCCGGGACAGGAACGGCAGGCGCCGGCACATTGGGGAGCGGGGCGCTTGGTGCCGGTACGCTGGGGACCGAAGCCGGAACGCCCGCAACCGGTGCAGGTGCTTGACGAGCGAAGCGCAGCGCGTTGGTGCTGGCGCAGGCGACGATCAAAAGAAGGGCAACAGTCTGCATTTCGACAAGAGTAGCCGGTAAAAGTGGTCGACTGTTAATAACTCAACTTTGGAGGTGTTTTGGATATTTTGAAAGTTTTTATGATGCAAAGATAGTGCTTTGCTAGCTTATATACGGCCAGACGAAATTGCAAAATTTTGCCCCTTGAACTTGGAAATCATTATTTTGCGGACTCAACATAATGGGTGAGTCAGTGATTTGAACTTATCTCACCAGCAAACAGTAGTCGCCACAATGGTTTTTCGCACAAACGTTTGCTGTTTGTGCAGCGGACACATTGTTCACAGGCGTGCGCTGCCGAAAAATGTTATGAAGACGTAGTTTTACGGCAACAACGTGAGCTGAGCTACAAAACAACCAAAGTCTTAGAACTGTTGCCCGTATTGATTGTTTAGAGCTATTGGACTTGTTGTTGTTGAAACACCACAATATATCGATTAATGAATGACTCATTAGCTTTTGCTGCATTTATCTATTTGTCGGCCACGTGCAAAGAAAAACGTTTGTAGCGCTTGTGTGACTATCAAGTACAGTACAAATGTACGTACAATTAATCGCAACTGCTGTTGCCCGGCGCCGCTGGCTTTTTGTCTCGCATGATGTAAAGCTGGTTAAAACAGCAGTGTTCGCGATTGTCTACAATGACACCCGCTGTGCCAAATAAACTTAGCGGTGGTCAAAATGACGACAGGCCAAGGCTCCAAGCTTCAGTCAGAATCGTAATGCTTTCATGCATATATACAGTATACTTATTCCTTACAAATACTCATTCCCTCTTGGAATTCTAGAGTTGGGAAGGAATACATACAGGAAGCCTGATACATGGAGTCAAGGAACACTGATTTTGCTGAAACGTGCGCTTGCTTGTTCTGCGGCGCACAAGAGCATGTGCACAGTAAAGCATATAATAGTGATTCTAGTCAGTAAGACTAAGCACATAATAGTGATTCTAGTGTAAATAATTACGATCGTATATACGTATCTGCAGTACTTTTACTGAATGCATGTAACGATGGTCGTCGCGTATTGCATCCATAAAAGCGTTCCGTAAACTTCAGCTTTCCAACTTTCATACGAGTACCGTCAATAATTCATTTTGACAACTTTTATTTTCAGTATGATTACTTGGGAGCTTTGTGCAGTTATAATACATTGCAAGAACTGGGAAATACATGGATAACCATAAAATCACCCTACTGCTACGCTTTATGTAGCGAAGAACAACGAAATCAACATCAGCTATGAAGAAAGCGATCCCAATTCGTGCGCCAGGAAACAGTAGCCAAGAACAGCTGCGCATTACCATGCCAAATCTCTACACTCGAACGCTGAAACAAGGTGGCGTAAAGAGTTTTTCAGTGTTTAGGTTCAGCAGTTTTCGCCCTGATGGTTCAGAACGTTAAGCGGATGTCGATTTACGGCTGTGGGACGTCTCACTGTTGAGCCGGTTGGCCTTGGCTTGCTGGACGGATATTGCGCTGGCTGAATCAGGCCGCAATAATGCGAACTCGGCCACTTTTCTCTGCTGGCAGCAAAACTCAAGTGCACATGGATTGTTTCTGTTAGAACCGGCTTGTAAAACAGCATAGAAAAATGTACTGTACTGCTGTGCCGTATTACGAAGTTACTGTATGTCCACTTCGTGGTGCAAAATCCATTGTTCATTGTCTTCCTGTCGTTGCCGACAGTTTCTCTGCTACTGTATATGTATTAAATTACTTACACAATCGTAGCAGCGACAGTGTCGGTAACGACAGAGAGACAACAAACACTGAATTTTATTCAACACAATGTACGATACATAAAATTCTCAATTGAAATCTGCTTTAGCTATGCAGAGCCGGCTGCGTTGGCGGACATTTTGTAAATTACGATTTCTCAAGTTATACTTAATTTTTAATATGTTTACTGATGTAGTATTTGAAAAGGCATCAGTTGATTTCTGGGGTTAGCTCTTGTGCCTGCTCTCATTGCCGCCGGATGGATTCACAAAATTTTTGGTTATTTGATGCGGAATATACTGTTGCAGGAGCCAGGAGGAGCTGGATTGTGCCCGTATTATTAAACCAGTCAGACACTTTTGCAGAGTATCTGCAACCGCTTACTATCATAATTATAACAATCAAAAGAATCGACGACTGTAAAGGGCTATTACCTGCCCTCTGCATGAGAACAGCTAGAAACGTCTTCTTGGTATCTCTCCCCTCCCGCTAAAAACTCATTTACTCTTATGACAGCTACTTACAATGTTGCTACAGTGATTGCACCGATACGAGTACAAAGGAAAGTATTCAAAATTTCTATTTGTTGGCTTTATTGTGTAAAAGGCATCTCAGATGACATTCTGAAGAGATTAAGACATCTGAATTCGGTTAACAAACTTATCATTCAAATAAAAGAAAACGATGTGTAAGCGTCTACCAGCAGATTTCGGTAGATAAGTAGTTAAATTCTCTGCAGTTGCGTGCGAGTATTATGTCAAGTGCAAACAACTTTCGAACCCTCCAGATTCTAGCTGGACCGAGCCTTCTCGACATATTTAGCCGAGGATGTTGACGGCAGCACAGGCATTGCAGATGGAGACCGGCGGACAGACGTTGGCGTTGATGGGAATCTGAAAACCGGCACCGTGCAACAGGTTCACGGGAATACCGCTGAAGAGAGATCCTCCGCCCAGGTTGCCTGCCTGCTGCAACACTTGGGTGCTGGCGTTTCCGTTATTCTGGCACTGCGCTTGACCTTTCATACGAACCAAGTTAGACGCCGGTTTGGTTAAAATGTCACTGAGTAGAAGCTTACCGCACTGCGCCTTCTGTTCGGCGGTACAGGTAGCCCCGGCACCCGTTGGCGGAGCAGCAACCGGCAGAGTTGGAGCAGGTGCTGGCAGACTGGGAGCCGGCACAGGCACACTCGGGGACGGAACAGGAACACTGGGAGTAGGGGCGCTCGGAGCCGGAATGGCGGGAGCCGGGACAGGAACTGCAGGCGCCGGCGCATTAGGAAGCGGGGCGCTTGGTGCCGGTACGCTGGGGACCGGAGCAGGAACGCTCGCAACCGGTGCAGCTGCTTGACGAGCGAAGCGGAGCGCGTTGGTGCTGGCGCAGGCGACGATCAGAAGGAATGCAATGGTCTGCATTTTGGAAAGAGTAACTCGTAAAAGTGATCGACGATTATCAGCTAAAGTTGAAGGTTTTTTTGGGTATTTTAGAAGTTTTTATGAGGTGCAGATAGCGCTTTGCTAGCTTATATATGGCCAGACAAAACTGCAAAATTTTGTCTCTTGAACTTAGAAATCATTGTTTTGCGGCCTCAACATAATGGATGAGTAAGTGATTTGAACTGATCTCGTCAGCAAACAGTAGTCGCCACAATGGTTTTTCGCACAAACGTTGGTTATTTGTGCAGCGGACATATTGTCCACAGACGCGTGTTGCCGAAAAATGTTGTGAAATAGTTTTACATCAACATCGTGAGCTGAGCTGCAAAACAACCAAGGTCTTAGAACTGTTGCATTTTGGAGAGTATTGACTGTCGACGTTGAAACACGAGAATACATCGATGAATGAATGAGTCATTAGCTTTTGCTTTGTTATTTTGCCATTTTTGTGAGCCACGTGTAGAGGAAAACGTTTATGTCTGGCTACGGCACAATTAAACGCGCCTATTGAGGCAAAGCCGCAGGCTGTTGTCGTGCATAATGACATTGCATATTGTGTGTACCGTATTGTGCATGCTGTTTTATCGAACTATGTACATACATGCAACGCACGCTGCTTCCTTAAACTAACGTAGACGTTCTATACGCGTACCAACGAGAATTTTTGGGGAATTGAAACACCCAGAATCAAGTAATGAGTCACGCAACGTGGCGATAACCACAGAACTTATAATCAGACAAGGCATCATCCTTGCGCGTGTCAGCTTGTATATACTAAAAAAATAAGTGATAATCATGCCCGACAAAAAAATTAACTTGCAAAGAAATGCTCACCTGTACAGGGAATCAAAAATACGGATACCGCCATTCACTACACAATGCATAATTATTGTGTACCGGTAGTATCCCTGAATCGTGTACTCGTAGGTACAGGCATCCCTAACAGACTCAGTGCGCAGACTTTTAGATTCGTAGCAATCATAGCGGTAATAACTGATTTTGTTAGCTTTATTTAGGATTGCTTAAGATGTTTGTACAGATAATTAAAAAAATAGACGACAGGAACAGACAAATAAGGAGAACTATACAGTTAGAAAACCGCTCCCGCTTTACGCTCTTGTTCGCACTACCAATATTACAGGACTGGCTGATGTACTATTTTGCCTGCATTATCCATAACTTACCGTAGAAGCGTGCACTATTTAAACAAGGTTATTTTTAATTATCTGAATTATAGCATATAACGGTTTAGTATATATAAGCAAGTAAACAGTGGCGCACGGAGCTGATCCTACTTAACACTTGATAAAAGCGTCGTAGTTCTGTAGTACACAAAATCGGCAATAAACGATTCAAAGAACGTGAGCGTCAATTGTGGAATTTTACCACTTGGACCGATATGTATCGAGCACAAGTGTTTACACAAACACTCCTCATGACACATCCTGTAGCCGAAGAGGAACGGAAATGAGTTTTTCTACCCCACTGTCGCCGGGTTATAAACCTTTGTCGAAGATCAAATAACACGGATCTGGAAAGCCAGTAAACTACAGACTGAACCGCTATTTTAATGTTTAAGTACCGTTTTCAGAAGGATAAAGTTGCGTCTCAAACGTTTTTCCTCCTGCGGGAAATTTTTTCATCTTGTTGAATACTCATTTAAATAGCGTAATGAATTTCGTTCAAGTCACGCGTGACTTCCAAGAAAATATTGTGGTACAGGATAATGATGATTCATAGTTGGATTACCGTCGTTAATGAAACTGCTAGTTACAACGCCTCATTTTTCGTTCACAGTGCAATTTGGACATGGAACGCTTATTTCCTCACGTTTCTTTTTACCGTTACGTTTTTCTTAAACATTTTTATTGCCAGCATTTTCACTTTTCACCCGGAACTGCGCTCACCTTTTTCCGTATACGTTATCTGCCTTTTATTATCCAACGCGATTTATTGCGTAACCGACGACTGGCTCGTCATCGTCGAGCATCTATACATCCACTTTCCGCTGGGTTTCGCCATGTGCACTTTTCGCAATTACACCGGGTGGGTGTTCTCCGGGATTCCCATGCATATGCACGTGTTAATCACCGTCAACCGAATCTGGGCGGTGTGTTTTCCGCATTCGTACCGCACTCGACATTCGACGGTTACCGCTATCTGCTTAGTGATCGCCGCAGCTTTTTATGTTCACATAATCTGTCTACCCGGTGTGATTTTGGACGCACTGTACTATCGTGTTCCGGCTGAAACCAGCGGCTGCAATGTCGACACCACGATGACCGGACAGAAAGTCTGGGAGCAGCTGACGATGATTCTAATTTACGATGTGCCGGTGGTATTCATGATATCTGCCTACGCTGTTCTCTGTTTTAAAGAGTTCCATCGCCGGGAAGCCGTTGCCGGTTTAGTCTACAGTGTGGTAACGTTGGGGACGTTAGGGATCAAAATAAAGAAGAAGAAGGCGAAACGCACAGGGTTCCTGGTGTTAACGGCGTTGACCATCAGCGTAGCGGTGTGCTGGACGCCGTATGAAATGTATTTTACCGTGGGGACGTTTATGGATATCGATGTGCCGATGATGCGAGAAGTGGGATTTACGTTGAATTCCCTGCAGCCGCTACTAGATCCGATTTTATTCGTGATTACTATGTCAGACTTAAGAAAAACGTTATTGCATTGTTTGCATTTTGCACAAGTCCACTAATCAACGCAGGCTACACAGCTATTCTCAGTGTTCTGTTGTATCGGTACTTTGATTGTACAAAGTACTGTAGGAGGATTGTGGACAAAAAGAATTCTATATGGCATTTTTTACACTGATATACACCAACTATTGACGAAACCGGTGGATTTTGTGTATAACTACGTCAACTTCAAAAATACCGAAGGATATTCGAAAATTATTTTGCAGGAAAATTAATAATGATAACTGCATATAGATATTATATAACATAAAACGTACAGTACAGATACAATGGTTTATTAAGCCATCCATGTAGAAACTGTTGCAACTTATAGCAGCTGTTGTAAATACTCTGTAAGTACCTATTCATAATGTGTGCTTGTACCTAACTTAAACCACGTAATAAGAATATTATTGCGCATTTTATCTTTATCAGTTAAGCAATAAATTGTCTAGGGTAGGCGTTTATTGCTAACAGATACCGTAATATCTATATTACAGTACACCGCACCACGGTTATTGCTTTGGGTTTTTGCTGTAATTTTACTTCATTACGGTAAGACTTCCATTCACAACAATTCCCATTAACCTCCGGCAAGTGGCAGTGAAGGTGCGAAGCAGACCTCCCACGAGCAGGCAACGAATTTCTTAGTTCAGTTCAGTTTTGTTTTTCATACTGTTTATTCATTCAATGCTGACGACTGTCGGTACTGTAGAAAACGCTTCCCACCCGGCGTTCGTTCAAGAGATTCTTGTGCACTTCCATTATTTTCTCAACCCAACCGCAGACAGTATCTGCCTGCGTAATACCTTAGTAGTATACACAACCAATAGTGGGTCCATGATACCTTGAACACTGTATAATACAGAAAGCAATGAATCCATTGTAAAATTATACCGACCGTCAAACGCGGCTAAAACGTAGTAAATATTGTAAGGCGTCCAGCAGATAGTTACACTAACGTTCAACAACACGAGCATCTGAAAACCGGCATGACGCTGGCGATTGTGGAGACCTCTCTGCTTCTTAACAATGATCAGCGCTGAAGTCACCATAAATACCAAAGGCAGGAGGTACATCAGGATCAAGGCAGCAACAACCCAGCTGGATAGCTGTAAATAATTCATGTCGCATTCGTTTGGTGCAGCAGGGTCTGTTCGATAGATAAGCACATTCAAAATAACCAACGGGAGGACACAAGCGTGGACATAGCAAATCCCCGTCGCCACCATTATCCACGCGGTTGTCTTGGTGCAGTTCCGGTACGAGACTGGGAAAAGCAGCGCCCAGAGGCGGTTAACGGCGATCACGGTGTGAATGGCAATGGGAAATGCGGCGACAACCCAGTTCGAGTACTGTTTCATGGCACACGTATAGTAATTAGTGGGAAAGATGGCAGGGAAGTAATCGAGGAGAACGGCCATGTAGCTGGTTATGCTGTACAGTGCATTGGACGTCATTAAAACGAAAATACAGAGAGCAAATGGTGATGGAAGACGGGTGAAGCCCATTAACACAGCGACCGTTGTGTTGCCGAGGAATGCTGTAATTGTGATGCAGGTTATCACGGCAAAGGAACTGGTGAAGACTCCTTCGTGGCCGGTGGTAGAATTTGTAGAGTTCATGGTGGAAAGTAAAATTTGAAAATATCAAACGAAAAGAGAATAATCGTATATCACATGCGGGAAAAATATATTAACATTGACGCTGGTTAGTGCAAAATCTGATACTGTAAAAATACTCGTGAGATCCAAAGGTAGCGTTTAACGAAGAATGCATCTCATGGGAGCTAACCGTGACTCTGCAGCTGTTTCCATAAGGTTAGCAGTTTCTTGATGCGCTTAGCATGGACTTCCGGTTCCGCGAACCGTAACCGAACTGTGGTTGTGGGTGGAGCTACTGCATGTAGTTACTTGCTACTTTATTCAGAAGAAGTTGTATCGCATCTTCGTTTAAGGTGCGAGACGCCCTTAATCTTAGGATACTGCTTGCTCTAATTGTACGCATACAGCATACAGTGCAATTATTCTCAGTATTTTATTTATTTCGCACGTCAAGCACTTTGATTAATTGGCGAATTAGGCAGGAAATACAGAGCAACAAGCAGCAAGGAAAACGACCACAGCACAGCTGATAATTACGGTAACGGGACCGCATGAAAGCGATTAAGGAAGCGATGCATTTCGGCAAAATATCTTCAGCATGTCTGCAGTTAAGAAATTCTTGGAATCACTGGCGGCATCTGAACGCTCGTTGGATGAAGCTCTCTCATACATTTCCGAGAAAACCAGCGTGTAACTGATGACACCTCCAACAACCTGCGACAAATTCATACCTGATCACCACTTGCATACTTCTAATGTTATCAGAGAATTATAGAAATTATACGCTGTATTAATTAATAATAGAATATTTAGGTAGTATCTACGAGTACTTGCATTATAATACAATTGTGATACCATGCAAACTAGTATGAGTTTACAACAGCAGAAGTGTACAAACCGTAATTGCAAACTCGCGGTTCACCACCACTTTCGCCAGCGTTATACCGGCTTTTTTGGCCGACACCCGTTTATGGTGCGCATCCATCATCATCATATCGTTTTCCTTCAGCACATTCTCAGTTAATAATTTTGCCATGTAATCTTGGATGCCGGCTTCCTGTAAATCCATTCAAGCACCGTTATGTAAAACGCTATTGCAGAATGAATTTTCATTGCTTAACTCTGTCAGAAATTTACCGCTTCCGTTGCAAGTACAAGATTAACAGTGTTGACCACCATAGTTATGGTGACGGCAACCAGAGATGCCATTGCCGGCCACGGCACGGGGCCTCCGTTCAGATACAGCTTACAGCATTGATTAATCCCAAAAAGAATGCGTGATAACCGCTCCAGATATGCCAACATGGAGATCAGATTTATGCAGCGATCGTACGTCAACACTATATCGCACAGGGCATCGTGCGCGGTCATAATATTTTGAAGATCCATTTTAGCACTGTGATCTTGTTTGATACATTTGCGTAAATACAAGCGAATTTGTCGGAACGCTGCGCCAAACGCATACGGCATCGTTGTAACAAAACAATGCAACATTTGTTTACCGAGTACCGCCACATGCGCCACAGTATCCACCACGTAGACAAACACTACAGTAAATCCCGGAAAAAGGTTCCACTCGGGATGATGGAAGAGTATGCTTGCGTGGCGCTCGGCATTCTCATGGAAGATGGGATAGAAATTTATAACGCCATGTAAACCGGGATGGATCAATAGTGTCAACACGATTAACGTGATGAGTGTAGCCAGATCCGTATACGACAGATAAATCAACTGGTTCTGGATGAATGTGAATATCCGGTCTATTTTCTTGGAATTCCTCCATAGTTCGATAGCGTAAATGGCGTATATTACCGGGAAGAAATATGTCTGCAGATTGAGCAAGATATCCGAGATGCGTTCGACAGATTCCGTGTTCTGATTGTACAGACCGCCGTCTGTGGCAATGGCTGTGGCGATGACTTGCAAAATCATATAGAAACCGATAAAGACATTCAGGGTTTTCTTTTTAAATGATAGACGTCCGCCAGGAGTGGCATAACACAAGTGGAAGCCAAAAAGGCTTATAAATCCTTTCCAAAAATTGCATACAAACTTTAGCATTTGACCTTTGTAGTTCACTGCCATGACCATAATTTACGGTTGTGACAGTTGTAGTAGTACCGTAAGTTCATGGAAATTTGCACATCGAATCGTAGACAATATATTGATTCTACGCGCCGCTACCGACGTTTCAAATTTAACCGATGTTTGAATGTTTCGGCAGTTTGCCGGCACCGTTAGAAGTATAGACAAAACATAAAATCTCCGGTTACGCTGCTCACTTTGTACTTGTAGCAGGTGCAGGTTTGTGGCAAATGCTGATAAACTTTGCCAATCGATCCCTGAGAACGTTACCGAAGTAACAGGTCAGAGCAATTTGACCTGTACTAACCTTTTGCCTAGTCATAATCGCTGTAAAAATACAGTGCAAAATGACACATTAGCTTTCCGTTAGATTAATTTGGCTGCTTGTCTGTTTTTTTTGGAAAACCATTTCTTCAACGTTAGCCGCACTTCTTTCATACTGCAGATGACGAGAAGCGGGTCGAAAATTCCCTGTACATTGTACAGCATAGCGAACACAATATCCAGCAGCGCATTATAATCGCCGTCAAACATTTCCAATATGTAATAAATTCCATAGGGAATCCAGCAAACCCAGACGCTCACGGTTAACGCCAGTAAGACGCGAAATCCTGTGCGGTGTCTCTTCTCAAACTGCCGCTGCCGTATCCATAATAACAAAGCCGAGACGGCCATAAAAATCACAGGAAAAGCGTAACCGGTTAACATAGCAAAGATTATCACGGTGGAGAAGACGTATTTCCTATCGGTGCAACCGGTAACAATTGGATTGAAGAGAACGTCCTGAATAACTACAGGAAGACAGGTCAAATGTACGTATGCTAATGTAGCCAGTACGAGCCACAATGCGGTCCATTTCGTGCAACGGCGATACGATAGCGGGAAGTACATTGCCCAGATGCGATTGGTCGATAATAAGACGTGCAGATTCATGGGAATACCGGCAATGACCCAGTTAACATATTCAAAAAAGGCGCAGGAATATTTTTCGGGAAGAATAATATTTCCAAAATGATCAGAAAGCACTATTAGGTAACTGGTGAAGCAATAAAGAATGTTGGACGCCAGCAACACGGTGAGGCAGATAGCGAACGTCGAATGAAGGAATTTATTATGAATAAACACCATCATAACAAGAAGGTTGCCGGCTAGCGCCAGAAAGCCGATGAAAGTTGCCGCCACAAAGGTTACGGTTTCGGTATCATTCAGGGTGGCATTGGTGGCATTCATTTTTTACATTTATCTGGATCTGTGAAACTGCTGGAAAATACACAATTCTTGTTACGGGATTAAACTGTTAGTACAGTGCATAAACAGTTATAGAAAGGCAACCTGCCATTTTTTTTCCACTTGAACCATGATATATTGTCGCGAACGTGTGCATGGTTCCATTACATCAGCCACTTGATCAGTGCATACTGCATATTGATATCTGAAAACACTACATACTTAAAATGTCCATAAGAGGATACGGTACGAAAAACACGGTACGGTACGAATACGGTACAAAAACCTTGAACATACTGTACTTAGTACCTTCGCCTATAATTCGATGGAAATAAACAATAAGCATTTTATTGCGGCGTATCTTTTTTTGATAGCTGCGCGTCACAGACAAGCAAAGAACAGTAAGAAATTTAATGCAAGGAAATGGCCGTGTGGGAAATCGATTCCCTACTTCCAAGGTCATACGGCAGAATTAAACTAAGTTTTGATTTGATATGTTTGTGAACAACAATTGAACAGTCTATGTTACGAGAAAAGGTCTACTCAGTGGATTACGAGTCTTAATTTACGACCATTACGTAATGCAAGCCAGCACAACTTCAGCCAAGAGTTATCAGATTTAGAAAGTTGAAGTTCGATGTCGAGACAGTAACTGTATTCCTTGATCAGCCACCGAATTTCTCTTCCGACGAAAAGCACACGCTACGGCAGCACGGAAGCTCGGCATGGAATAGACGATCAGAAGGGGATCCAAAATAGCCTGCACATTATAGAGTGTCGACAAGAGGTAGTTAACCAGTAAATTCTGGTAACCCGTGATACGGTACTGCACGTAATACAGCTCATACGGGATCCAGCATACGCACACACTAACGGTCAGCACCATCAGCAGCCGCAGTCCCGTGTGATGCTGGTGCATCAGGCTCCGCTCTCGTACCCACACCGCCACCGCTGCGACGATCATAAAGACAATTGGCAGGCAGAATATTACTACTGTGACAGCAATCGACCAGGCATTCAACCCGTTTGACACTCGAACATGTATGTAACATTCGCCTGGATCCTGTTCATAATGCAGTGATTCAGCAATCAGCCCCGGTAGACAGACCAAATGGATAAAAACGAGATTCATGACGACTATAGCCAAAGCGGTGCGTTTCGTACAATTGCGATAGGATGTCGGCGCGAAGAGCGCCCACAGTCGGTTGATGGCGATGACCATGTGCAGATTCATGGGAACCCCAGCGATAAGCCACATCGAGTACAGTAGCAGCCCACAGGTGCCGTCACTCACAACGGGAAAGGATTCCGGGAAGTAATACACCAGGACTTCTGCATAGTTAGTGATGCTACAGAGGGCGTTTGATAACAGCAGAGCGACGAGGCAAACGGAAAACGGTGTCTGCAAAGTTTTATGACAGAAGTAAATGAATATAACGACGAGGTTGGCGATGAAAGCACCAACAGCGATGAGTGTTTCGACGACGTAGGAGCTTACAAAGCCCAATTTATCCGAGAGAAAATCAAATGTATCTGTGGAATTCATGATTTGCGGATTTCATGCAAACTACACAAATCGCAACATAATTGTCTGAAAATTGTATGTGACCTTTGGTATCCTATTAGAAAAATTTGCAATATTGATGCAGTTGTGATGGATACACCAAAACTGTTGCAGGAGAGGTTATTATAAACGGTTAAACGGGATATTATGACAACACTCTTGACATTTGATTAATTCTCGGAAGCGTCAAGAAAGCATGTGATCGGCTTCTCCTGGGAGTAAAGGACGCATCGAGCCGTCGAATGACGAGACTATTGCCCTTGATCTGCGCACCAACAGTGCAAAGTAAATAAGACAACAGATGGAACAACTACAAACTATAAATGCAGCCACTCAATTAAATGCACGAGGATCTGTTCATCTTGGCCAGTTTGTCTGTTATCACGACTTTACAGTATGTGTTATTACATCTTTTTCCGTTGTGATATCTCGTGAAGCGTATTAAAATAACAAGAGCTCTGTTCAGGACAAACATTGTCAGCAACATTCAATGAGTAAGCACGCATTCATATCGTTTGTTTTATGACGTTGCTTTATACGCACCAATAAAAAACGTGATAGAAATTACTAAAGCACTAAATAACTAAAATGCGCTTTCCTTTCCAATTCAGACGGTTCAGTATTGCAAATTATAGGCAACGGAAATATGGGTCCTCCAGGCCCCGTCACCGGTCACGGTTAGCTATTTCATATCAGAAGCGATTACCAGTGAAGCTAGCCTACCAGTATAATTTAGCTTTGTAAATTATTATGCGTGTAGTTAAAAAGTTGACCTTTGATATCGTGATGGATGCAATTCTCCATCGGCTACAGAATTTCTTATTCGACCAAAAGCCCGTGTCACGACGGCACGAAAGGTCGGCATGGAGTACACAATCAGAAGGGGATCCAGAATTGCCTGAACATTATACAGTATCGATAAAAGAAAGCCAACCAGATAACTCTGATACCCCGTGAAACGGTGAACCAGAAAATACATGTCATACGTAATCCAGCATACACACACACTGACCGTCAGCACCATCAGTAAACGCTTTCCTGTATGGTGTTGATGTAACAGGTTTCGTTCTCTCCACCTCAACGCCACTGCTGGCAGAATCATAAAAAGTACTGGCAGGCCATAGATCGTTGTCGCGACCGCAAGCGACCACGCATTTAACGCATTGGATGCACGAAAATGTATGTGACAATCGTCCGGATCCCGCTAATAATAGGGAATTTTAGATTTACACGTAGTTGGGCCCACGTACATGAGAAACTACGAGGTAACATAGGCTGTACGACGGCGAACCGGAAGCGCTTTAGATTGCCATACGGCTGCAGTGACGTACACATAGCAAAATTTTCACTGTCGCGACAAACAAAAAGCCAAATAAATGCGAAAAATTTTAATCATCTCGAGAATAAATTCAAATAAATTCCACAAAATTCAGACTGGGTTTTAGTTTTACTGCTTTTAGAATCTTATTAAATACAAAGTTTTCTAAAATACCTGTCCTCTGGGGATTCATCTGAAATATTCACCGTTTCCTGTTCAAGGGATCATGGCTAATTCCTTCACACAATTTCTTCAAACAGTTATCGCCCTGGATGAATTCGAACCAGAAGAACTCGCACTATTCCTGTCCCTCTATCACGATCAAAAATCCCAGGAAAAAGAAAACAGAAAAAGGTTCAACCTTAATGATATCAGCGATGAGGACTGTATTGCGTGGTTCAGATTCCACCGCGAGGATATCGAAGAGTTGCGCAAGGAGCTTCACATCCCGGATGTTGTGCGCAGTGAAACAGGATCCGTATTTGAAGGAACCGAAGCTTTGTGCATCCTTCTTCGTCGCCTGGCGTATCCTTGTCGTTATACGGATTTAACAATCATATTCCATAGATCCATAGCGGAACTATCCATTGCCTTTCACTGGGCTATTGAACACATCTACAGCGAATTTATTCACCTGTTAACGACTCTTGATTTATGCTGGCTGACACGGCAGGACCTTGAGGAGTTCGCTGAGGCAGGGCGTTCCAAGGGAGCCCCCCTGGAGAATGTTTGGGCATATATTGATGGTACAGTGCGACCAATTTGCAAACCTTCAGAGGGACAGCGAGTAGTTTGGAACGCACATTATCGTATGCATAGCATGGTATTTCAGTCTGTTGTGGCCCCCAATGGAATGATCGTAAACTTCGATGGCCCCTGGCCGGGGAGGAGGCACGATGCCGGAATTCTTGCTGACAGCAAACTGATGGATAAATTACGAGATAAAATGGCAGAAATTGGGAAGAAATTCATTTTGTACGGAGATCCGGCATACCCGTCAAATCAGTACATCGAAGCTCCATTTCGAAGGCGCATGGCTCCATTGCCCGATGATCAGCAACAGTTTAATGAAGACATGAGCAGGTGCAGAATATGCGTGGAATGGGGATTTGATAAAATTGTTCAATATTTTGCATTCGTTGATTTTTCAAAAAACTTGAAAGTGTTAATGCAGCCAGTGGGTAAATTCTTTTTGGTTGCTGCTCTGCTAACAAATTGTCATACCACACTTTATGGTAGTCAGACGGGATCGTACTTCGGAGTAGATCCTCCATCTTTAAAGGAATATTTAAGGAACGCAAAATTTAATGATAATTGAAAGCAAAAAAGATCTGTGCTGCTGTCATGAAATTTCTGTATACATATTGAGAATTGCTATTAAAGTGCAGTTAAACAGTGCGTTCTGACAAAAATTAAAGTAACTGGGAATATCAAAAACAGATCCATCAGAATTACCACAACAACAAACCGGAAGTCAGAAAGTTTTCTGGATAGAACCCAATACAAAACTTACATTGATATTCATTATACCTCCATCAAAATTATTCACAGTGCCCAAAATTGTAGCTGTGCTTTTACCCAGTATTTTTCTCCGTGAAACGCGTGACCATTTGCCCAAGCATGCGGTTGTTTTCGTACAGCGCTTCTCGGTCTCGTGCTGCCTGATACAGTTTTTGCGTCTCCAGTTCGAGTCTTTTCTCTTCCAGGCGAAGCTTTTCGCGTTCGATTTCCAATTTGCTCTCCTCCAGTTTGCGATCAGCTAGCTTCTCTTCGCGCTTGTCCGAAAAATAGCCCGCTATTGCTGACTGCCAGTTTTTCCTCCCCTTTGTAGGCTTTAACGCTGATCCCGTTGGTTTTTGTAGGCTCGTTCCCGCATTGTATTCGTCATCGGTGTTGGGCTCGTCGTCTTTCTCTTGTTCTTCTGCAGTTACACATTATTCGTGAAGTTTATCTACGTCATTTGTTTCCTATATTTTCCTAGTTTATTTAGCAATGAAACTTACGTAGTTTTCTTTTCTTACGGCTGTTCTTGGCAGCACACATCAGTTTCTGTTCGTGGCGATCTCTTCGCTGATCTGCTTCGGATTTCTCTTTGTCTTGTGCGCGCGCATGTTCTTTTTCCAGTTGACAGATTTCCAGAAGGAGGACTTCTTTTTCTGTAAAATTTCCATCCTCTGGATCACCCGTTAACTTTTCCCAGTTCGGATTGTCCTTCTTGAACTTGGTGATCATTATGGTAACATGATCACGTACAGCCCGTGGAGAATTCAGGTCCACACCATCTTTTTTGGATTCTTCGAAGATGTCTTCCCACATTTGCCCACGTTTGTTCGCTGGAACCGAGTACCCTTCGTGAAAACGATAGGAACGCAAGACTCCACATTCTTCTTCATGGGTCCACAAATGCCGTTTACGTTTGTTCTCAGGGTTCTGGGTCTGCGATGCTTCCGGTTCCACAGACATAATTGGGTACCACAAAAATCTTTTTTTACCAAAAAAATACTATCTTGACTTGGCGATTCAGTAAAATTTGGCGATTCAGTGAAATATATTGAAACTAGTGTTTCAACCAAAAAGCGGTGTAGTATAAAAGCGCGTGTTGAAAAACATAAGTCCAACAAAAGAATTTGGTTTTCGCTGACTGAAGCGTGACCAACCTTCTGGCGGCAGGCGGTTTGAGAACACAAAAAAGATCCATGGGCAGCCAGCGCTAGAGAGTAGTTGAGATATATGTCTGAGTCGTTGCCTAGATCTGCGTAGGGCAGATCGTTTTTACGCGTCATGCAACGACGCTAGGTTACAGATGCTTACGTCGCGGACGGACGTAAATCGACCCGTAACGGAAAGTTCTTTGCGAAACCCGACCTGAACGTAACTTGTTTTGTGAAATCTAAAATTCGCTAATGTGCCACATCCGAAATCAATCCCGGTATACAAACAACATGGATATACACAATTGTCACGATAACGGAGGCCAACGCGGTGCGCTTTGTACAGTTTCGGTATGATGTTGGTAGGTAGAGCGCCCACAACCGATTGGTGGCAATGACTACGAGCAGATTCATGGGGATACCGGCAAACAGCCATGTCGAGTACAGAAGCAGCCAGCAGTTGCCATCACCAAGCGGAAATGTTTCCGGAAAGTGCCACACTAAGACATCTGCGTAATTGGTTACCCTGTAGAATGCGTTGGATAACATCAGCGCAACGAGGCACATGGAAAATGGCGACTGCAGTGTTTTATGGCAGAAGTACTCTGTAATGAATGTAACCATAAGATAAGCGGTGAAGGCAACGATGATAACGAGTGTTTCAATAACAAACAAGCTAGGATCCCAGTCGGTTTGCTATAAAATCGGTCATACCCGTGAAGTTCATAATTAAAGTGGGTTTCAACAACTGGTTTGGACTGCAGTCAAAACTGCTGGAAAGCAAAAGTGGCGTAATACCTGTATTAGTAGGCTAGCCCAATTTTCTTCATTAATATTGGTGTAGTTGGGAAAGCGAAAATTCGTGCCATATTTTAGATGCATTCGATGAATTTTCGGAAACGTCAAGCACCCATATGCCCGTTTTCTTCTGAGACTAAGCGATGCACCGCTTCGCCGAATGCCGATACCGTTACCGTATTCCTCGATCTACGCATATTCAGCGATAAGTACATAGGAAACCAACTTTTGGCGGTTGCAGAATTTGACGTAATGGAAATGCAACCGCTCGGTAAAATGAAGATCGCCTTAAAATGATGATCGCTGGCCGAAAAACTGTTAACCTGCTGTGAAATGGTGGATACTTGTCTTGGAATTACAAAAATTACTTGCCCGAGTTAAAACATATTTAATGTCAAGAACAGCAATTAAGAACACGTTACTTTGCCTTGATGCGAAGGCACATCAGTCCACTAACCTTTGTTCCAATGCCCGATAAGTAGCTTACCGACTGGTTGCTAATTTACATCTTTCGTAGACAGACAAATGATGGAGCGGTCATTCGCTTTTTCATAAGTTGTAACTACTATTTAGTTTATAAGGCTGGTGTAAATGCAACAATAAACAAATGGTCCATGCCTAAAAAAAGCCGTTTACGCATCGCTTAAGCTAAGAGCATTATTATGTCGCGCGCCTTCTTGAGAGAAAAGCCATCTTCGGATGGTCAGTCGAATATCTGGCATGCTAAAAACCACAAGGATAGGATCGAGAACGCCTTGTACACTGTACAATGTGGACAACCAGAAATCCACAAGAAAACTATAGTCATTAAGAAACGTCTCCACTATGTAGTACACGCCATAAGGAGTCCAACATACAAACACGCTGATCGTTAAAACCAGTAGAACGCGAAATCCGGCTCGGTGATTACTTTTCTCTAGCGGGCGCTGCTTTATCCACAAAACCAACGTCGAGATTACCATAAAGACAATGGGAAAGATGTATCCGGCAAACATGCCCAACATAATTAATGAGACAAAGGTGAAACGTTTGCTATAACACTCGGTGAAGAATGGGTCGTTGTATAATCTGTCCATGATCACAATCGGCAGGCATGTCAAATGGACGTAAATCAAGGCAACAACTATCAACGCAATTGCCGTTAATTGTGTTGAGCTGCGATAAGAAACCGGGAAGAACATGGCCCATAAGCGGTTGATGGCTAACATGACGTGTAAGCTCATGGGAATACCCGCTAGAATCCAGTTGTTGTAACTAAACAGCGCGCAGATGAAATGACCCGTTAGAAAGGTAATGGAAAAATAATCCGCCACGACGACAACATAGTTCACAACGGCGTACAGAATGTTCGATGCCATCAGCGCCAGAAGGCCCATTGTGAAAGAGGAGATGGCGCCGCGTTTACAGATAATCGCTACCATAACCACAACGTTACACAGAACTGCCCAGACGCTGATTAGCGTCACAGCGGCAAATGTAATTTTTTCTTCTGGTTGCAGTGTGATATTTGTGACATTCATCTTTAAGCTTTGATACTGTTTTGAGTACAGAACACCAGCTCGCACGATTTGATGAACCATAAAATATTTTACAAGAAATACTCTAATAAATGATGATACTGAATTTCCGCATTCTAGCCTGATATTGTCCGTTTACTTTATTGACGCTTTTGTACATTATTTACCGTCAATCGCAGTTTTAAGGACCTATTGCCAACCGGAAATGAGGTCGTAATCCGGTGATGGGGCTGCATAATTGCTGTTACCGGTTAAATTATCAACGAACTGTGAGCAGTTTAATACAAATTTTCGAAAATCTATTAAATTTTATTTTGGACGAAAAAGCACCAACTGAAAGAAAGCTGCAATAGCAGCACGAAAATTTTTCATCGTGCAAATAACTAATATTGGATCTAATATCGCTTGAATATTGAACAATGCGTAAAGAAGAAACCCTAACAGGCTGTCTTCGCTGCCGGTAAAATGCTGTACTAAATAGTGTACTTCATACGGTAACCAGCATAAAGACACGCTCACGGTCAGGACGATGGACAGACGAAATCCGGCGTTATCGCGGCGTGTGTGACGTTGCCGGTGTTTCATCCAGAGTAACCCGGCGGACACACATAAAGACGATGGGAAACGTATAGACCACTATCATCACAATCTCCACCCACACCGCCAATGCAACATTATTCAGATGACACTCATTCGCAGAGGAAACGGTCAGACGATAAAGCATACTATCCAACACAACACCGGGTGCACACACAGCGTGAATATAAATGACGGTGCAGACAACAACTGCAACCGCCCAGCTTGTAGTGCAGTTGCGGTATTGTAACGGAAAGAAGAAAGCGGCTAACCGACTAGCGGCGATCACCACGTGGAGATTCATCGGTATCCCAGCTACTACCCAGTCTGAGTACTCCATGAGCGTGCACGTACGGTGTCCGGCCGGAAAGTGTTGAGGAAAGTACCACACCAAAATAGTCACGTAGTTAGTGATGCAGAAAAATGCATTAGATGTCGCTAAAGCGACCAGAAACACGGAAAACGGGGTGCGTAAACGCCGGGTACAAGCGTACGCGATAATGATAGGCAGATTGCAAAAGAAGCCAGTGAAAATAATTAAGGTTTGGATACAAAATGAGCTCGTTAAGCCGAGTGGATGGTCATTCGTCAGGTTGGTTGCATTCATTTTTCAAATTCTTCTTGGAATCCTTTGCGGGCAGGATAAGTGACGCTGCCATTTGTCTGGACCTTATGCCAAATAAAATACAAAGCTTGGAAGAAAATATACTGAATATTGCATGTGAGCGTATGTTATTGTTGGGACCGTCAACAGACGAAATGCCGCGTTAGCAAATTTTTCTTGTTTGCTTATGGGAGCAGCTTGAATTCGGCCAAGTTTTGGTCGATGCAATCATTATGCAACGTTATCAAGTATATTTTATGTAAGGAAATAGAAAACAGGAAATAGAAAAAACAAGACAAGACCTGGCATGAAGAAAATAGACTGGTTTTGTGCACACGTAACGTATGCTGACTGCGTTTAGCGCTTAAATGTTACGTTCAACCACAGAATCATTACCCATACTTACAATGACTGCAAATCCCCAGTTGACTGCTTTAACGTTCTGCTTATTTAACCATGATCAGTTGCCGCTGTAAATCGCCAAGTCACTGTCATAAAGTTGTTTTCACCAATGTTGTAGGTAATTAATGTAATAAAAGTTAAGTCGTAAGAAAAGGAGACAGTTGTTGAAGGTGTCCTTAGGAATGAATAAATAATATTTTGGTGCACCATGTCAAAATAATGGTTCAGCAGTAAATTTATCAAAATTGTGTTATGAAACAGGTGCAGGGAAGGCTCTACAAAATGGCGTCCGCGGCTTGTGCAAACCTTAAATCGGGATGTCGATCAACCCTGGCCCATCGTTTCACCTTTTCACCACGATGCTCCTCGGGTAGTGCAGTAAAAGAACAGTGTTCTGGTTCATTCGTGCAGAAGGGCTGGTTGACAAATTAAGTTTAAAGGTATCAAACCTGATCGTCATCGGTCGAAGGAGACAAAACCTTTCTGTTTTGGCAATGATTTTGATTTTCTAAAAGAATCGGCAAAACAGATGACTTTTTCGAAAACGTCTACCATGTTCATACTTTCTGTGTGGTCCGTGGATGCCCACCGAATTTTTTTCTGTTTCAACTGTTTTGGGAAAAACAGAGAAGTACAGTCTGTATGAATCCACCACCACTTCAGCCAGCCAGGGTTAAAGGTTGCGATGCGGCGACATTGTCTGGACCTGGTTCAATCGTGTGGCTCCGAATGTTAGTCATCATCGCCAACAGGGCCGCGATGGAACCACCCATTGCTTTCGAAATCGCGATGACTTCACAGATCAAAAGCCAATACTGAACTTATATACCATTCGAAAACCGATTGGAATAACATCTTCCACATATATGCAGAAAGCGATTCCAATCGGTCTTCGAATGGACCGGTTGGGGCGTTACTGAAGTCCTTCGGGAAGAATTAGTTGCAGTTTGGAATAATGTCCGGTTAAAGGAAATTATCCAGGTGCTGAAGAGATGCGAGGACTGGTCAAACCTGGCAGTGGCCGTAGCATTGCATATGATCATATGTCATGTTTTGCCATTTGTTGCATTAAACCCTTCCATGAAGGGATTAAAAGCAACAAACGGCAAAATTGCATTGAGAAACAATGAAAATGCAATGAAAACTTTCAAGAAAGTCATCGCTTTGCTGTCTGTTGAAAGCAATATTTGAGTGCTGATGAAGCAGCTAGAACATCCAACAGTTTAAATACTTGTTGGCAGCAATATTTACGATGGCGCTGTCTTGCGTGAATGGCCGATAATTATCGTGCAATAAATTTTTAAATGCTGGAAAGCGACCGTGTCAGCATCGCCCGGAGGGATAAAGAAATTATGATTAACAATTGTTTACGACACAACGAATATTAATATGCCAAAAGTCATTGTTATGACTAAGCCATTAAATCGACTTGTAAGTTTAACCTTTTTTACTGTATAGTAAAGCTGCCGTTGATTGGTGCGGTATCTTAAACAATAAACAAGGACCATGACAGCGTATTTCGTGGTCAGAAGTTAAGCACCACTGCACCAAGACAAGCAAGCGCTACCCGTAAGACAAGCACCAAGTCAAGCACCTATGATTGCTATAAGAGACGCAAAGATTTATCACTACAAGCTTGTTTTCACGATTAGGTACTGTAGTCGTACTGTTAACCTTCATTAATTTTATTTTGCAGTGCGTTGTACTCGTATGTATGTTACGTTGTATATATGCAGTTAATCCAGATTTTAGACCGCCAAACTAAATCAGCCAGTAAAAAATTCAGCGCGCACAAGCGTCAGCTTGTTACATTTCTTTCGCTGTTCTGACAATAAACAATTGTGTGTCTTAAGATGGAGCAGAGACGTTGAACTCCTTCCATGGGTTAGTAGTATCCATCGACACCGGCTTTAAAATGGTACATTTCTGTTCACCGTTCAACTCGGCAAAGACCAGTGTATAGCTTACTACCCCGCACACAACCTGTAGAACGCACTAGATTAATCTAGGAGCACACAGGAAAAAACTGGCTAATTCTGGGCATGCATTCATTTTTTATGTAGACAGAACTACCATACTCACAGAAACTGCAAATTCGCGGTTGACTGTTAATTTTGCCAGTATAATGCCGGCTTTTTTGCTCGTGACACGCCTTAAATGTTTCTGCAGAAGTTCTTCGTCATCATTTGCCACGGACTCCTCTGCCAGAATACGTTCAACGGTAATTCGAACATCCGACTCCTACAATGTATACAGTGTTTGTCTTTGTTAACATATACAATTACATGTAAACCGCGGTAGAATTGAAATAAATATACGAGCCGTAAACATTAAACTGATAATCAACCATTACGATTTTTAGTAAAGGTTAATGCGATATTAATAATTTATCTCAGGGAAATGCTTTTAAAAGGGGCTGTCTTTCAAACAACCTTAATTTGCGATCTTTTTATTGGATGGTCTTTAAAGCAGAAAAGTCACTAAATGGCAAAATGCAGTTATCCAAATGTGATGATAGTACAAGAAACGCAAATTCGGCATTACCGATTCTGTGACCAACACCAGTGCTACCGTTTGCGCAATCACTGTAGCAACATCCGAGATCAGCTGTAAAATAACGCTCCAGGGCATTGTCGCCGGCGTCCCGTACATTTTGCAGATCTGATTAATGATAAACAGCAAGCGCAATAAGCGTTCAGCATAGACAGTAAAATTCAGCCAATGTAAACAGTCGTCATACACTGCAACCGTTTCGCAAATGTCTACATGATCTCTCAAGATGTCGCGAAGGTTTCCCTTGGTGGTTGGCCTTGGCGAAGCCGTGCGGATTAACTGTTGCTTAATACGTCGAAACAGTAAGCCGAAACAAATCGGCATTGTGACAATAAAACACTGCACTGACTGTTTACCGACAGCTGAGAAGCGCAACACAACATTAACGCTAATCAGCAGCGGACCGATGATTTGTTGTAAAGGTGTCCAGGCAGGATGGGTGTGAAGAATATGCGTCTTCTTTGCCTCGTAATCGTGAACATCCTCATAATACACCCCTGTTGCATTAAACACGCGATGCACAAGGAAGATGCCAATCGTCAGCAAAGAGATAATGGTGACATCGCTTGTGAAGAGACACGTGGTCGATAGTTTCCGAAATAGATAAAAAATGCTTAACAGCCGCCGATTTGCAAGCCACATGATTGTAACGTACGTTCCATGCAGTACGGGGAAGACATACGAGTGCAGATCTAGCAGCACATCGGATATTCGCTCCGACTTCGGTGTACTGGACATACCTTCAACAGCGGCAAAGACATTCGCAGTAATTTGCACCGCGACATAGGTGGTCAAGAAGAAAACGCCAAGCTTATTAGTTTGTTTTGCACTGTGTGCATGTCCTATTGTATGGGTCCATAAAAACCCAAAAAAGCTCAAAAGAAAAATCCAGGATGAACAGAAGACACTGACCAGAAATCTTGTGCTTCGAGATTTTCCCGTATCTTCGAACATTCTGAATACTTTTTAAATTTGATTTTAATGTACCACACGACAGTTCAATGAAGGAAGCTTGAAACAAAATCGCTTTGCTCAGGCAGCTCGTTTATGACTTGTGTATGTATGTAACTGTATGGGCTGACAACGGGGTAAGGCGCGGCTCCAATGACATGTCAACCTCTGTTTCCGACCTTTGCCATTTGCAGAACTGTCCGAATGTCGTTTAACGATCGCCTGCTGCTATCATTGTTTGATCACTAAACCACTGTGTCAAAATAGTCTCAAAATATTATTCTACTAAAGGTAAATTTTATAGCATGCATTTAAAACAAGCAGACCAACCTTATTTGGTTCTGAGACATCTTTAGCAAAATTCGCAAATGATTTCATAACAAAACCAACCACTGTAGAACCGTTTTCTTGTAAATTTAAATTAGCCTCCAAATAAACCTACTTTCCTAACAAAAGCTTGTAGATACAAGTGACCCAAGATATGCAGTACAATGAGCGGCAACTCGAACACCTATAGATATGAGCTTATGACACGTACAATCTAACGTCAAACACGGCATTTCGAGCATAAAAACAGGATAGCAACTTTAATGGGCCTGAAACTAGCTCTTATTATAAAATCTAGCTCTTCAAAACTTTCACGGATGAAGGGCATTCAGATGTCTTTGATGATTGTAACGAGTTCGAAAATCGGGAAGAATTTGTGAGTGTCTGTGCTGGAACCAGTCAATCGGGCAATCAATAGCATCGGAAACCTGGCGGCAATTGCACCTTTCCTGCTGCGTTTACATCCCAATAGGCGTCCTAAAAATTTGACATATTGTACATTGTATCAAAATATGTATGATGAAGACAAAATGCGCATACCGATTCTTGTTTGTACCTATGGTGCGTGTAGCAGCTCTGACATCTAGTGACATAACTGCCATAACATGACATAATGTTTTCCTGACCGACATTAGTCACGAAGACAACTGCCACGCTTGTCTTTCAAGCACTAAGGTAAAACGTTTAATCAGATGGTGCGACAAAAAATTTTCACAAAAGGAGTTGCCGTTACATTTTGGATTTCGAATAATTCATTCGAAATTTTGCAGCTATTACGAGTGCAAATGGAAAATCACACAGAATTTTCTGAGGAGCAACAGTTCCTGCTCCACTACAACCGCTCCATGAACCACGCCAACTACACCCAAACCAATACTGCCATCTGCATGATTTGGTAACCGGATGTTATATTTCTGATAACATGCAGTGTCCTTATGATAGTTTTTAATCTGCCGGTTGCCGTACTGCTCTCAAGAAAACAGCTACGGACACCTTTTTCCGTCTGCCTCACGGCGTTATCATTCGCCAATGTTCTGTGCTCGGTGCATGGCGTGTTCATTGCTCTACACATTGCGTGTCCTTCGGTCTGGTATCCTGGTAGTGCTTGTTATGCAAACCATTACGTGGGCTGGTGCATATCTGGTCTGCCCGAAAACCTCCACTGCCTGATCGCCGTAAACAGAATCTGGGCCGTGACCTTTCCCGTATCATACCGGAATTGGCAAACAACGCGAATGACAGCCGCTTTTGTCGGTATAGTTATATTGTACGTGCACATCGTGGCACTGCCAGGATTGGTAATGAATTCCATGTATGGTCGTCCACGTCCATCAGCACAAATTTACAGATGTTTCATCGACACTACAACATTTTCGGCATGGCATACCGTAGCTATGCTTCTCGTATTCGAACTGCCGGCAGTGTTTCTTCTGTTCGCCTGGATCAACCTTATGGTGGTGACCTTGGAAAGGCGTAGGAAAAGAAAACAAGTAGCAGGCAAAGCCCAGGAACAGAAGAAAGGCAGTAGTGCCTTTATGGTGTTTTCGGTATTGACGGGAACCGCCATCTGCTGCTGGCTGCCATACGAGACAATGTTCGTGATCATAGGATTCCGTGAATTTGTCGTAGAAGAGTGGACACTGTCAACGTATCTCCTGGGTTTGTATAAAATGCAGCAGATTCTGGATCCCATTCTTATCGTATGCACTATGAAGGAGCTACGAGTGCAGTTGAAAAATGTGATTTGTACTTGAAAGGACCACAGAAAATGCAACAAGAGCGGCGGATGGAAATAAATTTATTATACCGACCAGAAATGGCCACAATTTCAGCATACTTTCGAAGTATTGACAATACTGAATCATTCAGGCTAACACACGTGAAAGGCAATTTATGTTTTGTCAGAAAATTAATCTGTAATTCATGTTCTGTCTGAAAATTACATAGTTACAACCAACAGCACCAAGGCTGGGCAGTTGAGTGAAACCAACCGTCCAAGCGTGGAAGGAAGCTCTGACTGACGACGCACTACGGCAGCACAAAAATTTCTCTAAATCCCATTAAAATCTGGAACTTTTGTTCAATTTCTGCGTGCACGTTTTATGTCTTTAGCACCTTTGGTAATCGTTTTTTCAAGTTAAAATGCATTAGACGGATGCCAAAATTTTCTTTGCATTTTTTTGCGAGAAAATTTCACTTATACACGTAATGTCTTAATAAATGGTAATGTTCATCCAGCGATGACTGGAGGTTGAGAATTACTAATTTAAAGGATGCTTTTAATGGTCTCTTCCTAACTGCTTTTGAAAAGGAGCACCTTGTGTCGATTATAAGTGCACTTGGAAATTGCGTATTTTCCGGCAAGCGTATCGGAAACACAAATTGTTCAGAGACCGCCCTGACCGTTCATCGCGCAAAGGTCTTCTGGTAACCAGCAACGGGCACCTTTTGGGTCATTTTTGTGGCATTAACAGTTTCCAGAAAAGGTCTGGCAAAAAAATGCTTTCGTAATTTTTTTAGAGGTACGAGGACGAGCTTAGTACATGTGATAGACAAAAAAACTAGCGAGAGAATCTGATAACCATGCCCGGCCCGTGCATCACGGGCAACCACCCAGGTTTGTCAATGCTGGTAAACACATCACATTTAATACAAAAATCACCCCAGTAATACCGCACACTTTATTTCTTACAGTAAAACTTTGACTTTGTAGAACCCCATGTGAAATTTCAGAGGACTCACTTTTTACCCATTCTGAAAGATTTTTTAATTTTAGTCGGAGTATTTGTCACATCGCTAAGTCCGCTACGAGTGTTTCTTTTTCGCTTATTTTTCTGCAGCAGTTTTTCTGCTTCCCGTTGCTCGAGCGCTGCGATTACTTTACTGTCCGTCACAATAAGCCATGCTTCGGCGCGCAGACGAGAATCTTTAAGTTTTCTCTTTTTCTGAGGATGAGCGCTCATGGAATTATGGTGCCAGTCTGCAGCCACTTTGTCAGCTGCAACCGATGGAAGAAAACCTTCTGCTTTAGAGATTGCGAACGCCACAATCTCTTCTATCTGTCCTTCAGTCAAAAGTGGGATTTTTCGAAGATTTGTGCGTATAACTTCCAGCTCGCTCACGTATACGGTGGCAACAGAAATGGGAACGTCTGATAGAAATTGGCTTGGAACGGGCTCTACGTAAGCTCGGCAGACCGCATCCGGGTTGAAAGGATAAATTCCGGAAGAAGCAAACCCAGAAATAATATTGGCGGCCATGTTGAATTCATCCCATTTTTTCACAAGGTGACGAGCGAAGTTTTGTTTGTTAACCTACGATCAAATTTAATTTTTAGATTAATTTATCACATTTATTTATTAACTAAAATTAGCATAAAAATGAAAATACCTCTTCTTCAGCGATAAGGGTCATCAGTCGCAAATAATCCCGCCAATATTTTTTAACAGGGCCGTACACCTTCAGATCCATGGGTTGCAACTTCCCGGTCTGACCAGACGGCAGTATGACAACGGTAATATCTTTGTCAGACTTCATGCACTCCGATAAAAACTCCAGATTGAACATATGAGAGCTGTGCCCATCGAGAAAAATAACATTCTGAAAAAATACACAACATACACAACATACACAACATTTTTCAACATTTATTTTTTATTAAAATGAAAGAAATTTATGACAACTAATTTTTTAAATTTTTTTAATAGAGTAAAAGAAAACACGCACTTTTGCTGCCGTCATTTTGGGGATGACTTCTTCTCTGATATATGAAGTGAAAGTTGAATTATCCATCACGCCTGACGAGTTAAACCCAATATGACATCTGTCGTCTGTGCCGTCAAAACGAGTAGCAAGGAAAACTTTGCCGTCAAATAAAATTAATGGTCGCAGAATTTCTCCAGCCGCATTGCCGCCCGCCAACACCGTGATTAGTTCGCGGTCGTTACCGTCATAGTACGAAAGGACTTCCTTTACCCCCCGCTTGGCGTATACCGTCGTCACTTTTTCCGCTACCTGGAACGCTGACTCGTCAAAATTCCAGATACCTGCAGGATCAAGCAGCAGGCCCCCGGTATTAAGCTCACTCAATCGTTGTATCCAACCCTCCCGATTCTCCACGGTCCACTCTTTAGCCTTTTTTCGGGAAACGCTGTGTGAAATTCGCTGAACAATCTTCGGGTGCCTTTTAAGAAATTCGCGATGCCAGTATGATGAAAACATCTTTCGATTTTTGGGCACATCTGTACAAGGTAAAATTTTTGTAAGTAAAAGAAAAACCAGCAACGTACAAATATTCTCACACTAACGTCACTGAATATTCCGTCAGAAACGGACGCATTCAAATTTAAAATTTAACCAATATAAATAAATGCGATAACAGTCAATAATTTAATTTAATTTTACACAAATAATTTTAAATCTCATTTTTAGCTACCTTTATATTTGGTCAGTAACGGCACAATCCGCTTTAAAAATCTTTTATCCAGAGGGATGCCGTTCTCCCCCACTTCAGCAGCAGATTTTCGATGTAGTTTTCTTCGGCTTCCGAAAATTTTCTCATATGTGCGCCTTTCTTTTCCGTACGCACGCCCTTCAGTTTATTCCAGAACGAAGAATAAGGAACCTTGTACTTTTTCGCTGCAGCGTACTGTGACAGGTTCCCCGTTCTACAAGCCTTCAGCGCCAAGGCCATACGATCATCGTACGCTGCTGGTAAAGGCACGTCGCTGGCAGGTTCCTCCACACAATTCTCACTCAACGGTAGGCCGGAAACAACGCTGATACTCGCGCAAGAAATCTCCATCGCAGGTGCAAAAAACAAACTGGCAGGTAGCCGTACGTCGGTGATATTCTCATCGTAGTACATCTCGCCAGATGAATCTTTATATTTAGATGGTAATTTTATAACATTATTATCAAGAGCTTGGTTAATTAATGTCAGCCACTGGTTACTGGAAATTTTGCGGAGAACCAATTATAAACAAAGTTATAAAACCAAAACAAACAAAGTTATAAAACCAAAACAAAACTCGCATTTAAATCGGCTACCGCCAGCCTAAGGTGGCTGACAGTGTTGCACAGCACGCAAATGGTTATCAGATTCTCTCGCTAGTTTTTTTGTCTATCACATGTACTAAGCTCGTCCTCGTACAATTACAAGTATTCCAATAATATACCGCTACTCCAACCACTAGGTTACTTACATATCTCGCTATTTGTTTGTTTGTTTGTTTATTCAGCTTAACGTCTACAACGATCAGGATAAGTTCCTGCATTAGGTGGTAGACTACCGTAAACCAAGATAAGATCGAGACTTCGCAAAGTAAAAAAAATATTCAAATTCAAATTTTACAACAATTTATGGTGATCAATATGCAAAAAACGTTTAGTCCAATTTAGATCCTTCCATTTGAGGGAATCCAGAGAGGTTTGGAAATAGCCGATTGTCCTGTATGCGTCCTTGGGTAACTTTATTTCGTTCCACAAACTGGCTGCCAAGAAGGAATAACTCCGGTCACTTAGAAATATCCGTCCGTTAGATGATTGCGTTCCAGTAGGCTCCACTGCGTAGGGATGCTCGTCCAAGGCCGTTACCTGTCTCGTTCTACCTGCAACACAATCAGCAGCAGAACACTTCTCGCGAAATTTGAAAAATCTAGTTCCATAAGGAACCAGACCAAACAACAGTTTGTACATTAGCAATAACAGTTTCCGAATTCGACAGAACAACAGCGATTTGTACCCTGCTTTCTCAAGCGTTTCTATGTATTCGAAAGAACGCGGGCCGAATCGAATAGTTTTTGAAAACCTTTCCTGACAGTTTTCTATTGCGTCAACTAACAACTTTTGCTGGTAAAATGTAACAGTACTGCCATATTCAGTTATCGGTCTTACTACTGAATCATACAGTCTTCTTCGTGCTGCACTATTCTGAAACGGAAAAAAAAGCGCGTTTAAATACCGTATTCGTTTTTTCATGCGACTGGCTAAACTGTAGCAATGAGACTGCCAACTAAGATGGCGGTCAATGTGAAGACCGAGATATTTGGTCTCCTTAGCTACCGGTATACTTTCATTGTTTAAAAAATATAAACTGTCCTGCAGTTTGACACGTTTCTTCGTAAAACGAACATGAACAGATTTCTTTGGGTTAAAAGTCAGTAGGTTGGTTTTGGCAAACTGGGAAATTTTATTCAGCGTTAACTGAAAGTCTTCTTCGTCAGCTACACACTCAGCTTTTCGTAATACACAAACATCGTCAGCAAACACAAATAATTCGCAATCAGTCGGCAAATCATTGATATCGTTCATGAGGCATAAAAACTTTTGTGGTCCGACAATTGAGCCTTGTGGAACACCACTTGTAACATTTCTGAATGAAGATATCTTTCCATCAACAATAACTGCCTGTGAACGTCCCCTCAAATACTCACTGAGAAGTTCGACTAACTGGCAGTTAACATTCATCTTACGTAACTTAGAAATTACGGTGTTGTGATCAGCTTTGTCGAAAGCATTGGTACAGTCTAAGAAAACGCAGTCTACATCTACACCATTATCAATGAAATCCATTACCTTTTGCACAAAAATCTGACACAAAAGTTCTGGGGAGTGACCTTTACGGTAACCAAACTGATAATCGGAAATAAGTCTATTGTTGTTTATGTACACAGTTAATCGGTTATTAAGACTTCTTTCGAATAGTTTAGAAACTGGGTGGAGATTAGCAACTGGCCTCCAACTTTTTGGAATCGTCAAGTCGCAAGACTGTTTAGGAACCGGTGTTACATAGGATACTTTCCATGAAACTGGATATTTTCGTTCAGACAGACAGGTGTTAAATAAAATTTTTAATGGCGCTATCAACGCGGCACCACAGGTTGTAATTAGCTCATTGGTAAACACGAACGGCCCAGAACTTTTGTCGTATTTACCGTCTTAATTACACCCCAAATATCAGCTTCGTTTACAAAATTCTCTTCGTCAACAGGCAAACTTTCAATCTGTTCATCTTCTAAACAATGTACTGGACACGGAACTAGTGCGTCTGAATAATGGGAATTCAGAGCTTCAGCTTTTTCTTCGTTGGTGAATGCAATGAGGTCACCACAACGTAGTGTTGGTATCCCCTCCCGGTCAACACACTTACGAACGTACGACCAAAATTTTTTCGGATTTGAACGAGATGCAGTTGCTACATCCTGAAGACTACGATTCGTGTAATTCTTGATGATTTTATCGCACTGGCGGGAGTAACATTTTCAGGTTGAACGTAATTTGGCTTTTCTATCATTACTGATCTCCTTAACGAATTTTTTGTGGGCGGTATCTCTCTTTCTTATTAATCGTTTTACGGACACGGGAAAGGTCACGGAAAACACTTTTGGTTTGAGCTTGCTTCTTTTAAAAAACTGCAGCGCTAATGTAACAATCTGGTTTTCGATACAAACGGCTATCTCCGAACAGTTTTTGTTTTTCAGTGCTGAAGCCCAGTCAATCTGGTAAAGCGAATTTCGGAACGGGATAACGTTTCTGTTAAAAATTTCCACACAACCTTTCTGTTCCTATCCTGAAAATTGTTCTTAGGGAGAAATAGTGAAAATGATATCCCTTGATGATCGTTAGTACTTGCTGGTGGGCTAACAGCTTTGATACCTTCGATAAACCATCGGGTAGGAACAATAACTAGGTCCAAGATATTTTCGTTCCGAGTTGGAAACGTAACAATTTGCTTGAGATTAAATTCTTTTAACGATTGGAGCAAAAGTTTTCCATGCAACGTACTGGAGGTAAAACTTTCCCAATCAACGTCTGGACAGTTGAAATCACCCATTAAGCAAAATCGCTCGAGATCAATTTCAGAGAATGTCACACTGATATGCTCTAAAAATTTTGGTAGAATAGTAGCGATTACATCCGGCGCTCCATAAAACACGCCCACAATGACGTTTACATCTTTAATTTCAACAGCAATGAATTCATAATCTTTACTTTCGAGATCAAACCGCCGCTTCCCTGTCGAAGTCTTTCTTAATAAAACAGCGACACCGCCACATTTTTTCCCGACCCTTGCGCGGCGAAAAACCTTAAAAGATCTACCATCCCGAAACAGACTGTCTGGCATATCAGGTTTATCAAATGTTTCCGTTAGTCCTACAACGTCTTGATTTGCTGAAAAAAGTTTTACTTGTGCTGATTTCTTTTTAATACCATTAATATTACACAGCTTTACTGCTAGTTTTAACGAATTGCATTTTCTTTGTCGTTTTTTGTTGAGCTTCTTTGTCGTTTTAGATTTCATTTTCCGAGTTTAAAACATTTGCACCTGCGGACGCAGTTGGCTTCTGAAAGTATCTCCACAGCTTAACTGAGATATTGCTCGGCCAGATATCTGCGTTCAAGATCAGATTTTCACAGTCTGAGAATGTACCGACACGCGCAAATGTACTGCGGCGCAAATCTTTTTCCCCCCTTGCTCTTACATCCACAAACCGCACCCGTATGTTCCTGCTTTCCAGAAATGATTTTAGTGAATCCACAGTACAGTCTCTGGGTAAACCACGTATACAGTAGTCTCTGTGTGGAACTGTATTTAGAATCAAAGCTTTAGCAAGTGGGTCATCGCTGTTGTTACTGCCCGAGCCTCTTACGGTATTTGACCATTGTTTCTTCGAATTTTCCGATTTATTCGATACGCTCACCTTTGGCTCATTCCGGACGTTGGCGTTCCAAAATTCGCGTCCACTATGAGTCGCATCTGCATAGCTCCGCTTCGTGTAAGCCGGTTGCGCCGATTTCTTAGTCCAGCCACGGTATCCGGGTTCGCCGCCATATTGGATTTCCATCACATCTGGTTCTTCGGCAAGTAGTCCTCTCGCGTCTTTCAATTCTTTGATTCCGATTCTGATATTACTGGATTCGTAATAAAGTAAGGTGCACGATGAAACCATAAAAACAGAAACAGACCAACTGACGCAAATATTTTCAGAAATATGGTGGATGCAAATGCCCAAACTATGTTCGGCAGAGCTGCATAAAAATACTGTTTTATCGTAAATTAGTCTATTCTGCATTGATACCGCTGTCGGTAGTCGGTAATAAATTGTAATTAAATTATCCACGAATTCTGATGTGGCATTCCGATGTGTGAGGCGACGCGACGTGCGGTTTGTGGAGTTAAAAGTCACCGGCATGGCCGGAGGTGCGCAATTGCAGCTGAGAGTCTTACCTGTCGGTACAGACTGCTCACTGCCGGCACCCTCCGCCTGTGCCCGATTATCGAAACTTCTGCGGTTAGCAACAGGTGAAAAACCGTTATGGAAAAGCAATGACGATACGCGATGCGCAAAGGCAAGATGCACACGGCCCGAAACAGTGCCGGAAGGTACAGGGAAGCAAATACAGGGAATTAACAGAATTACGCGGTAATTTAATTTCCGCTAATTCTTAACTGACATTTACTGTATAAACGCATCAGTCTCGTTGTGCCTTTATTGCTGGTACTCTTCACCTGCGACATTAAGCAATTTTAGTGGTTTCTAAAGAGCCGGAGACTAGATCCGAATCCCGGTCTGATCTGTGCTTTCTTGGAGCGCAGTTTAGCGATATTTTTGTCACAAACTATTAATTTTCTGTATTCTAATCCTTCACTTATGAGCTCTGTTAGCTGTTCTGTTATTAATAACACACTTGCCTGGAATACATCGGGCAAATGAACCAAAATGTGCAACAAACACTCGGCGATTTTACATTATATTACAAAGTAAATTTTAGAATGCGATATTGGAGAGCAAAAAAGATGGCAGAACGCGTCATCCTTGTCTGCAGTAATGTTCATCTGACACTTAAATGTTGAATTAAATACGACACGGGTATAGTCAATACATAAATAATGACAAACAATTCTAAGTAACGCCATTACAGAAATGTGACATTACAGAAACGCCATTACAGAAAAGTCTGTTTGAAATTTCCGCTTATTACAGTTGCAGGATTCTTTTAATTTAGAATCGTTCCTTAATCGTAAACGTCGTGGCTTTCTGCAGATTTTTCTCTTAGAGTGAACTTTCGCAAATAATTTCGCAACGATGAGCTACAGATACAACATATCACGGGAAGAGCACGAGTTCTTCGTAGCCACAATGGGAAACGCTACGGTAAACGAGACTATGAGTGCCTTGCACGTCTGTGTGGCCCTCACGCCCGAAGTAACCCTTCTCCTAGTATGCAGTATTCTTATGGCTGTCTTGAATTCCCTCCTCGGAGTCATTTTCATATTGCGCCGGGAGCTCCATTCCCCCTTCTCCGTATATCTCATTGCTTTGTCATTCGCCAATGTCTTTGGTTCGGGGCACGGGTTTTTCAACGTGATACAAGCAGTCTGCCCCCATTTACTGCAGGATCCTGTCTTATGTGATATGCGTCTGTACATTGCATGGTGTTTATCCGGACTGCCGGAGAATGTCCACCTTCTAATCGCGGTCAACCGCATCTGGGCGATAGCCATGCCAATATCATACCGAAATCATCATAACATCAAACTGGCGATTGCCCTGATTGCGGTAGTATTCGTTTATGTCCAGATTGTTACACTACCGGGTGTGATTATAAATGCATGGTATTATCGTCCGCCACTGGATAGATACGGATGCTTTATCAACACATTCAGAATGGCTGTATGGCATGAAATCATCATGATCCTCATATTTGAATTCCCCGTTATATTCATTCTATTTGCCTGGATTTATTTGTTGGTGAAACTGTGTCGCGCCGGCAAAAGAGCGGCAATGAGAAAAAGTCTGTCGCACATCAGCCAACCGGTGGTAATAATTAAGAAGAATAGGTTCAGCGGATCGTTTGCAGTGGGCCCGCGCTCAAGCTCTGACTCTGACTCAGACTCTGACCGCTCAAACTCTGACTCTGACTACTCAAAGTCTGACTCTGACTGACCAAACTCTGACTCTGACTGAATAACCTAAGAATAACTTAAAAAACCTAAGAAACCTAAGAAAACTAAGAAAACTAAGAAACCTAAGAAACCTAAGAAAACTAAGAAACCTAAGAAACCTAAGAAAACCTATGAAACCTAAGAAACCTAAGAAAACCTAAGAAACCTAAGAAACCTAAGAAGCCTATTAAGAAACCTAAGAAATCTTCAGAGTCAGAGTCAGACTTTGAGCGGTCAGAGTCAGACTTTGAGTAGTCAGAGTCAGAGTTTGAGTGGTCAGAATCAGAGTCAGAGTCAGAGTTGGAGTCTAGGCCTTTGCAGGGTTTTGTTCTGACATTGTGCGCTGTGGTGTGTTGGTTGCCCTACGAGACCATGTATGTGGTGTGGGGATTTCGCAACCGCACGGAAACTGAACAAAACTTGCCTTCGTACCTGTTGGCAGTTTACATGCTACAGCAGGTCTTGGATCCGGTCCTGATTGTTCTGGCCAGCAACCAGTTGCGATCGTGCATGAAACGCGTCATCGGCTGCTGGACGTAAATGTCATCAATGAGCATGGAAATTTTTAGCAGAACAATGGTTATTTTTTTGCGAAATTTTGCGTAGTACGCTGAATAGACTCTGTAAACTATTTTGCGTGGTACTCTGTACGCTCTGTATTGAAGTATCAATAAATGTGACTTATTTGTGCTTTTCCCCTGCTGCGTGTCGATTTACGTATGCAGTATACTGCCAGATACCAAATACTCGTACGTTAAGTAAATAATAATGGGCGGCTTGAGACTGATGGTGAAGAATCAAATAATATTGCGGTAAAAATTCATAAAAGATTTTATGGAAGTTTTCTCTTCTCTGTACCTGTATGGTTTCTGACAGTCAACTGGGGTGGGACAAAATTTCTCAATAAAAAGGAAATTACGCGATTGTATAATATTGTATTGTATTGTACTGTATTGTTACGGTTATTCCTGTTGCCGTCAAATAATATTACATCCCACTAATCAAGCTTTCCGCCTTGTATGTGAATTAAGTACACACCGACGAAGTAACGCAACAGTTGCTTACAAGCCGTATCTCTTTGACAATTTTGACAACCTGGCGACATTTCCATGCTTAATGATATTTAAGCCGCGGCAGAAAGTTTCACACTGTCACTTTCTAATTCAAGTCAGCAGCGTAGAAAATTAACCAGGTTACACGCCAAAAGGCCTTCAGTAGCGCACAAGAGAAATAACCGGTAATTTTTGCTCCAATTAATATTTCTAAGTTTCCTCGACTTCCTGTAGATGATGGACAAGAATACCAGCTTGTCTGACGAGTGCCATTGCCTTTTGGCTTCTAACAATTCCACAAACAACACTTACTATTCCCTTACTGACCTCGCCGTCTGCCGCTGGTCACTGGATGCGATATTCTTGGCCACGTGCAGTGTTTTTATGATTGTCTTCAATCTGCCGGTCGCTGTGATCCTCACAAAAAAAGTTTTGCTCACACCGTTTTCCGTCTGCCTTACGGCGCTATCATTCTCCAACATTCTCTGTTCTTTGCATGGCTTCCATATCGCTGTACAAACAGCGTGCCCTGCAACACCGTATCCCAAGATTGTTTGTTACGCGAGCTATTACGTCAGCTGGTGTTTATCGGGGCTGCCGGAAAATCTACACTGCCTGATAGCCATTAACAGGATCTGGGCCTTGACCTGTCCCGTATCCTATCGAAATTGGTACACTAAGCGGACGGCAGCTGCTTTAGTGGTTTTAGTTGTAGCGTACGTGCACGTCGTAGCGTTGCCAGGTTTGGTGATGTACTCCACGTATGGTCCCCCATCACCCGATATTGGTGGATGTTACATCAACGCCCAGAAAGTCCCGGTATGGTATACCGTAGCCATGCTGTGCATATTCGAACTGCCGGTTGTCTTTCTTGTGTTTGCATGGATTTATATTATGGCGGTAACCATTAAAAGACGTAGAAAAAGAAAACGTGTAGGGGACAAACCGCAGGAGCGGAAGAAAAGCAGTAGTGCCTTTCTGGTATTTTCGCTGCTGACGGGAAGCGCCATCTGTTTCTGGATGCCATACGAAACATTATACGCTATTTGGGGATTTCGAGATTTAACTAAAGCAGAGCTGGATTTGTCAGCATCTTTCTCGGGTTTGTTTAAATTGCAGCAAGTTCTGGACCCCATTCTAATTGTGTGTGCTATGACAGATCTGCGAGTTCAGTTAAAAAGTTTGCTGTGTGCTTCGAGAGCCGAGCTACAGAAAATTGTAACATGAGCCGGAGATGGAAATGAGTGGTATTATTAATTTGCGGCACGAAGAACTGTTTTCTCAAGCATTAGGCTAGCAGCAATGCGTTTATTTCTTTCAGAAATTTCTTTAAATATGTCTGAGTTTGTCTGCCTCCATCGGTGGCATTCGGTGCTAAAGTACTGCATTGAATGAACTTCTTAAAGCATGTGGTTGTTTTGTCTTATCTTACATAAAGTACTTCGTACCAATTTGGTTCACTCAGCCAGACTGATGGAATTTATATAAAATCAGGCTCCCAATCATCTTTTGACACTTTTGAAACAGCTGTTATGTGTTGCTAAAACCAGCATACCAATATTTCAATATTATACTTGTTTTCTTTCTATTTAATAGTATACCTCGGTACAGGCTTTCTCGTATAGAACTTCCTATTTCCTGTTAGAGCTTTTCGCATCTCATGCCGTTCTTCTTGTGATATCGGTTATGAATAGTTTTTAAATTTGCCATGTGCCTGCATTATATCTGGCACGAAAGCGAAAATGTGCGATAAATACTCCGCACCTCTGACAGAATATTGCTAAACACATTTTGAAATCTGACACTGGAAGGCATGCAGAGTGGTAAAACGCGTCATAGCTGCCTTTAATAGAGTTCACCTGACAGTTAAACGTTAGATTATAGGAAAAATAGGAGCAGCCGACACATGACACACCCGAAAACTGCCTACAACCGCGGTTAAAGATGCAGTTGCTGGCATTTTCAATTGAGTTCAGCTACAGAGTTTACCCAATTAATTACAACACTTCCCATAAGTCTCGGCTATTCGCAAACCTCTTTTTTTCGGGTGGACCTTTGGAAAACACCTTGCAACGATGAACAACAGATACAACATATCACGTGAGGAGCACGAGTTCTTCCTAGCCACAATGAGAAACGCCACCGTTAACCAGACTATTAATGACTTGCACGTGTGCGTGACCTTAACACCCGAAGTAATCTTCCTCCTAACGTGCAGTATTCTCATGGCTGTCTTGAACTCTCTCCTTGCGCTACTTTTCTTTTTCAGCCCAGAACTCCGTTCCCCGTTTTGCGTATATCTAATTGCTTTAACCATTACCAATGTCCTGTGTTCGGCGCACAGTTTTTGCAACGCGATACTGGCTGTATGTCCCCATTTACTGCGCCATCCAGTTTTATGCGATCTACGCTTGTACATTATGTGGGGCTTAACCGGGTTGCCGGAGAATATCCACGTCCTGATCGCTGTTAACCGCATCTGGGCAGTGACAATGCCAATCTCTTATCGCAGCCATCAGACCGTAAAACTGGCGATCGTCTTAATTGCGGCAGTATTTGTTTATGTCCAGATTGCTACGATACCGGGAGTGATTATGAATGCATGGCATTTTCGTCCGCCACTGGATAAGTACGGATGTTTTATCAATACGTTCCGAATGCCAGTGTGGTACGAGATTACCATGCTCCTTATATTTGAGTTTCCGGTTGTATTTGTCCTGTTCGCGTGGATCTACCTGCTAGTAAGGGTGCAGCGCATCAGCAAAAGAGCTGCTACGGGGAAAGGCCTGTCGCATCCCACCCTACCGCAAGGAGCGACTAGGCAGAAAAAGTTCAGCGGCTCGTTTAAAGTGTTTTCTGGCCTGACAATGTGCGCGGTGGTATGTTGGCTGCCCTACGAGACCATGTACGTGGTATGGGGTTTCCGTAACCGCACGGAAAGTGAACGGAAGTTGCCGTCCTATCTGTTGGCAGTGTACACACTTCAGCAGGTCCTGGATCCGGTGCTGATTGTCTTAACCAGCAAACCGTTGCAACTGTGCTTGAAACGCGGCCTTGGTTACAGAAAGTAAGATACTACAAACGAATACGGAAATTCGTAATATAATAACGGTAATGTTTTATCGAACTTGTTGAAGACGAAACGTTGAAGTAATATCTTCACGGAATTCGATAGACAATTACCATTAACGTTGTTGTATCTGCCCACTAGCACTACTTCTACGGGCAGACGCTCATCACTCACCACGCCAATGCGAGAGCGGACATTCTAACCCGTTGCGTTCATATACCGAGTTCTTCACCGCACTACGCTACGGACTGACGTTTTCCGGTAAGGTTTATTTGCAATTTTTTATTTTTTCATCGTGCTTTTTTTCATTTTCCTCCCTTTTCATCCTTGTTTTCTCCCTTTTTGTATTGCACCTTTTTCCGGTCTTGACACGGAGTGCGGTACGGATTTTTAACGAGGATTTTCATAGTACTGTTGATCAAAGTACTGTTGATCTGCTGCCATTGTGAACGACATGGTGCTCGCATTTAGGAAACTCAAATGTGGTCTCCTTAAACTCAAACTCGGGAGGTCTCCACAATATAACCGGCTTTAGACGCAATGCCTCGCCGTGAGATGTGTCCGAATCCTAAACGACCGCAGTCCGGCGGCGCCAATAGAACTTCTACAAAATTTTTTTATGCATAATAATGGACACGGTATACTACTGTGCATATTTTACTGTTTGCAAGTCTTTATCATTCATGCTGCAAAAGTTAATTAGTACTTGTAACTTTGCAAGTGCCACTAAGACAGAAATCATGAAACCGATTTCTCGCCAGAATTTTCGATTTGTTACGTGCTGCAATTTTCTTGCTTGTTATCCTCGTTCGAGACTGCTTTGTAATTCACGGTCGCTACGTTAGAGAATAACAATCTTTTGTTTCAAATAGGCGCATAATCTCATTACCGTGTGCGATGACCTGCAATAATTAACGTTGAGGAAACAGCTTCAGCCAGTCTGCCAGTCGTTTTATGAATCTCTGCGTCCGCACTCCTGAAGCGTAGAAGAAACGCGAGATAGACACCCTGTTTTCAATTATCGAACTTCATGTTCGATAAACTTCCGTTGACGAATGCGCTCACGTGAATTCATCTATTAGAATTTAATAGTTTTTTGCCTATTTTCCCCCATAACATAGAATGATGGGAAAAGCAAACCCGCTGCTGTATAATTTGCTCACAGAAGGACAAACAGCATGACAATTTTGCCTTGAAAATTTTGCTTTTAAAAAAATGCCCAACGTCACTGACAACAACACCAGTTCTTTTAATTCAGTAATTTTTAATAACACCCAGAATACGAGCATCCCTGCCTGGATTTTTTATGCAGAGCCATTGAAAATATGGTGTGCTGTTTCGTTAACGCAGGCTTACATTGGCACGGTGTTGTTTGTAGTCCTGATTTGGATCATTATACAAACGAATGAATACCGCAAAGCCTCGGGCTTTCTGATATTGCATACCATCGTCGTAGATACGACAATTTGTGCCATTCATTATCCGGTGAATATTCTTACCATATATCTCAATGGTCGCTACAACATTTTGCCGCCTCAACATTGTATGGAAGTCGGTTTTCTTATGACCATCACCACCACGGCAGCGTTTTATAATAGCACTTGTCTGGCGCTAAACCGTTTTGTGGCTGTTGTTTTCCCGCATCGGTACAAACAATGGACAACGAAATGGGCGATTTTGGGCATGGTAAAATGCAACCTCTATATTCTACAAATTTTTTTATTGGGTACATTTAACACTTTATCAATAATTATCAAAGTTTCCGTGGAAAGAGGGGTTAAAGTATAATTCCAGGAATCCAAAAGACACGGTACTTTATACATTTTAAATGTATGTATATTACTTAGCGTTTTCCTTCAAGCCGTTATCGCAAATTGTCATTAAGTTTGGTACTTTTATTTATCTCATAGTAGGATGCTAGCGTCAAAAAATCGGGATACTTATAAAATAACAGCATGATAAATCTTTCGTTTCTGACTTTTTTCTCGGTATAGTATCTTATTTACAACAGTGTTACGCTTCTAATACAGTATTATGCAGTTTTGTTGAAACTAAGCAGCTTTGCACAAATTGGTTTTCTTACAGACATCGTTTTTTTAAAGGTAAGCGCACCGTGGCTGCTGAGTCTGGTAGTGTATACTCCGCTGCTTTTTGGAGTTGGCGGCTCATACGGCCTTTCGCAGCCATGGAAAAGTTGTGGCTTCCACAGCAGTCCCAAAGCGATTGCAGCGTCGTTTTATCCGCTGATCGTGTCCGTTGCCACTCATGGTCCGAACGCGGCCCAAATGACCCTGTATATCATCGTCCTGCTGAAGTTTGCCTTCGCGTCACGCAGCAAAACCCCAATGAAAGCCGAGAATGCTCTGGATAAAAGGCTGGAACGACGCCGGCGGATGGCGTGCGTCCTCTTCTGCTATTCACTGTGGAATCTTTCGTGTTTGTATCCCCTGATTATCCTGGGCTCGTTCCAGTTGCCGGCCTACCGCAATAATCCCATTGTTCAGCTGTACGTTAGGAATATCAGCCTGTCCGGATTCACCTTATCACCGGTAAAACAGAGAACATTAATGCAGCTGCTGCATCGTTTTTGTTTTTCCATAAACTTTTTTCCAGATCATTTTCTTGACCCTTAACGAGATCTACCGCAATGCTTTGATTACCACCTTGAAACGGTTATTTTCCTTGGGATACGGATTAAAAGGATCCAAATTCCGTCCAAGCAAAAGACTCCCACAAACATTACCGCAAAATCCCGTTCGACTGAATAAACTGCAACATGTAAGTAGATAAGCTTAGCTGTGTTAACGCCTAATTTCCAGAGCAGCACAGCACCTGATTTTATTCTGCTATGTTTTTTGGCTTTTTGTAGACCACCCTGGAGCCCAAGATCAAATCTGTTTATCGGCAGCGACTAGCTTTGCCCTCTGTAGTGGTGTTTTTAGTTTGTGTGCTACAGTGTGTGTGTTTATTATACATAGTGATTCTACCTGTCACATTTCTCTAGTTCTAAATAAATTCGCTTCAATTTGCAGATATCGCTTCTTCATTTTGAGATATAGTGCAATTTTTTTACGGTACGAGTACATTTGCTTCAGTGTCGCTTGGTAAAGCGTTGCTAACTGTAATAATATAATTTTGTATCTGGAAACGCTTCGCATTTCATCCCATTTATTTGCCAAATTCTTAAAAACAGTATATAATACATGATGATCAAAGCTGAGGGCTATCCAAATAAAACAAGCATATCACCTGCATTTGTGCGCTTTTCAGTGTTCAACACGAGAATTATAAGATCTTCGAATAAGAAGAAACCTTGGCTCTTCATATTCTGACTTTTGAAGCCTGTTTGGAAGTAAAAAAGTATTTTGTTGTATTCCGCTTTCGCAAAAGAAGCTAAAATGCATAGAAATGTGTACCGTCTACTAGATTTTCCACAAAATTAGCAGCATATGTAGGCAAAGACAAATAACAGTAGCCATCGGAAGCCTCAAATAAACGATCCAACATAAATTTTTGAGTTTTGAGCGTCAAAAATTGCTAATTTTCCCTTTAAAACAAATCCGCTCTCACAATAACTCTCATCTTCTCACAGTATAATTCTGCAAACTTTGTGAAAGACAAGGAAAGATATCAGCAAAAATTTATTCTGGTTAGCATTCTACTGACATTATCTGGTCATTTCCGCTAGCAGAAGACACGCAACCTGATACATATTTCATCTTCTCACTTTTCAATAACAATCCAAACTGGAAAATTGCGTGCAACATCCAACACCTAGTTTATTAGAGAAGACCGTCTCCTTCTAGATAAATATTGTAAAAACTAAAAACCATTCCTTCGCATAGTGAAGCGGCTGTGTTGCCCGCAGTTAGCTATCCGGAAAACAACCTTACAAATTTTGTCAACAATGTCTTACAACACAACCATCGGAAATACATCCAGCCTAATTAATGTCACCAGGAGTAATACCACTCTGCCTGCGTGGATAATCCATGAAGACGCACTGCGCGTGTGGGGTGCGGTATCGTTAAGCCAGTGCTATATTGGCACGCTGCTGTTTATCGTGCTTATTGCGGTCATGATGAAAACAAAATCCCACAGAAAAGCCTCAGGAATTTTAATCTTACACGCAGTTGTAGTGGATGCCAGCGTGTGTGCCATTCATTATCCCATCAACATTCTGACCATCCTGCTAAACGGACGATATAATATGCTATCCACTCCGAACTGCGCGGTTGTCAGTTTTCTGCTTGGTTTATGCAACAACGTGACCTTTTACAGCAATACGGGTCTGGCGATCAACCAGCATTTTTCCCCGACATTATAAAAAATGGACAGCCAACTGGGTTGTGGTGATTATGGTATGACTAGGCAAATGAAAAGCTTTGCTTGAACCAAAACCTAATTTAAGTCATTTCGTGTGGGGAATACGAAGAGAAAAATGAAACTGGGTAACGCGTCATTTAAACAATGGAGAATGTACAAAATATTTGGTAAAATTTATCATCTCAATTAAATACTGTGTCAAAGAAGCAATTAACGAAATCCATAATGTTTTTAAATCTAAAAATTTCGATCTATTTCGTTTCAGATATTTGAAAAATCCCTTAAACTGTTTAAACTTCAGTTTAGTGTTGTGGACGGCAAAACTAATGCCAATTTAAGTATTAGGTTTTCGTGATCTCAAAGTCTTGGAAAAAGAAATAATGTGATTTGAAAAAGAAGAACATAGTATTCTAGGTGCTTGTGTTGTCCATCTTCAAAACCAAATTGTTGCAGATAGTTGCCGCGTGGCTCCTGAGTATAGGGTTATTTATGCCACTCCTGTTCCGCGTGGGCGGGTCGTATGGCTTATCCCAGCCGTGGAAGAGCTGTGGCTTTCATGGTGATCCCACTCAGCGCAATGCCGCCTTCTTTCCAGTACTTACTAGCGTACTTATCCATGGCCCTAATACAGTAGAGTTGGTTCTATATCTCAGTATCCTCGGAAAATTTACCTATGTGTCTCAGAAGCACACATCATCTGAAGGCAAGAATGCTATGGAGAAAACTCTTCACCATCGACGAAACATGGCAGTTGCACTGTCATTGTTTTCCTTTTGGAATCTCGCCTGCTTCTACCCGCTAATGCTACTAGGATCCCTGCAACTCCCAGCTTATCGAAACAGCCCGATTTTGCAGCTGTATGTGCGAAATATCAGCCTATCTGGATATACACTGTCGCCGGTAAAACGAAAACATCGTTAAAACAGAATTTTAAGTAAAATGAAGCTAAGGTAGGAGGACCAGTGACAAGGAGTCGGTAACGAAATTACCCAACGTTAGCGACGTTGACGACGTTAACGAAGCTAAGGTAGGAGGACCAGTGACAAGGAGTCGGTAACGAAATTACCCAACGTTAGCGACGTTGACGACGTTAACGTTGAACACTTAAGTTTAAGGCCAACAGCTGTTGACTTAACCAACAACCGTCGATGGTTACTCTAACATACTTGTGTAACCGTTAACCACGGAGGTTTGAAATGGTTACAGACAGCAATCCTCCTTGGCTGACGGTTACCCACATGTTTGTTGGGATAACCATCCACGGTTGCCGGTTAAGTCTTTATTAAAAATCATAATTCCTATGTTTTTACTGAAAGTTTTTTTATAAAGAACCGTAGGTTATCAAAAATGTTGTTTTATATTAAGGAAATGCTTCTGTGTAGATAATATTTTTATCCATTAACGAGACCTACCGCAAGGCCCTGCTGAACCTTTTAAAGGGCGACTGCACCCACGTCGGAAGTCGGATATCTGACCATTCCTCAACGGGCCATAAGACACATCCATAACATTCGAACTCCGATGGCGATGCGAAAGGCGCATGCTGATATCAATGATCGGACGTCTGATTAATCCTGGTTGCGATTATGATTTACAAATTACGGATGTTTTGTTTTTCACCGAAGCTGGCTTTTAAGCACTTTAAACATTTTCTGTTTGGTTTGTTTCTGTTTGGTATTATTTTCTTACTGTGAATTGAGCATGGAATCATTTTCAAAGTGTGCTAGAATGAACACCAATATTTTCAAGAATCAATCAGTCTTCTCGGAGTTCGAAAAGTACGAACAGAAATGATAAAATAAATAAGGATCGGCTAGCTACAAGCATTAAGGAAATTAATTTTATTATGCAACGCCGTATGTACATCTTATGGCAATGGAAAACTAATTAATTTTTAGAGCTTTGACTCATGCAGCTCAAACTCTGTACATGTTAACGTTTCGTTACCATTACAACTCGCGACAGTTTTTGTACATGAACATTAAGATGAACATGAACACATGAACACATTTTTCTACACGAATTTTGACGGTTAATCACTGTTATTCCCTTTACTGAATTCGTCACCTTATTTTTCGGTTGAATTGCAAGACGAAGATTGCCAGAATTTCGCCATCCACGTTTTGGCATATTGGATTATCTTCTCTTCAACTCGTGCTGACACAGAGCAGTCACACTGTCGGTGGTTAAAGAATTAGAAGCGTAATCGAGTATTTTCGTAATATGGGTGTAACGGCACATAACAAGCCGACCAAATAGCGTAACTCCTTACAAAGCAACCCGCATTGTTTTTGCAATCAAAGAATTCCAGTGTGTTCATCGTCTCGACTCTCGAGGGACTGCTTACAGCATCCACAGTAAAACGCTCAATTTGTTCGATTGCGCAGGCATTAACCTGTATGCATGCGGGCTTGCTTGGTGACCATGAATAATAACTGCTGAGGTCACGTTTTACAATGGCTGCCAATAAGCTTATCTTAAGCTTCTTCCCATCGCCTAGTATCCCCCAATCACGCGATGAACGTAATCACGCCAACCTCCAGCTTTTTCATACAGTATTTTTCAAGCTAGTTAATAGGTTTCGTTGACTTGTACGAAGACCCTAATTACATAATTGTCTCTACTAGCTGAACTACTTTCACGACTACAGGGCTGAACTACTTTCACGTTTGTGGCTTAAACTTCAGCGATCTTCTAGGCTTTTTGTGTTTGTCACATGCAGCTCAACTTGTGTACAGACAGCCACCAGATTTGTTGCTACGATATGTACAACCAAAGCTTGAAACTAATCAATTTTACGTCTGTGTCGCTAAATGATACCACGAATACTACCATCCAACCGGCCTGGGTAACCTACGAGGCTGCTTTGGGAACGTGGTCTGCTCTGTCTTTAGCGCAGTCTTATTTGGGCAGTGTATTATTGGGAATAATGATTTACATTTTACTGAAAACCGGTGAATACCGCAAGGCATCAGGATTCCTAATACTGCACGCTGTTCTTGTGGACACGACCATCTGCGCTATTCATTATCCGGTGAATATTTTGACAATGTACCTCAATGGTCGCTACAGTATTATACCGCCACAATATTGCCCGGCGGTAGGTTTTTTTATGGCGACCACCACTGCGACGTCGTTCTACAACAACACCTGTTTGGCACTTAATCGTTTTATTGCCGTTGTTTTTCCTCACCGTTACAAAAAATGGACAACTAAATGGGCTTTACTGGGCATGGTAAAAATCTTGCGAGGGAGAAGTTTTGAACCTTCATGTTGTAAACTTGAAGGGCATTAGCATAGCCGCGTAGAACGCGCTCGTTTTTTAAAGTTAATCGGTCTTTATACGGTACGAAACGCTAATTGGTCTTCTTAATGTGAAAAGTACTATTATCCGTGACATAAATGAGTTATGTAGGACGTATTGCGAATGTTAACGCCACATCTAAACAGTTTTGTAAAAATCTAGCTCAGGTTGAATGTCGTAATGCAGTAGGTTCAGCGAAAAAGGCAAAGTGTTAGCAATGAGCATGCGCTAACTGTCGCATGAATTCCTTTTTATTTCCTCCCTTGGCTTGCAGCTGCAATAATCACAGCGGCGCAACGTAGCGTAGTTTGCTTGCGTTTAAAGAGAAGGTGTTTCCATATTTTCCGTGTAAACGTTTGCTGGTATTTGCAGGCAGACTCGTACAGAATTTCCTTTTTCATGTTATTTTTATTTGTTACGTGAAGTAGTTTTATTGGGTTGTTTACCATAACATAGGTTAAACGGAGAATTACGCAGTTCATCATTTCAAGACATTATACATTTGTTACAGGTGATCACGCCATGGCTACTTAGCCTAACTATGAATACACCGCTGCTGTTCGGGTTGGGCGGGTCATTCGATCTCTCGCAGCCATGGAAGGGCTGTGGCTTCCACACGCACCCCAAATCCCGTTGGGCGTCATTCTACCCGGTACTGGTCTCCATTGTAATCCATGGTCCGAATGCGGTACAGATGGTCCTGTACATAATTATCCTGTTGAAGTTCGCTTACACGTCACGCAGCACCGCTCCACTGAAGACGGATGGCGTCCCAGAAAGATCACTTCAACGGCGTCGTCAGGGCGTCTGGGTGCTCTTTTGTTTCTCAGTATGGAACTTGGCGTGTATGTATCCCCTGGTATTGTTGGGCTCGCTCCAGTTTCCGGTATATCGTAATAATCCCATGCTGCAGCTGTATGTCAGGAATATTAGCTTATCGGGGTTTTCATTATCTCCGGTAAGTTAGCATTAAGCAATCTTTAATATATTATGGTGCTTGGTCGCTGACTAGGTGTTCTATGCTGATTCCGGAATATGAATAAGTGGCATAACGCGAGTCTAATGCCCTAATTTGTACAAGATCGTTTTCAGATTATACTCTTAACACTGAACGAAATCTACCGCAAAGCGCTTGTTGAAACCTTCCTTCAAGTGTACTCATTATCTGGGATGTGGACTAAAGAAACGGAATTCAATGCAAGAAAAGATTTCTCTTTCGTAATCACCGGAAGTCATTGCGAACTAGAGATGTTATTTAAGTTGTTTGGTCGAGTCATTGACAGATAAATAATCTGCAGTCTGGGATGAAAGGGTACGCCAAACCGCGGTTATCGTGCATGATATGCGTGCGCGATTCCATTTTTTGTACGAAAATCTATTTGGACTGCAATGCAGTTATTTAGCAATTCTAAGTCAATCCTTCCTCAATCCGAGCATTTGGTAATCATGCTTGTTGCAGCATGCGCTGCTCAAATCTCTTGTACGATAGCTAACGACGATTAAGAAGATGCGAAACATGTGCTGTAGTTGGTGTTTTGTATTATCAGCCTTCAACGGATATCTAAAATACAGTTAAATACTCACCTCTGTACGTAGTAACTACATACTAAGACTGATCATGTAATACGGTGCCTCCCAGGTTAATGTCGCTAGTTTCATATGCTCGTTAAGTTCACGTTTCGTGTTCCAAATAATAACTCTTACGTTCTAGATGCATATGTTTTTTTATTAGCAGTACAGTAACAGAGAAATGCAAAATCATCGAAAAGGAACCATAGTGCGTTTTACGCAAGGTTATGAGTCACTTCTACGGATTAATTTCCATTACTGCGCATTTTGTGCGCGGGTCCGGAAGAATCAAACACAAAGCGAAAATGCAATTATAATTACGGTATATGCGGTACAGAGTGCGTTTTAGTTACATTATCCGTATCTGCAATTTTCCAATTTGCCAAATGCAGCAAGTGTGCCTGTAATCTTTCCGCGCAAGATTACGGTGATCCGCGAAGACATTTGCCAGGATCTTATGATCTGTCATTGTCCTACTCTACTTCCGCCTGTCCTATATATGTCTTTCGATTTCATCTCCACGCTCTTATACGTGCGAACGGCGAACGGTTTCAATAGAATGACATACGCACGTCTAGACCATCCACCGAATTTTCATTTTACCAAAGCACATACGTTAGTTAATCACTTTTACGCACGAAGAAACTCACGTGAATCTTTCTGTTACAGAGAAAATCTGTTGCAATCTGACAGTCTTAGAGTTAACCAATTACAAGCACCTACTATACTTTACCCAGTGATGGGCTTATTTCAGCTAGCGCGGCGCCTTTTTTGTCTCGCTCAACGTTGGGATGATTCTTCTGAAGAAAATGACAGACGTTAGTTTCGATTCTCCGTTAAACGCTACAACGAACACCACCATCCCACCGGCCTGGATAACCTACGAAGCCGCACTGAAAACATGGTCGGCCGTATCCCTAGCGCAGTCTTACCTAGGCAGTGTTTTAATGGGAATTATGATCTGGATTTTGATAAAAACGGGTGAATACCGCAAGGCGTCGGGTTTCTTAATACTCCACGCCATCGTTGTGGATACGACCATTTGCGCCATTCATTATCCTGTGAATATTCTAACGATGTACCTCAATGGTCGCTATCGTATTATACCACCGCAATATTGCCCGGCAGTAGGTTTTCTAATGACGATCACCACTGCGGTATCCTTTTACAATAACACTTGTTTAGCACTTAACCGGTTTATTGCCGTTATCTTTCCGCTCAATTACAAGAAATGGACAACAAAATGGGCAGTTCTGGCCATGGTATGTAGCTAAGAACATAAAACGGGAGTTATGTGGTTATTTATTAATTGCAGTTAAGTAGTACTTTCTGTGTACAGGATACGTATGCTTTAAAATTTGATCCGCACTTACTCGTCGTAAGTAGTACCTAGCATCAACTATCAAGTCTCCTAATGTTAGTTTTTAATAAATTTTTAAAGTGAATGTAAAAACTAGTACAATCTTTGATTTTGTGCAGGTCAGCGCAGCATGGCTACTTAGTCTAGTAGTATATACGCCGCTTCTCTTCGGAGTTGGCGGCTCGTTCGATCTCTCACAGCCATGGAAGGGATGCGGATTTCATACGAAACCCAGTGCGTATCTGGCGTCATTCTATCCACTAATGTTATCGAACGTCACCCATGGTTCGAATGCGGCCCAGGTGATACTGTACATCATGGTCCTGTTGAAGTTCGCCTACGTTTCACGCCAAAGAGACCCGCTGAAGGCCGAAAACGCGCTGGATAAAACACTTCAACGGCGCCGTCAGGGTGCCTGCGTGCTCTTCTGTTTCTCCATGTGGAATCTGGCGTGTATGTATCCGCTGGTCGTGCTGGGCTCGTTCCAGCTACCGGCATACCGCGCTAATCCCATGCTACAGTTGTACGTCAGAAATATCAGCTTATCGGGATTCTCGTTGTCTCCGGTATGTTAGTCCAGCAATTCTGTATAATTACGCCGTATCACTTGTCTGTGCCCTCACGATCTTTGCATTGTCGTTTCAGATTATATTTTTAGCTCTTAACGAAGTCTACCGCAAAGCTCTTGTGAGCGCCTTGAAAAGCACACTGTGCGTCGGATGTGGATACAAGAACAGAGAAGTGTTCCCACAAACTTCTAAAGTGGATAGTACTTAAACTAAGAGTTAGACGTACGTTGGCGGAGGCTACAGTGGGTGTAAGAGGTTAAACCCAAATGTGAATCTGCGTGTGTGTTTTCCAGTGAAAAAAACAATTTGCTTCAGACGTCGAAACTGGTGCCGTTGATCAGTAGTTCAGTCTTTTTGTCTGCATGAGTCCTGCCCAGCTGCCGCTCTGATGTGAGGCAATAAGACGGTACATTAAGAAATTTTTGATGGGCCAACAATTAATTATTTCGCATTGTAATTTCCGCTGACGAGCATGGATCACGATTTCATATACACTTGACACACCTTGCTTTCCATCAGCATCTGGGAATCTAATATCTAAATTCGCGGGCATGATCATCTCTAAGAAACGGATTGAGTAGGCATATTACTCTCTGCTGAAGCCTAATAACAAAGTACTCACAGGTTCACAATTAATCGCTTTATATAGCAAAGAATTTTTTCTCAGTAATCTTGTACAGTCAGTACTTGCTAGTACGGCAATTGCAAATCACTTGACGGTGTGCTCGAACAGGGGCTTTAAAGAAAGGGATTTAAAAAACTTCTTCAAAACACTGTATGAAACCAAGAAAACACTTGTTAATTGGCACGCCCGTCATATTCTGCCGGAAGGATAGCGTAGGATTATTTCTGTATTGCAAGGGAATGCGGCTAGCTCATTTCCGCTCAAACACAGAAAATGCCGGATTATGAAGCTGCTTACTCGTATTACAAATTGCAGTCCTGTCCTATAGATATAGTATTTCATTCGTTATGTTTCTGACTGTGGCTATCCTCATGTTTGGAAAGATGATGACATGAAAATAAATGACTCAATTTGTCATTTTTTACTGCGGATTCTGTGTGCAAATAGCAAAAAATGCTCAAGATTGTAGTTATCAGCATGTAAGATGTACAATTCCAGCGCCGATAACTCCTCACCTCCAAATGCCACCAAAAACAATAACACGTTACCGGCATGGATAATTTACGCTGATGCGCTGCGATTGTGGGGTGCGTTATCGCTAGCGCAGTCTTACGTTGGAACACTGCTGTATATTATCCTAATTGTTATTATGATCAGAACGAAATCACAGAAAAAAGCTTCCGGTGTTTTAATCTTACACGCTGTTCTCGTGGATGCTTGTATGTGTGCCATCTTTTGTCCCGTCAATGTCCTGACGATTTTACTAAACGGTGCTTATAACATGCTGTCACCGCAAAACTGCGCTCTGGTCAGTTTTCTGATTGGACTGTTTAGCGCAGTATCGTTTTACAGCAACACTGGCCTGGCTATTAATCGTTTCGTTGCCATTATTTTACCAAGCCACTACAAGAAATTAACCAGCAACTTGGTGGTGCTGACAATGGTACGATCTTAAAGTGGGTCAAAAAAGTACTCTATAATCACTGAAGGTCACTAACATAGCCAGCAACGGGAAGGACTGCCGTCTATGAGAAATCTCTTAATGCAGTAATGTCCATAGACTGCAGTTGCTGCTGCTTTAGACAGCTGACACTGCTATTCTATCGTAATCCGTACAGAGTACTATTATAAAACACGTATTATTACACTGCTTAGTTTCTAGTGCTGATGCATAATGTCGTTGCTACGTTTTCATTCTTTACAGATTGGTTCAGCGTGGATTATTGGCTCGGCTGGCTTGATTCCGCTCCTATTTAAAGTCGGGGGATCCTTTGGACTTTCACAGCCTTGGAAGAGTTGTGGCTTCCACGCTGATCCATCGCAGCGATATGCAGCGTTCTATCCCATATTCGCATCGATTTTCACTCACGCTCCAAACGCCACCCAAGTAGTATTGTACCTTATCATTCTGTTCAAGCTGGCTTACATTTCTCAAACCGAAAAATCATCAACGGCGAAGACAGCAGTGGAAAAAAGCCTGCAGAAACGGCGCCAGATGGCGGTTGCACTGGTTCTGTTTTCTTTCTGGAATCTGGCATGCTTTTATCCGTTAATGCTACTAGGATCTCTGCAGCTTCCGGCATACCGCAATAATCCTATCCTACAGCTGTACGTCAGAAATATCACGATTACTGGATATGCGCTATCTCCGGTAAGTTTTTCGACCGAAGCAGAACGTAGATCCTCTAAACTTAAAGATTATTGGATCCTCTAAACTCAAGGAAGCTAATACATTATTGCGCTTGTGTCCGCTACGGAAGCACGTTGTGGATGTGTCGCTATGGCATGCCACGGCCGTGACCATTAACTGCTGCGTTAATAGTATTGTTGGCTGCCGTGACGTTGCGGGCGAATACCGTGGCAGGATGTTATGAGAATATCTAAGAAACTCGGTTTACTGTAAGCAGTTTTCCAAGTAGCGATACCTAATTACTCTCCCTTTTTGACCTTTACGTTCAGAACGACACTTACTGACAAACTGATGTTTCTATTGAGCCTTCTAGTCATATAACGCAGTTACTGCTTCCAAAATTATTAGACAGTATTTTGCGAAGCAATTGATGGTTTTTTGGTAACAGCTTGTAATTCTCGTGCATTTAGTTTCCGTATCAATAGATTCATATATCCTTACGTCCTTATTTTTTGGAAATTATCTCCTAAATCAAGATTGATTTTTTTAATAAGTTGATAATTTTATAAAATAGAGCATCGCGCAAACGTTTCTACCTATATCTTTAAAAAAGTCTCAAGTTTTGGAGAAGGTCTAAAAAGATTTTTAGAAGCTGTAGTACTTAAAGGTTGTTAGTACTTAAAGGTCGTTAGTTTTGGAAATTATCTCCTAATTCGAGATTCCATTTGTGAAGCTTTTGATTATCTTATAAAATCCACCATCTTCTAAAGCTTCCTACCTGCAGCTTGGAAAAAAATTTTGGTTTCTGGAACGTTTTAAGAAAACCTTTCAAACTTTCAGTACTTAGCGTTTAAAGTTCATAGAAATTTCCAGTAAATTCTAGAAACGTCTCGAATGAGCAAATACAGTTTCGCAACTTAGCAACCTAAACTATAGTTATTTAAAATTGTCAATCCCATCCAACTTATAATTTTTTTAATTCTTGAAACCTTTAAGATGTTTTTTAAATCTGTTTGAATACCTCAAAATAACTATAAATTGTTCGAAAGTCGGCTCCAAAGCTTTTACATTTCAAGAATTTCTAAATATTTCTAAATATTTCCGACTCGGCCCCGCGCAGCGGGGCCGTTACCTCTAATTTTTTGAGCCTCCAAAGTTTCAAAATTTAAAAATATCTGGAAATCTGAGTACCTCAATATCTCACGGTCTGAATTGTCTAATTTATATGTAATTTCTAAATATTTGAAAGCCAACCTGCGGCCCGTTTACCGTATTCGCTCACATAGCGGCTCTGTGATACTGGCGGTAGCTTGGGTATTCACTAAGCTCAAGCTCAAAATCTAATAAATATGTATTTAATTTATCATTTTGGATATAAATGATATTTTGATATATACTCACGAGCTTGATCGAATGGCTGAAAACCTTACAATTACTTAGTAGCTAAAGATGCAGCCTCCCAGGTCACCTTGGGCAACCGTTAATTGTTTCTCACAAGTTTCCATTAACTCTGCGCTAAAATATCGGCTTAATGGTTTTTGTGGGCATTGTGTAAATGATCCCACTCCATTCATTTAATCACCGTTTGAATATTTTCGGTCGTACAAAAAAATTCAAGTTTTCAGTTCGTTAGATCGGCAATACAAAGTTACATTAAAAACGTGAAAAAGAACCGTGAAAAATGCAAACAAAAAGAAAAATTGCTGAGGCTTTCACAGTTTTTATAACACTGGTCGAATTTTACCGGGAAGCTTGAAAACTGTCCGCATTTCTACATGTTAAAATATTTTCGTAGCTGGCCTCGCTGGGTTTCATATTTGAAACATTTCTCAAAATCATTTTTGTGGCTGTACGAAGTATATTTTGTATTTTTTTCATTCTTCCATACCTCGAACACAACTGGTCGCGCGCTAGCGCGACCGATACTTGTAGTAAGAAATTGCTATGAATATTTTTTTTGTTTCAGTACTAAGTGTGTACTAGCGTGCGATACTTATTAAAGGTCTACAGCAAGAAATGGTTACGAAGGCGTTTTCTGCAGGTCATATTTCTGGTGTTGAACGAAACCTATCGTGGTATCCTGCTAAGCGTCCTGCAAGGCAACTGCGCCCTCCACCGCAACCGAATAGATGACCAGTCGTCTACCGGAAATAAAACAAAGCAATAACACTGGATCTGATGTGTGTGCTTTTAATAACTTCTCAGTATTTTATTAACATGTTTGGATTGCGGAAACATGCGCTTCTTCATGGGTAATCTTGGGTTATGCAATCAGTTTATGAAAAAAGTTAGTTTATGCTACTTATAAATGTAAAATGAAATGTATTCTGTGAAGATTTTGCGTTGGATGTTGTAGTGTATGTGCACTACTGCCACACAGGCGCTAATGTAGTATTGTAGCAGCTATGCTGTCAGAAAAACCCATTGGTAATTAACAACTTGCGTCACAATGTACCTCCCAGCTCTATTTACAATCATTCTGCCCGTGTTTCGGCGTTTGCTTGTATTGTACGAGCACTAAAATCAGAATGCAGTTCCGTAACATTTTTATTCTTTCTCATGAGTAATGTTTATGAGCTGCCATAGGTGTACCAATGTTATCACACCATAAAAGATCTGGCTACAATGACAACCATGTAGTGCTCGATTCGGTAAAACTAAGGAACTAATCTACTAGAGTGGTGCATTGCATTTTCGATTAATGATTAAAATATCACCTCGTTAAAAGAAATGCAAAATAATCTAAAATAATTATTGTTGGCATCTGGTCGTTTGCCACAGGTAGGTTGCTTATACGCGAGATAATGGCGAATTCAGCCATTCTAATTTGATTTCATTTTTGGTTTACCTGAATTGTGCGCTTTTGTGATGGAAGGATTGTACGCATCTGATAGTTTCGTTCGTCTTGAACAATGCAGTATGAATATGCTTTATCATGCAGATACTATCGCCGTATTCGCCATCAAGATGCAGCAGCTATACGAGTATTGTTTGTAAGTATAATAAGTAGGCGCGGGATAACAATAATTTTCATTCCGCAGAAAATAACCTGAATTACCTTTTTTTGTCAAAAGTAAATTGCCAAGTGGGATCAGTGATTGAAAGGTTTCATAACTATCAGTGCAGTGCTCCTGCATCAATGTTTGCTAAATGCATCATGCATTCACACAGTGTGCATTACTTCTATTACTTACTAGGGGTTCGGCTCTGCACTGGAATGACTGCATGCCGTCAGTAAAATAATCAATAAATGCACTTGCTATTCATAACACATCAAACAGCGTTTAATAATAATTAATAATAATTAATAATAATTTACACAGTGTAATAAAATATGTTACAAGTGCCGAAAATGCCAGCAACTAAAGTGATACCGACAACTATGACCTTTTATGAACTGATATAAGCCGTCAGGTATGTTCTGATAGTACGAGAGAATTACTTTGCGAAGGCCCTGATATTGTTTGTCCGTCAGAGAATCTTGGGGATTGAAAATTGTTTGCCAACAACAAACACCCAAGTTTCTCCTTCGGGATTTGAGATGCATTAGGAAAATCGACGTTCATATTGCACCCTCCCTAATTTTATTCTTTAATGTGGATGGGAGTTCTGAAGCAAAACGAAACGTTACACGAAACGTTTTGCTTGTCTAGTAAGCTAATATTACAGGTAGTAGTACTATTCCTCCAAAGTATTCCTCCATAACTAGTATTCCTCCAAAGCATCCGCAAAAGAAACCTGCCAGTGCAAATACGGAAAAGGAATTCGATTTCCAGTTTCAAGTATTTTATATCCGGAGTGCATTTTCAGAGTACAGACAATAATAGACTTTTACGACTGCGACACTAGTTGCACAAGCAGCACGTTCACCTTGTGATTTTCAGTTGCTGAAAGTGGATTAGTAGCTCAAAGAAATATTTATGGATTTCAATGAAGGACTCTACGTGCAATGCCGAACGCTGTCACTGCTTGTCTGTACAGTTATGCCACAGCCGATCGATTTCGTAGACAAAAATAACCACACGCTGTCAACCGAGATGTATCTGAATGTGGATAATTTGATCACTGTCAGTGTCTCCGATAGTCCTCCGTGGAACTTCGAAAGTCCTCCTGGTTCTGGATGCTTTTGCGGATTATCAGTTACTCTGCTGACCTTAGTTGGTCAAAAGCTTGGGTTTCGGTAAATCCATTATTCCCATTATCTTTTTGAAGTGGAACTGACTCACTTCAACTGACTCAAATTTGCTTTAGGTTCTTGTTATTACCGCCAGTATCTTCATTAGTCACTATTACGACAACAGAAAATGCGACGTATGATGGAGCTCCGGCGGAGCTTCTTATGGGAAAGGTAGACATGAGTTTGTGCCCGTTAGCCATCACGCCGTCTCGCGCAGCGGATTTTTATTTGATCACCGGATTTTTGTCCAGGGATTACAATATCGCCGTGCATAAAAGATGGCTGGTCGATTCAGCGATTACCGATAAGTCCCTGATCAGAGCCCTGTTCCGCACAGCATTGATCGATACATGGCCGGGCTTGCTTGTATCCGCAGTGAGCGTAATCGTGACTATTTTTATCGTACGCTGTTTGAGCGCAAGACAAAGACAATATTATAGTACGACATCGGTAAACCAAAGTTTAAAAAACGCGGATTCGCTTCGAACACTGGCCATGCTCAAATGGATTACCAGTATTTTGACTACCATGCAGACTCTGATCTTCAGCTTTTTCAGTCAGGGTAAGAAGTGAAGAACAAGCTGAACGTTGTTTAGCCGCTAGTGGACGATGGTTTTACTAATTTTGTAGTGGATATTAAGCGCCCACGGTTTGCGGGTGCCCAGTTGGCACTGCTGCAGTGGATCATCTATTCTTACTTTGCGATATGCTTAATGAATGCCTACGTCAGTTCAAGCCTATTAGGAACAACACTGACCCTCCCTTTCCACAGTCTGGTGGGATTTGCGCGATCAGGTTTCGATCCTCTTGTGGTTGGCACAACAGCATCTGTCGGCTTAATGGTAAGGTTACGAATGCAACTGCGTCGGACCAACGACACAGTCTAGAAACCGTCTTTTTGCCTAACGCAGAATAGCTGAGTATACGAAGAAAAAGTAAATTACTGCGTTAGATAACTGTCGTTTATATGTACTTTAGTTAACTCGGAATTCTTTTAGCATACCACAGTTTTGGAACCGGTTATCCCACGATTGCGCCACTATGACGCAAAAACGTCCCAGGATGCGTTTATTTCATATGCAGCCAACTTATCGAGAAACGAGCGCATTGCTATATTTAGCAATAATGTTTTGGAAGCACCTCAATTTCAAAAAGCCGGATTTGTTTCAGCGGTGGATTCATTCTCTCGCACTTTTGTCGCCCTATACCAGTTTCAGCACGAAACAAAAACTGCAAAAAAGATAAGCTTTATGTAGGTTCTATTTTCAGAAATAGCTGCCCAGAGCAGCTCTTTCGATAATAAAATGCAAGAGCCCTAACCAACGACGTCATTTTTTCTAAATTCAGGGTGATGCAGCTGGTGGAAAATGGTAATCTTCAGCACATTGTTGATGTATATTTGACTATGGTATATTCTGCGCATGGAACGCCATTTGCGAAATTCGACCTTAACTCGAAAGGCACTACTTCGATACGCATGGAAGCTTTGCAGTCAACTTTATATGCATCCTTATGTCTGTTCTTTGCTGCGACACTGCTTTTGCTAATCGAGATAATTTGGCGAAGGAACATGTTAAAGGCAACACGATGCATGCTTCATGGGTCTTTCGTATTTAATTTAAGCGCCCCTCCTTTAGTGGACGACGTTGTCTTGGCTTTTCTTGAGTCGTGTAACATTATGGCATTCCGTATTTCCTTAATGGCGGAGTACCTACTGATAGTGGTAAGTTGTAAAGTGCACGGGGCACGTGGTCATACAGTAACAAAGCAGCACGGTATTGACCGATATGTTTATACCTTTTCTCAACGGCACCGGGAACGTTGTCACTGATCAAAAACTGGCACCTCAGCTGACAAAAAAACTGCAACGTAAATCACAGTTCACAGAGTACGTGATCTTACAAACCTTTGATAGGTACAAATTAAGCCTAATCAGCAACCGGAAACGCTGCAATGGTAAAGGTAAACTTCTAATGGATTTATTTGGAGTATTATCCAGAACGCACATATATTCAGGAAGATAAAATCACATAAAATGACACATAAAACCTGCCACTACGTAGTTTATCTCACTTTTCTAAGACGGCTATTATGCATAAAACTAATACGGAAAACCAGGGATCTTTAGATTTGTGAGTATCTGTGATTATGCATGGTGATTGCAGGCTACAGCATTTTACAGTATATACGTTTTTTTGGACTCTGACTGAATTAATACAAAAATGATGATAAAGACAGTTTTGTAGTGTAATGGTGCCAAAAAAAAATCACGTCGCCGGGCATTTTGGAAAAGGTTTAGGCAGCTCTTTCTTCGAGGTGAGCGCATAGAAGTTTGAAAAATCCATATAATATGTGCCAATGGGCGACGGTGGCACTTTTGCCTTAGCATCGGGTTTGGTACACTGCGCATTCTTCCCCACGACCAGGGCTTGCTTGAACGACTTTAACGTACACGTCAGTGCCGCAGGGTTACCAGAGAGGACAAATCCGTTGCAGTCACTGTGCAGCAGGCACATTCTGCGACAGTTAGCATCAGTCATATTGGTGAACACGTTCACTGAGCTGCTGTGCCCGTCACTGATGGATGCCGCATTGGCGACACTGTCGTCCATCATCAGGTTCGGAATGGCTATAAACGGCGGGTAATCTTCGGCGCCCAGCGTCACGTGGGTGTTTTGTATGCCCAACAGGCTATCGCGCATTGGCGCACAATACATTGTCGGGCTGACCTTCGCGCAGTTATCCTTGGCGGCGGTTCTGTCGTACACCGTAGCCAGACAGGGGTCCTTTTGCAGGCACATAATCTGGCAGCGCTCCTTGTTGGCAATACCGGAGTACGGCTGCAGGGAGGGACTGCAGATCATGGTGATGGCCTCTAGCTCAAAAGGAGGTCGAGTAGGTCCTGGGTTACGGGGAGGAACGCCACGCACTGAGCGAAAATGCCGCGGGGGATGAACATGTCCCGATGGGTCGTCACCGCAAGCTAAAAAGATGTTATGCTTTATGAAAATCGATAACCAGTCGCAAAATATCTTCCTTTACTGGTGACATCAAGCATCGAAATATTTACTTAAAAAAAAACGTCTATGTAAAATGTAAAGCAAAAGATATAAAAGCGCGAAAATCGGTTAGTCGTTCCGCGGTACGAAAAATTAACTTCAGAAAAAAGTAAAAAAAGCACCACAAATACATCCAGTGCGCATAAATCGAATAGAAAAGAACATCGGTGCGTATAAATCGCCACCAATGGGTTTGAACTGAGAAGCGATTGTTTGCGCAAACTGCGTTAAATTAATTAACGAAGCATTTACTGTACTGCTTAATTGTCCTACATTGTAAAATGATTTATGAAGCATCATTTCAACGCAATATCATACTAAGAGCACATGCATTAAGCAGTCGAATGAAAATGTCATGCAAAATTCTTACCAGTAACGGTCACCGCAATTCCCCCAAACATGATAAGCGCTGCAATAGCACATAAGCGTGTTTGTATACAAAACTTGAAGTATTTTTCCCAGGTACTGTAGAGTCATACTAAACAAAATGTGTTTAAGCACACATACCTTCTATGATACGGTGCATGATTTAGACTGGGCAAGTGGAGTGAGTATGATATCTTTTCAAATGAAACAATCCTTGTAAAACAGTCCTTTTAAATTTATTTGTAGTGAGTAGTGAATACGCGCAATTTGAAAGTTGTTTTCTTGTATACTGCTTCCGAAAATTCGACTCGCACGGAGAGTGGTAAATATCTGCGACGTTTACGCTGTGCTTTTTTACGTGTTCACGTTTTTGATTGATAACATAATAATTATTTTTATATGCATCCGTTGCTAAGCTAACGAAAATTTCAGGTTTTGCTGCCAATGCGCAGATTGTATCAAACACAAATTTTCCCCTGTCTATCTGTACAAATGTCTATCTGTAATTTTCCCCTGTCTATCTATGTCGTTAACGTCAGCCAGAATTTTTTAATACGTACATTAACTTAACATTACAGCATTTCAGTCTTTTTATTTTTATACAACAGGTTTCGATAGCTAAGGGACGGAAAAGGTTATACGGTAATACGATAATATTGACGCCACTAAATTGCAGTAAAGCTTCGTGACTATTTTCAGCAATACAGAAAATGGTTTTGAAGTCTTTCGTACTTCCACTGATTTAGCCAATTATTTTATAAACTACAACCATTCAAGGAGCGGCTCATTCTGCGATTTAGTTACAAATGGTGTCGGTTTTTTATCCCCATTATCCACTTCTTTTTTCTTTAACGCACTGCCAGCGCTTGCTCGGAAGCTCTCGTCTCCCCGGAAGCATATGATCGGCAGCAGCACGACCGACGTCAGCGCGATAATGTGCACGGCAAGATGCAGGGTGCTCCCGTATCGTCCCAAGGAGATACCGGCAAAATCGTATAACGCATTCATCAGGTGCAGTGGCAGCCAGCACACACCCAGCATTACGCTGATCTTCAGGGCCACGAGGCTGGTGCGACGCTCGGCTGCAGCATCCCGGGCGACGCTGACTGACCGCAGCTTCTCCATAAACACGGTTTGCGCCAGGCTGATAAAGACGCTCCGGTAGATTACCAGGCCGATAAGGAATGGTATAGAAAATGTCATCAGGAATGTGGTGGTCCAGAAGATTTTCCGTGGTGTGTCGGGGAAATTCTCCGAACACTGGGGAACTGCTGTTGTGTTGCTACTATAGAACAAAGATTATTAAAATATTATTCCAAAATGGAAAATACATCACCAGTTACTTAATTTTTCCATAAAAATACAGTCATATTCGTATACTTCGTCATAGGCTTCATAAAAATACTTCGTATCAAAGCGTATTTAAATACGGTACATACAGTGTAGATATGTACTACATAGTACAGTCATATGTATATGTACTACATTTTTTAGTTAACCATGGTACTGTAAGTATTTAATATTTCATACTGATTTCAGTACCGTAATTACGAGTTTTCCTCTGTGCTCACATCACGTACATAAAAAAATTAAGCCACATAAAATATCTTTAATAGCTCAGTAAATACACAGAAACAACCGAAAACTGGAATTGCCTACTGATAATTTCATAGTCGCTATAACAGCATAAAACTAGACGAAATACGTATTGTATTGCGGAATTGAATTGCGTGATTAAATTAATAGCGCTATATGTTGTGGTGTTTATTAATCTAAATAAAATGCTTTGATGCAGAATAATCTACCGGTAAATAAAACTGAATCGGTCAAATAATTGTGTGTTTGTTTTGTATCCGTAACAAAGAACTTTTAAACGATCTTAAGGGTAGGCTCTAATTACGGGGTTTGGCTTGTATTTTGGTATTTTTGGGGGGGGCTTCAAATTCGATAATTACGGTATATCACACTGCAAGTTCAGACGTACTTGGTCTCATAGCTTGCGTAAGCAGCATATGGTAGCGAGATAAGATTGGCGGTAATCCAAATCAAAAAAACCGTCACGCACACATAACGCGAAGAGAAAATAACAAAATCCTGTTGACAATGTATGACACTGTAATAGCGCTCCGCAGCCAGCGTGATAATGGTCAGCGCCAAATTAATGACCGCTGCCGACGTCACCAAGAACGCTACGTGACAGGCTATCCAGCCGAAATACCAGCCGCCCAGGTACGGTGGGAGGACGGTGAACGGTATACTGGTCAGGCAGAGGAAACAGTGGACCAGCGCGATGTTGGCGATCAAACAGTGCGCGGAACTGCGTCGCAGGGCCGATCGGGAAATAACGGCGAACAGCAGCGCTATATTCCCGATTAAACCGCCGATCAGCAGAAGAATGTACAATGAACATAACACGGTGGCGATAAAGGGATTGAAAATTAAATCTTGCTGACTTTCCGCCATAGTTTGTCGGACGGATTTTGCAATTTCAACCGGTAAAATAAGTCACCGGCAAAACTGGAAAATGAAAACTAATATCTGACAATATGTCTGCTGCAGTTGAACGGTCGGTTTATTGAAAGAATTTCACCGTGGAAGGAAAAAGGTACCCAAGAAATCCGACACTGCATCCAGATAAACACAAGCACGAAAGCCGATACACTCACAAAACAGGTTCCGTTTGTTTGCGAGAAAAAAGGCCGAATAACGCGCGTTCCAGCTGCTGTTTATTCCCACGTGATGGCACACGGAGATTGTACCGCCGTTTTATCGTCCCGTAGCATCTCTGTCATTCATTTTGGCCGTCCAACTCCAACGGCATAGTACACACACAGGAGTACCGGCATTTTATAAATTACATGCACCGGTAGGCGTTTTATTAAACGCACCAAGGTTAACATGTTGTCGTTTTAATTAATTTTCATTGATTTTTCATGGCACAACCTTGGTCACATGAGCTGCACATTGGCGCCTATATACTATGTACGTAAATTGGATTAATGCGGTCAGTATTACAAGCATGACGCCAGCACACACACGTGAATCTTAAAGGCCAACCACGGATGAGCAGAAGCATATTTTGCTTGAAAAAAGTAAAACATGATTTAAATGCAAAGTCAATACAGAATGCATCGCTTCACAAACGCGCTCATACGCATCAACCGACCGGAAGAATAATAAAATGAGCTTCTTAGTACGTGTGACAGGGCAAGTTATCAGGGTTGCGAATGTACTTACTAACTTCAACAATTACACAAATAAGTGCGGCAATCATTTTTCCGCTTGATTGCAGTACTTTTCAATACACTGTGTGGCAGTTGGTTTAATCGATCGTGCAATGCACCGCCGGCGAAAGTTTTTAAACACCTGCTGTACATCTTGCATTGTGGCGATTATAATGATCGGATCCAGCATGGTTTGCAGTACATACAGGACAAATGCGATGGTTTGCGCCACCGGGATATCCTTATTCTCGCTAAAATCCACAAACAATCCAATAGTATCAATAAAATTATACGGCATCCAGCAGATAATTACGCCCACCTAGGGAAGAAATTCACACAAGTTGTGGCTTATTTCAAATTAACTGGAAAATATGAAATTCTGAAATCTCTTTTAACTAATTATTACGTATTTTTCTAGGCTTTTTAAGACAGAAATCAATTACGATGTTAGCAAATAGATATTATTTTTTAATATCCTTTACTATATTCAATTAAATTTATATAGATAGTTTCTCCTGTTGAAAATACATAAGTAACTTCAATACCTTTACCTTAAATTCTCACTATTAACGATTAGTTTGTTGCTTTCAAGTGTCGTTACGAGCAAAAAGCAGATATGACACCAAAATTACTTGAATTTGAAACAAAAAATGCAATACAAAACCTTTTAAAAAACCTGCTTCATTTTTATGCCCACCGTCAACGCTGACAGAACGATAAAGCCTTTATGCCGATGTTTCGTAGTAGCAGCGGATTTGCCGGAACGTAGATAAAAATGCCGGATTAACAATGCGGGGTACGCAATGACCATGAATGAGTACAGATCGGCTTGTCGATACTCGTCGTAACGGCATGCACGATGATGGACCGTGGGATTGCGATTTTACTAGGATCCGGATATCGTGTTAATGGGAATCCCGGCGATCGTCCAGGCGCAGTAAATCTGGAATGTACAGCCGGCAAAATTCAAGCATTGCTCAGTGTGGCGAAGATCGTTACAGCCATTTAATGACTGGTGAAAATTGTTCAAATAAAGCACAAAGGCTGCTGCAACTTCTTTACTGGGTGAACAGGAGTCGCCTTTCACAACTTGCGCACTTTTCATGTTTTCCGGAACGCGGGCTGTTGCTGTAAACTAATGTATGGCAAATCACAATCGATAGTAAATTTATTCCGCAAATAAAGGACAACACGTAAAACTTCATCGCAATTAACCGCTTTTACTGACGATAAATGAATTTATTGTAGTTTACAGCAATAATGTAATCATATACGCCGTCTGTGATTAGTAAGCCAATTGCCAATATTAACAAAATGATATGTCCTTGCGCGTGAAACTAATAGTACATTGTATTTAAAATAACTACTAAGCTAATATATTATATTAAATTCTACGCTCAAATCAAAGAACAAGATAAAACTAACACAGAAAAATTATTACTTATCTTAATTTATGGATAAGCGCGCTAGTATTGTCAAGACTCTTGATCAACATGCAGAGATTTAATAGCGGTTGGTACTTTCGATTCCACATGACTCTTTGATAACCAACTCGGTTGCTGTCGTATTCGGACGATGGCCTGCTGAAATTCTCGCATTGTCGCAGCGATCAGAACAGGATCCAGAAGTGTCTGCAAAAGATACAGTACGGACGCAAACCCCGAGATAACCTCCATTTCCGCCACGTTGGTGAAATCCACCCACAATCCAACCGTATCAATCAAGTTATAGGGTAACCAGCACACAACGGCAGCAAAAGTCAGCGCCGACAACGTGATAAAAGCTTTCTGCATTTTCCGCGAATGCGACGACACTGATGTTGACGCGGAGTGCATGGAAAAATGTCTGACGAGGAGAACAGGATAGGCGACAAGCATAATCAGCACCGGCAAATCAAAGACTACAACCATGGTGACCTTTACCCAGTTAATCAAGCGTATCCGGTTTAAGCGACAGCCCCCGGTGACCTTTCGAAAATACAGCGCATCCAGAATAATTCCTGGTATCGTGGCCACGTGAACATACACCGCCACGCATATAGCCAAAAGAACGGGGACAATGTACGAATGATGATTCCGGTACGACAGAGGAAAGAACATGGCCCAGATCCGGTTAACCGTAATCAGGACGTGCAGATTGATGGGAATAGCGGCCAGTGTCCAAGCGGAATAGATCGTCAGCGTGCATAAGGTGAAGTTGGTATATAAACTAGCCAACCAATAGGCGCAGTAGGATATCAGAATGATTAGGTTGTATAGTGTGTTACTCAGGGTCAGGGCCAGGAAGTACACCGAGAAAGGCGTGCGCAAGCTCTTCAGGAACGCAAAGCAGGCCGCAACTGTTGAGTTCAGGATAAAAGATATGCAGGCGCAAGCGATTGTCAGCTGATCGGTCCAGTGATATTCCGGTGCACTGTCTAAAGTACTGGTAAAGTTTGCGTTAACACCTGAAAAATTCATTTTTTATGCACAATTGACCTCCAATTTGTATCTTTAAAAACAGATTTTGTAGAAAAAGTTGCAGGTTATTTGCAGATACATATAGTCAAAAAAGAGCGTGAGCATGTTATGCATGCAATGAGATTCTACTTTTTGCCTACTTGTTTGATCTGTTTTATATGAAACTTTAATGTGGTTAGATTAGTACGCGAAACTCAATACAGATTTCATGCCTGATAACAAATTGTTTTATTGATTATGCAAATACACTTCAAGTGCTGAGCTGATCCAGGGTCACAAGGGAATACGGATCATGTTTTTGATCAGCCGATGAATTCACCTTAAAACTAACAGCGAGAAAATTAGGCAAACATTGGATTAATGAAAAACCAACATGTTTTCTATCGATAAACGGATGAGATGATCAAAGTACATTAACAGCAGAAATCGAGGCAACTCACAGTCAAGCAAACAAAAAATTTAATATCAAACATCTTGCAACGAACCGTAATTCAGCAAAACGCAATTAGCCTACGGAAATGTCCTTTCCGACATCTTGGTTTCCAACGGCTTAATCGAGGTTTTTCTTCTGCTTTTTCTTAACAATCCTTTAAAAACTGGTTGTACGTCCTCCATCGTTGCAACAATTAAGATTGGATCGAGCAGACTCTGCAGAAGATAAAGCACAAACGCGCTGGCTGACACAACCTCAAAGACCGCATCCTCAGCTACATCAACGAAGAGCTCAACCGTGTCAATTAGGTTGTACGGCATCCAGCAAATAATCGCACCAGCGGTTAACGCTGACAGTACCACGAAACCTTTATGCCGACGTTTGGACGGTCCTGTTTTCGCCGCGCTGGATGACCTTAATGCGATATGCTTGACCAGAAGTGCCGGGTATGCAATCACCATCACAAACACGGGCAGATCGTACACTGTAATCATAGCGGTCTTCACCCACGACATTAACGGCGCCCGGTTCAACCGGCATCCTGCATTGAGTGGCTTGCGATGATACAGCGCATCCAGAAAAATCCCGGGAAATGTTACGGTGTGCACGTAGACCACGACGCTAGCTACCAGGATCAGCGGGATTTTATAGGAATGGTGGTTGCGATAGGATATCGGGAAGAACATAGCCCAGATGCGGTTGATGGTAATCAGCATGTGCAGATTAATCGGGATGCCGGTGATGGTCCATGCGGAATAAATCTGGAAAGTGCATGATGTAAAGTTGGCGCACAGGCTAACGGACCAGTAGCAGAAGGATGTGGCGAAAATCAGGATGTTGTAGAGGGCGTTGAAAAATGTTAATGCCAAGAAGTAGAAGGAGAATGGCGTGCGTAGTTCTTTCTTAGCTGCGAAGCAGACGGCCACAACGCCGTTGAAGACAAATGAAATAAAGGCGCACGCGATGGTGATGTCATCACCCCAGCTGTTTCCCAGTATGTCGCTATCGCTGGTTTGATTAACATAAACTAACGATAAGCTGCTGCTGTTAAGGATGGTCATTTTGAAAAATCTAGCGAAGTGGTGTAAGTGCCCTGGTTTGATTAAAGCTGGAAGTAAACGTACTAATGCAGTATTGCAAATGGGTTTTATCTCAAGAGTCCAGACAGGAAATCCGGTGTGTAATACGGAATGTTGGAACGTGCGTTAAGCAATATACTATTTGAAAGGCGTCCTGTTTGTCAAAAGCTTTATTTGCACAACAAATAGCAAAGTGTTGGTGTTTCCGTCAAACTGTGCCACTGCACACCTGTAAATATTGATGAATATTTTAGCAAGCAATAACATCTTTTTACGATTCACGATCCAGATCTAATGCATAAAAATGGATGCTGGAACCGTTACTTTGCGGAAATGACACTTGTACACATGTATTTGTACATATTTTTATCAACTTAAGCAAACCAGTATTAAAAAATAAATGACCAATAAACATGTTAAATTTGAGCTCCTCCACATTGATTAACATATCGGCTTGATAGCAAAACAGCAATCTAAACAGTTATTCCTTATTCGCTCTGCAGATACGTTTTACACTTATGTGATATTGCTAACTTACCTTAACCCGAGCTTTTGAAAATTGGCGGTTTTTATTATCGTGTACAGATAGTCTGAGATAGATACAGTACTTACTATGACGAATGAGTAGCGTCAGTATTATTTCGGCGACGACCTTGCAGGTCATCTCTCACTACTCTCAGTCCGATACATCGCGGTGAAAAGCATCAGGATTGGTGTTACATCATGATCAATAAGTCAAATAATAATAATAAAAAATGATCGGCCTTAAAGTGGACCTTTCCTTCCTCGTGGAAAGGTCAACAAGAAGAAAAAACAGAGCAGATGTCTATAACCATAAGTTTCAATGCCTTATCATGTTGTGAGTGTTTGCACTCCTTTTTATTTCTACAACAAATGCACGGAAAAGCGATTTTTAATGCCTTACTCAAGGTCTGTACAGGTAGCACTGACTGCTGATATGCTGAAAATCATTAACACAAACAACAATGTCGCAAAACGTTCAAAATTAATATCAGTGCCTTATTAAATCTGAAGTACTCATACAAATGCTAAATAGCAGAATACTGCAGCACGGCCGAAAGCAAACCTAGCTACGGTAGTTAACGGTTTGTATAAAATGAACAATTTGCACTTTGGAATTTTTAAAATTCTAGATACAAGGCAGATCGAAAATAAATAAGCTTATTTACAGCGCAGCATTTGTTTAATAGTTGCACGCAGATCATCCATCGTAATCATAATTAATATCGGATCGAGAACCGGCTGTACGAGATACAGCGCCAGCGATACATCAATAATCCTCCGATTCGCTGCTTCATGGATATCAAAAAACGCCCACAGCGTGTAGATAGTCTCATACGGCGTCCAGCAGATAAACGCACTCAACGTTAGCACAGAAAACACCAAGAAACCTTTGGTATATTTCCTTCGGTGCGGTTTTTTACCGCTCCGGGTTTCCATAGAATGGTCCACAATCGTCGCAGCATGGGTAATGGCATGGATGGTATTCTGTTGCTTCCGCTGACGGTACATCAGATACATCCAAGCTACGATCATGAAAACCACCGGAAATTCGTAGATAACAATCTGCACCATCTGATACCAGGTCGTCATCTTGCCTAGATTAAGGGAACAGCTGCTGCTGGATAAAGGTCGTCGGAAGTACAGTGCGTTCATAATCACTCCCGGTAAGGCGATTACGTGAACGTACGCGATGGTCACAACAACCAGTATCAGCGCCAATCGGGAGCTATGATAGCTGCGGTACGATAACGGAAAGGCAATTGCCCAAATCCGATTTACGGTGATCAAGACGTGGATGTTCAACGGCACGCCGATCATTACCCATGCGATATATAAGCGGAAATCACACAAAACGACGTTGCGCATATACACTGGGTAGAGCTGCTTGATAATCGTCAAGCAGCCGTGAATACTCATTAAAGCGTCGGAGGTCAGTAACGCGGTTAGGTAGATCGTAAAAGTCGTGCGCAGTTCCGGACGAACTGAGAATACAACAACTACCACCGTGTTGAAGAATAGGGCTAATGTGCTACAAATAGCGTTTAGAACCATTTCGTAGCCCCATTGTGGACTGACCGGCAGAACTGTCTGATTGCTCGAAACAGCGGATGATGCGTTCATTATTCTAGTGCCGGTAAAATCGAAGCTTTATTTTATTATTACATACATATTTCCAAGAAGATACAGTAAACTGCCAAAATATTCTACCGAGCGTGCGCGTGATTTAGGTTTGTGCAGGTGTTACTGTTACAGTACGGAGTGGAGACACAATCTGTGAAGCGAACACACTTTTTGCCTGAAAAATATTTGTCAGGATATCCGCACGTGCTCAAGGTAAAATGCAAACCGAATGAATTCGACGTTTATTCTTTATTCATATTACTACAGTAGCTAGAGTTAAAACCGCTACTGTTCACTTATGAAGTGTTTTAACGGAAAACGAAAAGTAAGTAACTGGTTTAAGAGGGTTCAGGAGAAAACGTTCCTGCTACTGAATCACGGTCTTATGATCCAGTCACATAAAAATAATGTTACGTTATTTACGAACTCTCAGGAACAATTAATAAAATATTACTGCAGTCGTAGGTACAAATACTCGACACAGCGGTGCGCTTTGAAAAAAGACATTCCAGGACATTAATTTGTGATATTGCGCTTTCTGTGCCAAACAGCTCAGATATGCTAACAATAAAGTTTCTGCTTTTGATACTTTGCACATTTGCGAAGAAACAGATACAGCTCAGCTCGTCTTTGACTCATGCATCCACAAGAGTGGCGACCTTAGTATTAAGTTACTTCTTCGAATTCCTTCGAAAGAGCTGCTCAGCATAATCAAGTGTTGCATGGTGTTCGGAGGATCAGCATTCCACCTGTCAAAAAAGCAGTTTCAAAAAATTTTCGAATAATTATATACTACTGTATTTCAAAACCTTATACGGCAAAAGCTGCTAGAAGCTTAGTAAAATTTGGCACACTGTTGACGTACTTCATGAAGCAAATGATGAGGGATTCCAGAACAATATTTCCCACAGCCTGAGATTATCACCGAACCCGCTGATCGTTGATATGCGGATGCGTAGCATGCCGTAGAGCTGCGGCTCTATTTCCGGACAAAAGCCATCCAACCGATCAAAAAATTTTCCTCGTGGTCATTTCGCGCATGATGCCCATCAACGCATTACACGAAGAAGGAGAGCTGATGAGGCTCAAGTTGTACACATAGCTATACCCTCGAAACATGTCGAATTTATAATCCTTGAGTACGATATTTCGGCAAATTTCTGCCACATCAAAAGCAAAAAAATTTTCGCTGGCATGAAATAATTCACCGATAAAGTCATCGATATTTGTGGTTATAACCAGATCGTTTATCCTGACACCGATGTAGGTTAGCAGTACGGTCAGCAAATTGACTTCTGAATGCCATTCTTCAATCAAACAGGCAAACCGCCTCCGTGTTAAAGGTTACAGACATTTGAATTCTGTAAGCCAGATTTTCCGGCGGATCCCCAAACCTCGCACCTTATGGCTTATCCAAACTATCATGTCGAATTGGAATTATGGTGCTCCGGTGTAGTAAAGCGGTGCTCAGTGCCGCTTTTCAGACGGAACTTACTCTACAGTGTACGAGTACAATATAAGACGTGATGAAATATGTGTGCTATAGTACGCACAATTAAAATTACTGAAAATAATGGTACGTACATCAGGTACATGTGGGGTTGGTATTAATATCATCCCATACTTACCTTCTCGGCAAGTTCCTATCGTGAACGTCCAGATAGGAGTATGTTGCCAATTTAATGGAGAATATTGTTGCGTTGCATTTCGGAGAATATTGTTGCGCTCTGTACAACGTCTACAAATGAAAAAACCGACATTAAGTTCAGCTGCGAGGTTTATTTACTGCATACAAATAAAACTTACAGCTTGAACAATAAAACGAAGTACAGTTTAAACCTATGAAAACTAAAAAAGTGCATCTAGGCTAAAGATCTGTGCATTAATACGGTTTGCAAGGTATGCAAAGCGACGAAGAGCGCTGAAATTAATTCAACTTAACTGCACTATATGATGCCGACATTCGTGAGTCGCTAGGCATGCACACATACTTTAGCCAATCATAAAAAGTTTTAAATTCTTTTGAATATCATACGGAAAATTTTCAAGCTAAAAATTTAGTAACAACTTCCTCTGATTCAAACAAACTGTTTCCGCAACAAAACTGCCTCATCATACTACGTAAATGTATGATAGAAAACTTGCGTGTCCTTATTTTACATGCGTTAAGGAGGGGAGTGATACTAATCAAGAATGCTAAATAATCTTGCTTGTAATTCCAGCTCGTCTGCCGTTCAATACAAACGTTTTAGAGAGAAAACTTTTTATTTTTATTTGCTCCGAATATTTTGAAAGTAGTGTCAACTGTCAAGAAACTTTATTTAACCTCGCTGTGTGGCAAAATCCATTTTACGAATGGAGAAAGTGTAAAAGTAATACAGTGCTATGATTGCCAGTCCTGGATCACAAGCCCGGTCTACCGTACTTTCCACAGGGTTGACCGCGAAGTACAGAAAGCACTGCTGCCGGACTTACATTATCCTATGCTTTGTGGTCCGTATCGATTTACATACTTTTGCTCAGAGGGCTGTACAGGTTTGCTCGTTGTGAACGAGTAGTGTACAATATACTGAATACTAGTATAGTATAATATACAAATGCTCTATAGTCTGCAATCTGCATAGTCGCATATACTAGTACGAGTAGCGTTCCCGGCAAAGGCAATCGATTTTACCGCGTGTTGCAGACCTATGCGTGCAATCTTAAATACACCATCAACTCAGTTTTGAGGGCAGTAGGAAGCGCAAATGAAAGGCTAAAAGCCTGGACTGCTGCGAATATGGGTCACTGTTTAGATTTATTTGGCTAAGAATATTTTTCGAATACCATAAATTACCGTATTATGACGAAAAGGTTGCAATCTTTTCCACTTCCAGCGTTATATGCGCCAAAGAATTTATTCTTACGTCGTAGAAATTTTCGCCTGTTCCTGCAGTACTATGAGCTGCCATAATCGTAGCGTTTTTTGTCAAGGAGCTGCTTATTAACCGTATTGCTGAGGTGCACTGCCATGCCGTTCGCACACACTCCTCTCGATAAGAGCGCGACGCCAGTGCTGAACTTGACCACGATACCGTATCACTGCGATCGGAATATTTACGACAAATTTTTAGTGGATATAATCGGTGATGGTAAAACTCTGACCCGTGGTTACGTGTGTGATTTGGAAGATCAAGGACTGTTGGTGAAGACCAGCATGTTTGACGATACTGCTCATCTGATACCCTTCAAACGCCTCATAGTATATCCCTATACTTTATGGTCTTACGTAAAATATCGGCTGAATGTGGCACTCAAGCGCCCAATGGAAGTGCTGATCAGTCGCGGTGATAGTCAGCCAGCAACTTGGCATAAAGCGCACATCGTGCACGAGGATTGTTTTGAAGTGCCATACATACCCGAACTAGAATGGCAGCTAGTGCAAGTACAGGTGGCCGGACCCGATGGAAACCCGCAACTATGTTTGGTCAACAATGATCTGCGGGGGTTGATCAATCGACGCATTCGCTACCGTGGTGGTTGTAGTAGCAATGTAACGCGAAAAACTTTTTGTAAAACTTATATACCAATTCCGGAGCGTTGGGTGGTGATTTTGCGACACTATGTGCGGGGTCGGAATTTTCAGAAAGAGTGGCTGCGCCATTCCGGAACGATCCTGATTGGAGCTTTTGATGGTTGTATGGAACTGTTGAGCCGTGGTTCGCTCAAAAAACATCACCGGAATGATTTGATGATTTTAGCCCATGCTTATATTTCTGGTACAATGTGGTCAGACGCGTGGATGTTGTCGGAAGTCGTAGGAAGGCTCGTTCAGAGTATGGTGCACTTTGCTTCGGACAATGCCGGTGAATAATCATATTAATTAACGTTTAATTATGTTTCAGAATGAAAACTTATTCTGTCTTCCTTTTTGGTTTGTGGACCGTTTACTCAACGTCAACAAATTTCAGCTACTACGTCAATACTGATTCAGTGCCTGCTCTTATAGGATAATATACAATGGTAGTCACTCTTTGTAAATAATGATCATACGTATTCGGTATTTCCAAATGTTATGCTATTTAGTACTGTACCCGTTTACTTTTCAGATGGTCTGCCTAACGGCACGGTCTTCCAAGATATCCCCATATTCTTACAGCTGGAAATATTCTCCCACTTCGATGTTTACGATCGGCAGTTGCTGAGAAGGTATTTTACTATTGCTGCTAATTAAGCGTCTTGTTTCTTATTTTCCTAACCTTGGCAGAGTAAATACCCTATGGCAAGAGGCAATGCATACACCTTTTTTGAGACGGGACACTATAATCCCTCTGCGAAATTCCACATGCGAAAACAATCCCTATGGTGTTGGGGATTTCTTCGAGACGAATCTAGTTCTAATCCACAGAATTCAAATGAGCGTAGCAAGACATACAAAAGTAGTTTACGTGACCGGAACCTGGTACCATTTCTTAAAGCCGTTGGCGGTTATGCTTTCTTGCATGTCCATAAAACTGAACTGGTTGGTGATCACTGGAGGCCGTCACGATTGCATCGCCGAATTATTTGACACCGCAGAAAATATGTCAGCATTTTCCTTCCCCAAACTATGCCGAGGAATCGCAGTCAAGGATTACTCACTTAATATTTATTATCTATTCTCCGATTCATTCGCCGATTGCTGGGGATGTCCAGGCGAGAAAAGCCCTTTGATCATTGTTCCGGATTTTATTTATAACTTTGATGAACAGCCTTCTGATAAACTCCAAAACGCCTTTTTTGATCGTCTTAACGACTGCTGCCCAATTTGGAATGCTAAGACCCGTATAGACATGATCGAGCGCTTCGCAAAAATTTGCCAGTTTGTCAGTCAGGCGAAGATGTGGAAAACATCGTTCTCGGATACGTTATTCCTTTGCTTCTCTAAGTAAGAAAATAGTAATGTGCCAATTACGTACGCTACTACGAGCATGTTTTATGGGTTAAACAGTGAGTTCAAGAAAAGCGCTGCAGATTTATTACGTGGTTAGTTGTCGTTAAAACTTCAGAAACCAACCAGGGCACATACCGAGGCTATAAATTCGAAAAAATCTCATTTTTTGCAGAAAGGTAGAACAACTATGCGGAATGCTTAAAAAAATTAATTCATGTGCCATGGACAATAGGGCGTGGCCAAGCCAAAATTTAGAAATAAATTCTACACTGTGCTGTAGCCTATTGGAAATGCACTGCATCATACGCTATAAGACTTACAACGTTACTGGACAATCTGTACGAAGGCAGCTTACTCGTTCAAAAGATTTCTCTGTGCTGCTCGCTATAGTAGTAACTGTTTCCCTTTATGCAGATCATCGTTTAGATTTTGGATCGGTTTGCACTGCTCTTTACAATTAATTTTTGTCAGCAACTTTTCAGCTAGTTACAAAATCTAGGTAACACGCGCGTACCGATCCATCTCGACGTACACAAGTTAAAGCATGCGCTGCACACCCTTTACAAACCCGTTTCGCAGGGCTGAATGGGGAATACTTCTGTGTTACGACGTACACTTATACCTGTATACGAAAATTTGTTTTCACAAATTAAGGTAAATCGTTTCTACTGAGAAAGGAAAGTGTAAAATGTATAACTGATGGTACAGTTGACACCTAACTTTTTCTGGAGATATCTCCAAAATCGGTGAACTACAATCAAAAAGCGATCAGCACAGACAATAAATGTGAAAAGGTAATCTGACCCGTAAAGATGGTTCAGCATGACGTTGTACCGTACGAAGCGGTGCATTACCTGTAGGCTACAGCATCCTGTAGGATTTACTTTTAAATTTTTGTTTTAGCCACGCCCATTGGTCATGGCACATGAAATAATTTTTTCAAGCATCCTATATAGTTGTTCTGCCTTTCTGCCAAAAATTAGATTTTTCTGAATTTATAGCCTCGGTATGTTCCCTGGCAAGTAACCAATTAACAGACAATGGACATTTAATTCATAGCTGTAGGAGTTTAGCATTTTTACTAAGAGCCTGGAATTGTTTTGATGCTTAGATGGAGAGTCGATGCACCCACCAGCATGCAGCATGTGGACCAACTGCTAAAAATCTCGCTTGCGGGAATTGCACGAAGAAATTTGATAATGCACTCACTGAAGTTATGGATGGATGAAGTCGAATATCAACTGCGCAGAACGGCGAAATCCTTGAACTAATAAGTGTAGAACCAAACCTTTTTACGCACATTTGTTAGCTGATGTATTATCTGGAAAACTAAATTGTATTTGGAACGAAAAGGTTATTTTATTTGCACAAAATCGATTCTTTTTATATTAATCAGGAAAATCTGCAGTAAATTTGCTATAAAAATGGTTGCGCAAAATTACTGAAATACTTTTCATAATGGTGCTGCGTGCCATCGGCTTTACCAAGTCGACTACTGATGGTGAGAAAGATTTGTCTGTCGAGACCAATCTGCTTATAACCGACAGAGAATGCCATGTCCTGATTGCTGTCCTGTTACATCCTTGCTCGACAATGAATGACCCAACATTCGGAGATGGTCATACCGGACATAACCCACTATATATAACTTGCATGTATCTTTCATTAGCTACAGTGTCTGCGTGCATTAGCTACATTCAATGTCTGCGTTCACTCTAAAATTTTCTTCCTGCCCACCACTCCTATTTTTTCCACGGATGGGGCCGCTCTGACGCTGTGCTCCCTCGGGTTTGTGACTTTTTTCCTGTTTATTTTGAGTCATACTTGCCTTCCGTTTCGTCTGTAGAGTTACCAGTGAAAGTTCATGAACAGCTACAGACTATTATTATTTACTGAGTAAATAATAATGTTTAATGATTAGCATTCAACCTACTTGAACTTTCCATGACCCTTGGAAGATTGTTAGCAATCCCGCTGTATCATCCGTTCGTTAATTAAAATCAGTCAGTAACCTTTGGCAAAAGTCAGATTACGTAGTTGACCTATAGTATGGTTTACATGGCAAAAACGTAATTAACTTTTTCACGCTGTAAGTTTATCGAGACCTTTCTGGTCTGCGCTGAAAGTCTGAGTGTGAGTCTGATTCTGTCGGACTTCGGTTATCACCGGCCGGATTCAGAGTCTTATTATTCATAATTTCAGTTTTCAGATTCAGAGCTTCAGTAATCAGAATCAGAATGTCACTATTCGGACTCGACTTTTGGCATTCAAAATCAGACTCAAGCTCAGACAGTTAGAGGCAAGCGGCAATGCACACAGCTTTTGTGGAGACGGATGCAATAACTCTGTGAAATTGCAAATACAAACGCGCCCGTACGGTGTACAATTTTGTGAGGAAAATCCCGTTTTAATTCACAGAATTCAGATGTCCGTAACAAAATCCACAAAAGTAATCTACTTAACCGGAAACTGGTACATGTTCTCAAGGCAGTTGGCCGTTATGCTCTCTTGCATGTCCATAACGTTGGACTGGCTAGTAAACGTTGATAGTCGTCACAATTAAATGTACAATTAAATGTGGCATTTAATTATGATTAATTTACTTGAGCGGAAGTGGTTCTTTGTACTGTACTGGCGCCCATTGCTTGGCAACAGTCCTGTTGTGGAATTGTGTCGATGCTACTCTGAATACGCGTGTACAAAATGTCAAGTTATTCGATTGTCTCTGTCATGACTTTACTTAGTTCTCTGACGTCTTCTTACTAATTATGTAATATCACAACATAATATCATCGTGGACTATCAAGTATAAATATGTACAACATGTTGTTGTTATGCTACACTGACAGCTTTCCCAAGTGAGGAACCCACTTCACGAACACAAACAAAACAGACAACTTATTGCTCATGCAATAACAGCTTGGGAGCAATTCCAGCGTTCGCCCTTGCTGTACGACGTGGTTCCACCGGTTCCGGTTTGGTCTTCTTGGGCTTCGTAGTCTGCGGCTTATTCACTGTGGCAGGCTTGGTTTTCTACGGGCTTCTGCGGGTGGAAAACCTTCACCGCATCGGGTTGAGCTTTCGGCTGGTCAGGTTCCGTAAGAACATGGAATTGTAACATCCTCTGTAAGTTTTTGCGTTGTCTGCTGTTATCAGAAAGATATATTTGCAAGGTTTTTCAAGCCTTATAGCGGCAATTTACTATGTAAATTGTAGAGATATAATTGTGTACAGTACTGTACTTAATAGTTAATATACACTTCGAGTTAACAAAACATTACTCAAAGCTAGCATTTTTGTGAAACAAATCTGTTATGTAGCATGTAAGTGCTCGTAGTTTTAGCCGAACAGCAGTGTCGTGATGTTGGCGATACCAGCTCGGAACTGCCCTCTTTTGCATAGGTGTAGAGTGGATCCACCTACAAGCATGCATCATGGAGAGCAGCTACTGAATATCTCGATCAAAGGAATTGCACGAAAGAATAGAGGGATCTATTCTGAGGTTAAGCTCCGCCCACCAGATCGAGATGGGTGAGACGTCTCTCATTTTAGCATGCACCGAAGGTTTTTTCGGAGGCCCATGGCAGCACCCAGGAAGGACACTAATCGAAAATTACTCTTTCTACTGAGTATATTATTTTGGGATTTTTTAGGATAAGGCGCAAAGTAGTTATCCCTAGTAACTAGTCATGAAGCCCACGGGGCGGACGGGTAATTCGACGACTCCAAGCCTTGATTTGAACTGAATTGAACTGCACAGTCTGTGAAGTGTTGATTGGTATAAATGACCCAATGAAATGACTACAGTGGGCTGCACCAGATCCACCTGTTTGATACAGCAGTCGCTAAAATTGTGGATTAACCGCGTTGAATTTGAATTGCGCAAAAACTTTCACCAAGGGCGGTAGAACAAAACTTAGTTTTACGCAGAACCACTAAAACTGTTCTCTCTGCAAAGTCTCGTTAAATAACATTAAACTACTCACTACAGCCTTTTCGATTTCTGGATTTCGTAACCAGATAAGATTGTTTATCAGAAAATGTTTGTCCGATACAAGCATGTTGCCATGTGCAGCAGAAAATAAGCTGTTATTTTCGAGCCAACACGCGGTATAAAAGTACGAGTACGATGCTAAATTACTGCTTTGATCCTTTTGGAATCTGGACTACTTTCGACCGGAGCGACGAGGAGGTCCTATATATTAAAGGCTAGTGCTACGGAAAACGGAAATCCGTTACGGAAGTTTGTTACGGAAGTAACAGTATGACGTTACCTAAGCCACTGTCTGTGACGTCATTGTTCGCTTCCTTGACGTAGCGGGGCGGGTACAGCGGTACTGTAGCGCTTGACTTCTGTGCGTTACGTAGATAGCGCATAACCTTTGATGTATAAATACATCCTCCAACTGCGTGATGCACACTAGTGACTGGCACTAATGGTCTACGCCAGAAACACATTCCCATGGACATTTTTCTGTCTCTCCTCCGTCGCCACTGCTGGGATAGCAATGCATTTGTGCAGAATTAGCCACAATGGTAATGCTCACCTCTGGTTCGGCAATCGCGTTTGATACGTTTCATTCAACGATTACATGCTCGAATTTGAATCGCACTGAGAGTAACCGCCGACCCGTGCGCCGACCCGACCCATTATCGCTGGGCTCCAAACGCCGTTCGTAATTTTTGCAGAAATACTATAGCCATTTCGTCGTCATGGCGAAATTAAGGAGCTGCATATCAATGCTGATTGGTCACCTTTTAAATTAAAAACCGCCACGATCGTCAGCCAAGGGCATTATCAGGGTGAACAGTCCAGCAAACGGTCACATTTTAAACAAACGGCAAGAGTGCACACTCACAACATGAAAACACTGCTGCGGGAGGGGGGGGGTCACTTTTGCCGATCACGCCAAAGCTTCTGGTTTAGAGTTGTTGTTTGTCATAATCGCCCCTGTCTGCAATAAGACAGTTTCACCTTCTGCCTCCGTAAGATGGAACCCACTAGACTGCTGCCTCGTCTGTCAATTTGAAAGTAAAATACTCGTATATCTACATGTATTTTCGTAGTTGATATTATAGTATATGACTTTTTCAAAATTATCTTTTTAACACGCTTTCGAACTTTAAAGGTCGCCAATCGCTTCCATCTAGTTTTCGGTTAATCCACAGCTTTTTCAACAAACTCACTAAACAGTGTCAGAGACCGCACACTCGAGGCGGTAGACACCTCTTGTGGCTTTGCTCTGTCGCCCGCCCGCACATGGCTACTCCATTCGTGCCGCGCTATTACGCTGCTCACTCAGCGTATACTTTGTCTACGCTGACCAATCAGCGTATTTCTGCACTCTTGGGGGCGTAGCCCAGCGTTTACGAGCGATTCTATGCTTTACGACATCAGCTGTTGCATACCTGCAGCACGCCGAATCATTATCACGATTCTTACGAGCTCGCTGGCAGCTACTTTCCACAGCATATGCCGCATTGGCTTTTTCTGTGTTTGTTTGTGGTTGCTTTATTGTTTCACAATAAAGGCTATTTGCCCCATTTTCCATCTGCTTCTGTGTCATATCTGACATGGTAGCAGTATCGCTCGGTTTTCCTTCCTGCGAACCTCTGATCTTCCAGTGAAGGCATCATCTCGGTCGAACTACGCTGATCGCCTGTAAGTAGGCCAGCCAACCCGCGACCTTCATCTGTCTCCTGCATCATACAGGTTTCAGTGGAAACCTGCAGCGCGACGGAATAATCATACGGGTCAGGCTTATAAGTAAGCCTCCCGCAGCTTTGGCTCCCCGCACAAAAACTGTGTTGGGTACGATCCTGTTGACCAAATAAACGCCCTACCGGGTTGCGTTGATACGGGTCGGTGCCTATAAGTAGGTCCCCCGCAGCTTTGGCTCCCGGCGCAAAAACTGCGTTTGGTACGGTTCTGTCACACATAACGCCCTATCGGGTGCGCTGCGGCCCTCACGGAAGAAGAGGGTGAAGTGGAACGACGGAGCAGCATTGTCTGAATCGAAAAACGACCGGTAAGACCTGCTGTGGCGTCGTAGGTTTTCGTAGAACTTTCGAAAATTTCGAGGTTTCCGCGTAGAACCACACTTCAAAATTCTATAACTTTTGAACCGCTTATAAAAATAGCTTTTTCGGATTCCTCGTAGAATTCTGCACTAGAATTGTGTAACAGAACTCTCGAGAAAATTTTTCCTGATTTTTACTGAATTTTCGGCGAAAAACAACCGCCATTTTGTCCAGCCGGAATTTTCGCAAAAAAGTCGCGTGACGTCAGTGTGGTAACTTTCCATAAAATTCTAACCAATCAGAACACGTGGAAAACGTCCCCGTGTTATAACAGTCGTAGTGACTCATATTATTTTTTGAATTTTGCTCACGGCACGCTACTCGTGACGTAGAGCTAATTGCAAGACCATTTTGTAACTGACGTCACGCTGGTGAGTAACGTAACATAGGGCCATAGGAAGCTAACGCTAAACCTGAGCTCTAGCGTACCTGACCAGCACCGACAGCGATCTAACCCAACGTTCCGGTCCGGACCAAGACCAAAGAAATTCTCTAAGTCCCAATACCATGGGCCAAACTCAAAGCGCCTTGGCCAAGGTGATGCCTTACACCAGCCATGAGCAACTCCAACGGAGATTGCTCAGTCCTATGGACAGGCGCCAGCAAAACGATTATGCCAAGCCTCGCGGGAAGAACTACGCCCTGCGCGAACCAACGGGGCCTTACGGGCTTCGTAGCGCCAGGCCAACCAGTTCTGACCCGGACGAGCCAAACTCGGCCGGCTCTACGAGTTCGGTCGAGGCAGAGCCAAGCGGGACAACCAAATCCTGCCGGCCGACCTGGAGACAAGCGACGAAAGTCTGGACGCCACCCGGGACGACACATTCCTGGAAGCGTCCGACCGGTTGTCCGAGGCCAACCAGCTTCAGGACAGCCAACCTGGCGCCGATAAACGGGCCCAGGCCAACAGTGTCCCTCAGGACTTGGCACAACAACCGGCCATACCTGGCTCGGGCCAAGTCCAACTTGAGGCGCCAACGGCGGCCACAAGTGAGGACAAGACACGCACCGATGGACCAGGGCCAAACAACTTGGCCCGGTCCAACCTTGACGTCCAGGATCTGACAACAAGTCCAACCCTACCGGGCTTGGACCAGATCCGACCTGAGGCACCAACGGTGGCTAAAGGTGGACGCAAGGCAAAGTGCCAAGCCAAAAAGGCTGGTCCAAAGGCACATGACCAGGGCCAACAGCCCGTGAGTCAGTCGCCAATCATGTTTTAAGTCGATGGCTCAACACAAGCAACGCCATCGCCAACCAATGACGTCACCGGCGCGCCTGGCCAGTCCAAACAGGACCGAGAGCCAATTGTGGACCTGGCCCAACTTAACAGGGCCACAGCCAGGATGGACCTGAATCAGCCCACCTGGTACACAAACAGCGCCAACGTCAGCCCGCCAAAGCTGATCCAGGCAACCCGGCCCGAGGAGATCGACGAAGTCGACCAACTCCGGACCACAGTACGGGACCTGACCAAACTGCTGGCGGACATAGCAGAAGCAGCCCTGTCATCCGAACGTTGGATGCAGGACGAGATCTGCAAACATAAAGACCTTGCGTCCAAATCGGACGTAGAGGCTAAACGTGTCTCGGCCATACTGGCCCAGACCCAACTTGAGCTGACTCAGCTCAAGTTGTCACCATGTCCCAATGCTGAGCGAGACCAGTTCAACAGGACAATCCACAGCCTAGAAATGGCAGTGGCGGGACTCGAAGCCTTGCTCACCTCCACGTGGACTGAGCTAGCCAAAGCCAGGGATGACCTGACTGCGGCCCGGACCACCATTGACGAAACCGATTCAGAGGCGGACCGCCTCTTGAATGAAAATGAGCGTCTTACCGACGACATGTCCAATCTGCAGGACGAAATCAACCGCCTGCGGAACGGATATAATCTTCTTTATGAGAGCCACCAAAATCTCATGAAGACGATTCAACAAGGAGGACTGTTGAGCCAAACGGTTCAACAAAAGGAGGCACAGAACGTGCAACTCCAGCAACAGATCGTTGCCCTCCAGAGCCAGCTCAAGACCGAATCAACCATTCGGGTCCAACTTGAGCAAAACAGCGCCATTGGACATCAAAACTTTGTCCAATTGGAGCAGGCCTTCGCACAAGCCAAACAGGTGATCCAGGGCTAGCATGACCGGATCATCACATTGGAGGCCACTAATGCCGGCTTGTCAAAGACTACCAGGCGGCCACCCAACGTATAACTGAGCTGAACGAGGACCTGGAAAAGCTAAGCACGGAGAACGCCTGCTTAGATGCGGAAAAATCACATCTCGTAGACCTAAACTCCGAGTTGTCCGCAGAACCACCGTCCTACCACACTTTTCCGGACTCGGATACACAACGTCGACAAGAAAAGTCGACGAGGCTCTGCGGCAGGGCCAACGCTTCTACCGCGAGCCAGTGTATCATCAGCAAAACTACCATGTAAACATGGCTGTGGAAGGACCATCGGTTGGACATCCCCCAACGGGGCCAACCATACCGACACCTCCCAGTCCAGTGGACCGTGGAACATCAACGGCGACAGTAACGCTGCCGCCACCACCGATCTCGGTCACCACATCCATCACTATTGGTCCAACGACGATAGTGACACCCGCAACGCAGACTTATCTGTCTACGTCAAGCGGGCCAGGCTTTGACCCAAGCCAGGCAATACCCAGCCACAGCCACTTTGGGTCAAGGCCACTGTACCCGTCCTTGTATCCGTCTATATTCCCGAACATGGACTTTAACTTCAGTCCACATCCGGCCACAAGCCAGGCTCATACCAGCGGCGTGGATCCAAACCGGACCAACCCGCTGAGCCCAATGTTCGGACCACCGGCCACACAAGGACAGATGGGAGGCCAAAGTGGTACACCAACGGTGCAACAACCATTGGTAGGCCAACTAAGCCTATTTGGCCCTCCCATCTCGGCGGCAGCCCAAACGGGCCAAGCTCAGCCGCAGACGGGCCAGAATGTGCCCATGGGCCAAAGCGTGCCCCAACCACCAGGCGTACCGCCAACAGCGGCCACGCCACTAGGACCCGCAGCCCAACCAGGCTTGGGCCAGAATGCGCCCATGCTGGTCCAACTCCCAAACGAAGCATACGGATGGATGGCGTCCAACGGGGCCATCCAGATAATACCGGGACAGCCAATGTTGGCTCAACCCCAGCAGGTGCCGCAGATATAATTGCAGCTAACACCTGCCCCGTCACCACCGGCCAGCCCAGCTCTCACAACCCGAGAGCAAATTAAGGAGATGGCCCAGGAGATAGGAAAAGCAAATGCGAGAGCTCAAGTCCGCACCGCGTTGCCAAAATTTGACGGCAACAAAACAATGGTGAAAGGATGGCTTGCTCAGGTCCGACGGATCTGTAAGCAGTCGTCCGATCTGAATAAACCAGATCCGGACTTTATGAGCTGTCGGACCCTGTAAAGGAATGGTACACTGGCCAAGCCAATCGTGAAGACGAAGACGGCTGTGGAACAGTACGAAATTCGCCACTCGCTACGGCGACGATAATCAGGGCCAATCGTGAAGACGAAGACGGCTGGACAGTGGAACAGTGGCTTCAGAAATTCGCCACTCGCTACGGCGACGATAATCAGCAGGCCACTGCCATGGGGGAAATCACACACCGGTGTTACCAACACGGGTTCGAAACCCCAGAGCAGTACTACGACGCCATGCTGACACTCCAGACGCGTGCCGGCTTGGACGACACAATGACCCTTCACTTCTTGAGAGAGAATGTGAAAGAGCTAGAACTACGCCGCGCTCTGGATATCCGGATACCGAAGTCACCGGCAGAATTCCGGGACTATGTCCGGCAATATACCATGGGAAAGCCGGAGTACGAGGTAAGGACGGGCCGCGGATCAATCATCCGTATGGCCACACAAACGTCACCGGCCCAAGTCGTACCACAACAACCGGCATTCTACCCTCCGCAAACGCTGACGCCGACACAGGCCCAAATGAAGGCAGCATACGCCGCTATCGCGGCTTTGAACTTGGCCTCCCCACAGCGTGGGCCCACACCGCCAAACGGCGGTGGTGGTGGCTATGGCCAGGCCCGGAACCAGGGCAACTTTGGCTATAGCCAGGGCAACGGCGGTGGAGGACCAAAAGGCAATTTCTCCAAAGGCCAAAACGCCAGCTTCACCGGAAGCCAAGGCGGCTACGGAGGAAAAAACCGAAGCCAGGGGAATGGCGAGGGCCAAACCGGCCAACGTCAAACATTAACCCCCGAACAGGCCCGCAAACAAGAGGAAATGTACACCGACCGAGTCGAGCGCATGTTCGAACGATGGGCCAAAGACGGAATAATCACTTGCAGCCACTGCCTGTGGGGAAACCACACAACCGAAGGCTGTGGCTATGCAAACAGACCATACGGCGAAAATCCAAACCGAAAGTGGTACTTGGATTGGCGGAGCCGTTACACAAAGGGCTACCCTACCGGGTCAGCAAACCCTAACCGCTTCGGCTTAGTGCCACCCAAACAACCCAGACCACAACGTGGTAGTGGAGGAATGGCAGCCGAAGACAGTCCACCGGCTCAGGAAATGGGTCTGGTGGCAGCAATCGCCAGAACGGTCCAAAACAGGGATACCAAACGCCAGCCAACGAAAGGCCAGCGCTACCACCCATACCGGACCAGCTGGTGAAGCCAAACGGCAACGGCGGCGGCCCTAACCGGGCCAGCCCAACCGCGGGAAACGCTTAAGGTCGGGGAGTATCGGCAACTCACCCGACCTAATACCGGAGCCTAAACCGCCGGATATAACCCCTGTACAGTTCGACCAAGTCGATTTTCGGAGCCTCAACTAACCCTAAGGCCAACCGATCACCAAAACTCGGAGCCTCAACCAACCTTAAGGCCAACCGACTACGTGGCAAAGCGAGACGTCGCACCACGAACATGACGTATCCTAAATCGGCGTCAGACACATCCTCCGACAGCGCAACGGAAGGATGGTCCGTAGAAAATACGGACAGTGAGGTCGGATCACTAGAAGAGTGGACAGCCGAACCTCTTGGGGCGTCAAGTCCCCGCACCTGCTGGCCCCAGACCGGTGGACGACCCCTCGGCACCACACCAACGGTGCGAACCATCAACAGCTCACGGACCTTCCTGAACACCAAAAATATGTTTTCGACCCTACGGGTAGCGGAAACATCACCGCAGGGAGAATCTGTCCAACAGGAGCCTTCAGCACCCCAGTATGCTCCTGATGACCCAGGACCAGTGTCGCTAATCCACATTGTACCGGTGATGCGGGAAGTGACAGTTGGCCTCGCTGAAAATCGTAAACCAAAAACCGTTAGAGCATGGACACACAAAGTCCAAATTGGACCAGTCCACACGCTCGCTATGCTGGACACTGGAGCGGAGACATCCCTCATCAGCCAGCAATTCTGCACCGCCAATGGCATCTAAACAGAGCCATTAGGACGGAACACCAAAATCCTTGGTGTTGGCGGACAAACCGCCTTTGTGGTCTCCCACTGCTGCACCGTACCGGTGACACTGCAAGGATACAAGAGCCACCACACGTTCTTCGTCCAACCGACGTTAACGGACGTGCACGTATTACTTGGCTGTGACTATCTTCAGTCCAAGTTTACGTTTATTCTCAAGCCAAACGAAGAAATCGTTTGGGACGCGGTAAAGTCAATCCCGATACCAGAGGCACCGGGACCCGAGGATGAAGTGAGAGTTAATCGGCTTGATCACCCGAAAAGTTTTCCTTCTACCTGCTGGCAATGCCTGGACACCATTGAAAGCCTCATAGGGGAGCTGCGCGTCCATAATGCAATCGAGCGTTACATGACCCAATTCCGTGCAGGCATACTCAAGCCAAATCACGGGATAGTAAAGACTATCCCGATACCAGAGGCACCGGGCCAACGGCCGGTGCCTGACAGAGAAATTAAGGAGAACCTGGTCCAGCGCTATAAAACTTGGTTTACAGGAGTAAGAAATTTCCTGGAATACCGCGTTAACCAACTCCTTGCTCTAGAAGAGAGCTGGCTTGAAGAAAAAGGCGAACCACTAACGTGGCCGCAAATTGCCGAACAATACGGACCATTCGCCCAAGAACTGGACGACTTGGTCCAAGAAGGAGCTTTATGGGAGGAAGAACGTCTAGCCCTCGTGTGGGAATACAGAGAGTACCACATGGAAGCTCCGAAAGCACTCCAAAAGATGTGCACGGATCTCTTCGATGACATAATAACACTTTGAAGACAAGTGGCCCAACATCCTGGCTTAACCGTCAGCATATGGCCAAAGTATGACTTGAGCCTGACCAACGTTAGGACCATACCAGAACCATTGCCAGAAGCAGCACCGCATATAGCGACAAAAGTGCGCTTCAATGATGGCCCATACCCGGAACAGGGAGGCCATCGAAGGGACACCAGCCAGAACAAACAGGACCCTTCATCGGAGGAAGTCCAACTGACTTGTCCTCTTTGTGGAGACGGCGTTGAGGCGGTAATACGGGCCATACAGACTTGTTCGGCCCAACGTTGGGCAGGAGGCCGACCAGCCTCGCCACTCCCTAACGGGAGCCGTCCAACCACTTGGCGGAACCGGATGAACCTGAGAAACAGGAAATCACAACCGGGACGCCAGAGATCCAAAAAGTGGATCTTATGACCACACCGGCACCAACGGTGACCGGCAGGCCGCCAGCCTCTAACGAGGACAATGGCGTGCCAAAACCTGAGCAGGACGATAAACCCGAGTCTACCGATTCGGACGTCCAAAGCTCAAGTGACTCACCGGACACGGACTCCGATAACCAATCATCGGAGGAGTCAAGTGATGACGAAGAGGACACAGAAATTCTCCAACTCCGGGCCGAGGCACCGATAATCCGCAAACTGCGGACCGAACGTCCAACGGACTGCCTTAAGGAGGAGAGAGAAGTTGTCTTCGTTCATCAGCGGTACACTCTACCAGCCTACTCAACCTGCTGGATTAAGGTCCGGTCCTATCGGACTATGGACCCGGGACGGCCAATCCACTTTAAATCGCTAAGACGACCACGCCGCTTGATTTTACCGATCGAAGCGGAGGTCCAAACTCGAAATAGCGCACATGCGTGGATCCAGGTCCAAAATAAATCCCGACGTGACCAAATCCTCTACAAAGGTGCAAAGATTGGCCATATGTACTACAGTGACATATATGAGCCGGACATCAAGGACGACGGCGTAAATTGGTCCATTCCTAATGCCGATGCCTTACCATGGCCAAAAGTGGCAGGGAACAACCCAAATCGGTACCGCACCATTAATGACCATGCTATGGTCCAGGCAACTGTAAAAGTGGAACTCCCACCGGAGTCCGTCACCCCGGTCCAAGTTAGCATTGACTTTCCTGTCGATCCGAGACAGAAACTTATGTACCTCGGAAGCCAAGACACCAAACGGAGTCTGGCCATGCTCGACGGACCAGTCCAGCATAACGGCACTAGTTTCACCATACTGGTGTCAAACTACTCCAAAGAGCCCCATATACTCCGGAAAGGAGTTAACATGGGCCAAGTGGAGCCATACGAGGAAATCTCGGACGAAGAATACGCCCGAATTAATTCCCTCCAAACCGGAGAGGAAGATCCAGAAGTGGAGCGCGAAATCCGCGTCCACATCGCCAACGCACATTTTGGCGACCACCTGACTGAGGAGCAGACCGCTCTGCTCCGTCAGGACTTATGGGAACTCAGGGCCATATTCCCGACGTCCAAAAAGCCTTATGGTGACGTCAAAGGAGTGACCCACGTCATAGAAGTTGGCGACGCTGCACCAATTAAAATGAACCCAACCCGAACGAGTTGGAAGGAACGAGAGTTCATAAATAAGCACGTCCAAGAAATGTTGGACCAAGGCGTGATTGAACCGTCCATGGCAGCGTGGAGTTTTCCAGTGGTCCTCGCTTCGAAGAAAAACGGCGACGGGACCATGGGCACCAGGTTCTGCATAAACTATATAAAGCTAAACACGGTGACCAAGAAGAACAATTACCCATTGCCCAATCCAGACGAACTTCTGGATCAATGCGCAGGAAACGCCTACTATGGCAAGGTAGATTGTCAGTCCGGATTCTGGCAAATCCCTATGGACCCAGCGTCCATGGACTACACTACCTTCGTGACTCCAGAAAGGATGTTCCGGTTCAAACGAATGCCGTTTGGCGTCTGCAATGGGCCAGCCACATTCCAAATAACTATGGACAAGATTATGGCGCCAGCACGAAAGCAAGGCGGCGTCTTCGCATACATCGACGACGTGATATTCTTCGGCAAGACATTCGAGGAATTCATAAAAGCGTTCAGAAACACGCTCCTCTGCCTCAGAGACGCCGGGTTCACGATAAAACCGTCGAAATGCGAATTCGGAATGGAAAAACTCCTTGGACACATCCTCAGCAAGGACGGTGTCCATACTGATCCCGAGAAGGTAGCGGCCATCGCCGAGAAACTACCGCCCAAGACCGAGCGTCAACTTCGCTCGTTCCTTGGACTCGCTAATTATTAGATTGTAGTCGCCATAAAGCTCCGATAGACGGTAGACGATGTACGGTGAGTGCCGACCGCATCGGAAGTGCACCGGCAAGTGCTTTGTGTAGTCGCAGGCGTCTGCGGTCGTACGGTATAAGATCAACTGTTAAGATGTTTTTATTTTTCTCCATCGTAGTTTTTAAATGATTTTGCAACACGCTTTTCAGTTCAAACGCATGTAAATGTTCTGAAGATAAAATGCGATTTTTTATTATTGCTAACTTACTGAGGACAAGAAGAATAGACAGAAAACAGTTTGCTGCGTTAAGACTCGTAAAAAAACAGACAGGATGATCTTCTTCGTCCGTGGGAATGTTGCGACCGTGTTCACCTGCAGCTTTCATAACCTTCGATATCTCCTGGCGTTCTTCCTGCGCTTCCGTGGCTGCGCGCTTCTTCTCCGCCTCCGCTTCTTCACATCCTCTGATGAGCTCGCACAACTCTGTGAGAAGAGCTTCCATTTTTCCGTACTGTTCTTCTGTTCCGCTACGGCTTTTGTTGCGCAGGTCTTGCACCTTGAACCAGGCTACCAGGTTCGCAAAGCGCTCCTTCACACCTCTGTCAGAAACATGCTTCACGAAAATCTACGATGTTGTAAAGTTAGCATTACACGCTGTGCTACACAAATAAACGCTTGCATGTCACGACATTCAAGGCTTTAATTACAAAGTAGTAAGTACCTTCGTTTCATTAAGCGAACGCACAACATCTTTCCATGCAGCAGTTTTGTTGGCGGAAACGTACGGATTGTAGTGTTTAATCAAATCCAAGAGTGCCAAAAATCGACATTCCACAAATCGCACATTACGGATATCTGCAGTTGATTCACCAGTAACAGCATCCATTGCGAAGGCCTCACAGACACAATTAATTACCGAAAATATATTTTCGAAGGCTGCTATTTCAGCAGATTTTCTTGAACATACAGCGAAAAAACAAAAAACTTTTGGCAGGAGCTTCAACGAAGTAAAGAACTTCCACAAAAATTCATCAGAAAATGCTTTGTTCACATTACACAGCAAAGTATGGGAATCTGTAAACAACCAATCAGAATTCTTGATTTCGTTGGATCGAGCAGAACGCACATTCACGTACATATCGCCGAAGGCGGCTGCAGTTTCGCAGGGACAAACGTTACGCCCACAGAAACGATACGATAGGATCGCCGCGTACCGTCTTACTTATCGTCAAACGGTCCGATAAGGGTACGCCGTGATGACGTGCAAGAGCCTACCGTATATCGTACCGTCTATCGTAAGGTCTTTTTCACTTGCGACTACAATCTATTACCGAAAGTTCATCCAGGGCTACGCCCAAAAGACTTCCAAGATGTATGAACTCCTGCGGAAGGAAAGTTCAGTGAAAAACGACTGGACTGACGCCCACACCGATGAGTTCAACGAAATCAAAAGGCCCTAACGGAAGCGCCAAATTCGATGCAACCAAGCAGACCACCATCGAATGTGATGCAAGTGGCGCTGGCATAGGAGCCATACTCAGCCAGGACTCGAGGCCAATTACATATGCAAGCCGTGTCCTACATGGAGCTGAGAAGAACTATGGCGTGACCGAATGGGAATGCTTAGCCGTAGTGTGGGCCGTCCAAAAGTTTAAGCATTACATTGACCACGGACCTTTCACAGTAAGGACGGACCACAGAGCCCTAACCAATCTGCTCAGATGCGAGTCAAACCGGCCCGGCATCAACCCTCGTCTTACTCGATGGGCCCTCGCCTTACAGGGACGGGACATCACCATCGAGTACAAGCCAGGCACATTCTGTGACAATGCTGACGCTTTGTCCAGATGGCCACTCGAACGGGACGATGACAAAGGCCCACACGAAGAGTTGGACCAAGTCCCTAACTTCGAGGAATATAAAGACGAGATCCCAGTACGCATTATAAAGGTGCGCAGGCTGCAAGTAACTGACGAGGACCGCGCAGATGAATGGGACAAGCCTCTCCTACTTGATTGTAACGCAATCAGTGATTGGAATGAATTCAGCACGGCGGACATACGGGTCATCAATGTACCGGCGCCCACACCGGGAGAGCCAGAGCCCGAAGTCCCACCGTGTCCAGAAAAAGTCACGGACCGCACCGCGCAAGAACTGCGACGGATGCAACATCGCGATCCAACTCTGGCCAAGAAAATCCATGAGTTGGAACATCAAAGCGAAATGGACAAAAGGTCCAAATTACCTGAACATTACCAGATGGACAAAGGTGTGCTCTACCGACTCACCGAAATCAATGCGAAACTCGAAAGGAGATTCGTTGTCCCTCTGTTTATGTGGAAAAACATTATCCAGTCCCTCCACGATGGAAAAACAGGGAACCATTTTCGATACCGCAAGACGATTGAAGCAGCCAAACTCAGGTACTACTGGGACCGCTTGAGCTGCGACATACACGACTACATCGATCGATGTCAGACGTATATTTTTGGCAAAGTACCGCGGCGAGCTACCTACGGTAAGCTGCAGCCGACCGAAGCTGTTGCACCTTGGTACCGCGTCTTCGCCGACTTCAAAGGACCTGTACCGGTCACCCAAACTAAGAAATACCGGTACATCGCTGTGCTGGTCGACCAAATGACGAAGTTCACCATAGCCCGGCCGACCAAGACAAACTCGGCCAAGGAATTTGAGAAGTTCTTTGTCGAAGAAGTCGTACTAAAGTACGGCATGCCACATACAATGCACTCCGACCGGGGCACGCATTTTAAGGCAAAATCCTTCGCCAAAGTGGCGAAAATCTTCGGCATCGAGCAGACCTTCGGATCCGCTTACCACCCAGAGGGCCAAGGCCAAGTCGAACGCCAGATGCAAACGATCTGGGACGGAATTCGTAACTTTGGCGGCGCCGGCGACGAACATCGTTGGCACCGGGCCCTACCTTACGTGATTTCCGGCATGAACCGTGCCGTTCACGCAACCACTGGATTCTCGCCGTATCACATGCTATATGGACGAGAAATGACCATACCACAAGACGTCCTCGCTGGGACCAACGTCCCAGAAATATTTACGACTAACGAACGTTATGTCCAGAGGATGCAACAGCGCCTGAACCGGGCGCATGAAATTGGGAAAACGCGGATTGAAGAAGGATTCCTCAGGGACGCGGCCATCTACAACAAAAAGAAGTCGCAGGCCGAGTTCAAGAAGCGGGACTTGATCACCCTGAAGAATATGGTAGACGACCCGACCAACCCAAACAAGTTCGAAGGCGTCTACATCGTCATCGGCATACCCAAGCCGAACACTTACTGGATCCGAGAGCGGGACACCGGTGTGGAACACACCGTATGTGTCGATCGCCTAAAGCCATACCTTAACCCGGAAGGCCCGAGTCGCAGAATAACTCGCTCAACCAAAAAGAAGGGCGGCGACGCGGAACTTCAACCCACAGAGTCGGAAAGGTGCAACAACAAGGCAGAGCCGGGACAAAACGCAGAGCTCCCACAGGCCCAGAGTAAATTGGAGGAGCTGCTGAGGAAGCAGAAGCCCGGAAAGGGCCCGTCCAAAAAACTCGTGGCGGAGCAGCAAAAGAAGCTGCAAATCCCAGGCTATGGCCCACCTGACCCAAAGACTTCAGACTCAACAACAGTGAAGCGTGGCCCAGGCCGACCTCGAAAGGCCAAACCGGATTTCGAGACACCAGCGCTGACCAAGCTTCAAAACCAGCCATTAACCGTCATTGACCCAACTTTGGCCCCGGCGGAACCAGAAAAAGGGACATCCGTCACGGACAAGCCAGCGGTGACCGCAGAGCCAAAGGTGGCCACGGCGCCCAAAGAGAAGCCCAAAAGACCAAAGACGCCCAAGAAGCCTAAGGCAACCCTTACGGCCCAGCAAGTCCTAGAAGAGGACGTAGTTGCTGATAATGAGGCGGATAAAGACTTACTCACCCGTATAACCACGGGACGGGAAAAATCTGAGAAAGTCTCAAAGGGCAAAAAGCAGAAGTCCAATACGCACCCACCGGGCGTATCGGACAAGTCCAGTACAGTCCCACCGAATGTACTGGACAAGGCGGTTGATAAGGCTGGACAAAGTGTTTTACGTCATTCTGAAATAGTAAAATAATATCTGACATGGTAGACTTAGAATTAGTCTAACTAACCTTAAAGTCCCACGATCGCTACCGTGATCTGCTATCGAAACTAACTAACCTAAAAATCAACTAACCTAACCCTAAATGACCAGTAGCTTAGAAGTAGCTTAATCTGGCCCGATACTCGACATGGTAGCTTAGAAGTAGCTAGCCGTATTAATCAAGTAGGTAGGAGTCTAACACCGCGTGATTCGTCTCGTGACAGCGCCCCATTCAACGATGGAAGGACGTCGACGTACTGATCGCTTAGATGACTCCGACCGAAGCAACCGATCACATCCATATTCACAACCGGAATCCCGGTCGGGCGGATCTTCCACTCGGTCGTCTAACCGGCCTCCGAGTGTACAGGTACCTAACATTAGGGCCATTCTAACCGCTGAGCAGCTGGCTACTATGTCAGTCGGCCCCAGTTCACGGGCCGACACACCGCTACCGCGGTCCCAGCCTCTGCCACCTCGAGCCATTCCGCCACAACTTTGGCCGCCAGGGACATTCTCTGACGATACCGGACTCCTGGTGAACGCAGCAGTAGCTGGCAGCCAGCCAAGCTCTACGTCGGGCCAAACGGTCCGATGTTATCCTCGTGGCCAAACAGGCCCACCTCAACCAATTCTGTATGGTGGCCTACCGACCATTTCGGCAAGTCAGCCGGTTTTTACAACTGCGGCAGTCGGGCCAACGGTCACGACTACGCCTTTCCACACTGGACCGCGGCCACAGTTTACCCCGCCGCCATACTACAATCCACATTATGGGTATCCACCGTATCCTGCGCCTGGACCTTCAAACCAGCCGCAGCCAGATCCAAACCAATGGCGATACCCACCACCGTGGATGTATCCGCCTGGACCTTATGGATATCCACCGCCTTATGGCGGATATGGAGCATACGGCCAACCGCCGTATAGCCCACCTTCAGCGGCACAACCTGACCCTACGGGCCAGGCGCCGTCTGACTCATCCATTGAGCCCCCACGAGCGGGATCGGAAGCGTATCGAACTCCAGCGCCGCCGGAACCCCAGCCAAGTACATCACGGCCCGACGGGTTACGTGATTACCCATTACGGGTATTCGTGGACGGACGACTTAGAGTTTACAGCCGGCCAGAAGAGGTTCCACCAGAATTGGCGGCCCTACTTGGCCTAGCCGAACCGGAACCAGCGGCAGGGCCAGCACTGAACCCAGTGTTGGCCGGGCGCGACCAGACTGTCCCACCGACAGAACCTGTGTCATCGCCAATTCCAGACGAAGAGAAAGATGAAGGGGACGTCCAGTTGGATCCAGTTACCCCGCCAATGAGGATCGAATCCCCTACCGAACTTTTGGCCGACGGCCGGACTCCACTCTATCAACTTCAGGACAATCTGAAGGATGTAGAGAATGCCATCCAAGAACTGGAGGCCATGATTCGAGAGTTGGACAGGCGCAGCCTTAACTACCGTGAGTTGGTCCAGCGCATCCTCCTCGACCAAGAAGAATTCCGGCGCCTCGCACATGAACTTAGCGAGGAAATTGCGACCCGCCAGGTTCAGTACGAGATAAAACCGGTCAGGCATTGCTGGCGGCATCTCGCAGGCTGAGGGATCAGCTGGTACAGCACCGGACGGACAGACAGCTGAGGACAGAAGGATCCGCAGCACCAACACGTCCGCCACCAGCACCGTAAGCACCGCCTCCCCCACAGAACCCAACAGTCGCAGTTACCGCTACGACAGGGGAACCTTCCGCGCCACCGGTAGCCCAGCTTACGTCTACCGACGAGGCAATGTTAACGGCCACTGGATTGGAACTGCGAGAACCAGCATCCTCTCCGTACGACCTGAGTGCTTACCCGGATATACCGCCCTTGGAGCGCGAACTTCACGCCGCGGAAGTCCTAGAAGAGGAAATCCGCAAGACTATCAGCAGTCTGAAAGGCGTGGACATCGCCATTATACGGAGAAAAGTCGCGTTGGACTTAGAATTCCAACGCGTCCTGGAATACATAACCAGGATCCGACGGGCCATGCTGCGGTTTATGGACAAGCCATTAAATACGGCCAATGACGCGCCAGCACTGCGCGCTTCCGTAACCGACAATACCAGCTTGGCCTGATCGATGAAGCACTTAGGCGCGTGTTGCCTAAACCCCGACCGGGGCAGCCAACACGTGTCGGACAAACTGGACTTCTCACGCCGACACTTTCCTCAACACGCCAACCGGCAGAAGAATTGGGGATGCGGTTTTTGAGAATCATGCGGATCCCGGCTGAACCATTCGCAGCCGGACCGGCACTTAGTCGACCAGCCAGCGCGCCGGACACAGAAACCGACAGCGATATTGAATGGTTCGACATGCCAGATCCTATACCAGTACCTGGCCTTGCAGTCCCACCGGACGAAGACGTTGGTCCCATATACGCGGCCCCAGAGGAAACACGGGAACGGTTGGCTCAAATAATGAGGGCCAACGTTACGCAAGGCAGACCAGCTTATGCGGACGACTTTCCTGTGTTAAACCAACTGGTTAACGACAATCAATCGACCCCTCGGACTTTACGCCAACAGTGGGACGAAGAACAAGCAGCAGCGGACTAACGGTTGCGCGATGCTGACACCGGACCCATTAGGATGACGATCCTCAGGCTATGAGAAATAGAACCTTATTAGAGATGCCGAGGACATCGATCGTCGCCGAACTAACCGGATCCAAGATCTCAGCCCATTCGACCCAGAAGCGGTCAGGCTGACAGAACAGCAACAGAGCCCTACCCAACAGTTGGTTCTGCTCAAGGAACTCACTCCGAACAGTACGATGCCTACCGGCCAATCGTTAACTGTTTTGGACTACACCACAAGATGGATCCGAGAATTTATCAAAGATTACTGGAAGGTCCAACGACCTGGCCCGTCAACGACGGCACGCCCCAAGGACTTCGACCCAGTAAATGAATGGCGACCATCACCAGTGTCTGCGCCAGCACTTTTGGCCCTGACATACGAACCGGCCGCCTCAACATCAGTTGGACAGCCAATTCCAGCTGATTTGGCCCAGGCCCTAACGGTGCCTGGTCCAACATCAAGCCAAACTGTGGACACTGCTGGAGCTGCTACACCGAACAGCAGCATAGAAATTCCACCGCAGGACGTCGAAATGGACGTGAGCCTGCCTGATAAAACCTTCGACCTTTCGCCGGAAAAGCCGGTCGAATTGGAGTCGACACCAGTCCAACCGGCTGATGAACCGACAAGTCCAATGGCTGTTGATGCACCAACGGTGTCATCACCGCCCACCCCGAAACCAATCGAAGGCGACACATCTGGTGGCACCCTTGTTGTTCGACCAACGGACAGGAAATCCACAGGAGGAAGGCCAGAACCAGCCGCTCCTGCCACAACAAGCGGTCCACAGTCGCCCAGGTTCAAAAAGAAGAAGAGGACTCCCCCAGAAGCCGAGGAGCCTCCTTCGCAGCGGTCACTCCCACCTTGGAGAGGACCGCGTGAAAACCTGGAACTTAACCGTCCAACTAGGCCCACTCTACCAGCGTGGAGTGGTCTGCCAAAGGACTTAGACGTTCCCGGCCCTCCCAGGCCTGGCCCGTCCATACTCAAACCGAAGAAGGCGGAACCACCGACTTTGACGCTTCGTGGCCTACCGGCCAAGAAGAAGAAGTCGCCGCCGAAGAACTTTCCTGGCAAGGGACACGTGCTTTCCCCACCGGAAGCACCAGCAATTCCGTCAGGAATAACTCAGCCATTGCGGGACGAACCTCCACGAGGCATCGCATTCGATTGACTCAAACGGAGTCATGGGATGACCCGCATAACAGGGCTGTAAGCGAGATCATAGAAGTTGACCTACGCTTAAATCTGACTGAGGAGGACATGCGCCAACGACTACGCGCCGGCGATCCAGCACTAACGGACCGTGAGATTGACCGCATCAGCCGAGGTTGTCAATTGATGGTCAAAGAACGGACAATCCTCATCAGAAAACTGATGGCCATGCGGAGCAAAAGCCAGGCCCTTCGCCAACGCAAGTTGCCTAGCGAAATTATTGAGCACGCCATCTATATACGAGGCCCACATATTAATCCAAGGGCATGGACAGTTGAACCGCGCCCACGACCAGGCCAGCCAGTGGAAGACGAACTTCCACCGGAAGAGGCAGAAAGCGAGGACGAACGTCCTCAACTGCCTGCGGCCTTCTGGGGCGTCTCGTTTAGCGAGGAGTCGGAGAATGAAGAAGATTTAGACGAACATATCCAAAGGGCGTTATATGAGACCAGTCAGGTCCGGCCACCTTCAACGAAGGCCGTCAAAAAGGACTTCTCCTGGACGCGCCACATCAACCCCGGCGCGAATGCCCAGCATGCCGGCCATCGAACCGGCTCCCGCCAGGTTCACACCGAGCCGGCCAGGCAAGTCCCCGACCAAAGAGAGGATGGACACCACACCTCCTCAGCAGCCAACCATGACCATTACTGTGGAACGAATCGCAGCACCTACTGTGTCTGCAGGTTCATCACTGGAGCCAGTAACGGTCACGGTCAGAACTCCTGCACCAGTGGTCACAGAATCGGCCAGAATGACGGTGCAGATAACTCCGGCCGTCTCGGACCAAGAAGTGGAACTTGACACGGCCCTGATGCCCATGAGTGCTCTCACTCCTACCGAGTAGAGACACCTATACATCCATGCAGACCAAAACGAGCGACGGCGATATCGATTTCTGCTAACAAAGAGGCAGGAGGCGAAGGAGCAGAATAACATGGAAGAATATGACATGTTATCCGAGATGCTCGCGCCATTAATTTACCGAACGGTAAAAGATTACCGGACCCGTCGCAATCAAAGGGCCTTTCCCCCACCGGAGCAAGACCCAATGATGACTGAAGCCCTGTTGTCAAGTGCCCCACTGATTGTTGTACCGCCAAAAACGCAGGCACCAGCGGCTTCAGAGCCAATGGATACTTCTCCGTCCGGACCTGTGGCCGTAGAGCCACAGCCAAAACCGGTCCAACAGGAGGAGCCACCGAAGGCCACTTTGTCGGCACAAGAATCGGCAGGCCAAAGCCAGTCCGGAACAGGGCCAACGGCCGCTGCTCCGACAATATTGACGAACATGCCCGCCAGTGTCGACGACATACCTTTTGGCCGTCCAGTAACCTTCCCCGTAACCGGGACATTGGACGCCTTGGCACTTGGCATGGGAGTGATCCACTCAGTTAATTCCCAACGGAATAAGCAGCCGAGAAAAGCCAAAAACCCAGAGAGGGCCAGACCGGCCTCTCGTCCAACTTCTCTTCAACCGAGGGCCAAACTGACCACTCGTCCAAACTCCCCTCAACCGAGTGGAAGCCAGGCGGCCAAACCTCGGCCAACATCTGATCCAGAGGCCGAAAGGAACCGCCAAAAGAAGCAAGCGGCCAAGGACAAGAAAAGTCAAGAGGCCAAAATCGCCTAGCTTGAAAAGCGGCTGTCAGGCGATGAAGATGTCCAAGTCCTATCGGACAGTCCAGACAAACCCGCAGAGCCCGCACTAAATCGCTCACGGCGGGACGAGGAGTATGAACCACGCTTCGGGACAGAACCGCCCTCAGAAGAAGTCATGCTTCCCTCGCCCTGGGACGATGAGGCCGAGCTACCGGATCCTGGACCGGAGGCCACACACATAGAGGTCCCAGCGGATCACTATGTGCGATTAACCGTGGCAGCCGCCAGGGCTATGAGGCGCGCAACAGGACGAGACATGTACCAATGCCTCGTCTGCGTCCTCCGGTCCCGTATGAAGTATAAGGAAGAATACCAAGGCCTACCGCCGGCGGACCGTGTACTAACGGCACCCTTTATGCGGCGGATGGTATCTCGGATTCCGGACATGGGACTTTTGGTTCGCACACACCGCGATTGGAACAATATGATGGAATTACATGTGGCCCATCGGCCAGCAGGACTTTCCCGTAGCAGGGACTTTCCTTTCCATCAGATATGCAGGACCATCGCTTACCTGCACAACCCAAGAGGGTCCAACCTGACCGATATCGCCAGGACACTCAATGCCCTCTATTACCAGGGAGAAGAGAACCTGGATAAACTCATTACCAGACTGGCCGATGAGCTAATTGCGCTGGTTAGGGAAGGAACCCTAGAAACGACCAACGCACACAGGGCGGAACCAATTCGCTTCACCATCCCGGGATTCATCCCACAGAAGACCCAACGGTCTCTGTACGTGTCACACGACGTTGACACAGAATGGGATCCGGACAGAAAGAAAGCGGTTGGACCGCCGAAGGACAAGCTGACCGGCAGAGCCAAGGAGGCTTACTTAATCTCCCAAGAGGCCAAACTGCCAGGTCCAAAGAACTTGCCGGTCGAAAAGCCTCCTCGACCATCGGTCACTAGAAGGGAGAAGGCTGCACGGCAAGAAGCCGAAGATGAAATGCGCGCGGCCGGAATCCGACCCGTGCCAAGGGACACTGTGTCACTGCCTAACGCAGCTGGCCAGTCCAGACCTCCTTCACCGACTCCATCAGCCACATCAACTAAGAGTCGAAAGACCACGGCCACAAAGGCCATGGCTGGAAAAAGGAGCGGGAGGAAGGGCCCACCACCACCGGGCCGAGACGTATCGGACTCTGAGGACTCCGAACCGGAGGACTCGGAGGAGGAACAACAAGAAGAGCCGGACCAGGACCAAACTATGGAATCCCAAAAGTCCGACTCGGACGACGATGATGATCAGAGCCCTGGTAAACTTACCATTGACGTCGCACCGGACCACGACATGGAAATCCCACCTGGTGATGAAAATCAGCCACCTAACGGTGACCAGGACATGGAGGACCAGGGCGGCGCAGAAGGCGCCAGTTAGGATCAAAGTAGCGCAGAAGGCGCCGATCGGGAAAGTCAGGCCAGCGTAGGAGACGCTGAGCCAAGTGGAAGCGGTGCACAGCCCGAACGGGACAGAGTGCGAGACTCCACCTCACTAGAATCGAATAACGGTGAGATTCAGTGGACTTTACCCGACCCATGCCCGGCCAAACCGCGCATAGACTATGTGCCGCCACCAAGGACCAATGTGGCGAGGAAATGGGTACGGCGGAGATCCATCAAAGAAGCCGAAGATCTCCAATACGGACGAGACGTGGGCATATATTAAGGCAGCCTTAAAGGTGTTGTCCCAAACGGGTACAACCCTTGCTACAGGAGGCTTGGCATTCCAACTTATCCAGAAATGGAATGGCCCACCAGTCACCAAGTCCAAGGTGATGAAATACATTAGAACGGCCTATGAAGAAGGAGCCATCCTTCGAACCCATCTGCCCAACATGCAGATGTTCTACACGTTCCCACCGGAAAGACGTGACGATGCGCCTCAAGGCTACTGGGAATGGCGGAATGCCATCTTGGCGGTACTGACCACCACGCAACATCCCTTGGGCCTGACAAGAGGCGAAATGGCCAATCAACTCCTTGGACGATACGACGTACAACTTTCGACGTACGATCCTCAGCTGAGTGACGGGAATGAATATCCCCCTAGTCGCCGCAACGGGTTGTACTACCTCAGCGAGGACGTGCGATACATCGTCAAAAAGATGCTGCGCGAAGGCTGGCTCGAGCAAACTGTTGACGAGCCAGAAGCCCAGCAGCGGTACCGGATGAAGAATAACCCACCAGACCGATACGGCCCTCGTCCCACCGGACCCGCCTCCTTGGCCTCAACCAAGTCCAAGAAGAAGCGGCGTACTTACCATCAGTGACCTAGGCGTAGAATTCGCATAGGGTCTAGGGGGTGAACCCGATATAATTCACCGGGCAAGGAAAGCCTAGTTAACAAATCACACTTAAAATCATAGGGACGTAAAATATAGGGCGTAATTATCATAGGGACTCGTCATAGAAAGTGGACTTAACCTCATTCTGCAAGTTTCATTTCTGTTACCACAGAGAATGGGACTTACACCACAGCAGAAGTATGAACCGCGATGTTCGGACTGCAGGCGCAACAGCGGAGACCATTTAAACCGCCGGGACAACGCCCCACGGGAATTGTTCCCTTGCGCATATCATCTGCGGCCGGGCTTCCGCGACGAGAGTGATAGAGCCTACTGCTTCTACTTGGAAGTGGTGAGAGGCAACTTTGATGCATACTGCCACATGACCAGCCAAGATGGAAGCCACCTGTTTCCCCTACTGAGGGACCATGAGCAGATAGAGATCTACGATCTCTATATGCAACGCAGTGGCAACCGACAACCTGGCTGGAGCAGCACCGGAACTCAGATTCCTCCACTCAGCCAATCGGCTCGAGAACGGAAAGAGCAACGAGACCGGGAACGCCGAGCCCGTAACACGGGTTCTGACCAGTCCTCAGGGCGCGGCCCAACGGCCGCCCCGAAAACATATGGACATCAGCGGCGGCCATCGTCAGGCTCTCGATCCTACGGATATGAGATGCCCACACCGACGGCATATAACCAGATCCTGGAAAACATCAACAAAGCCATGGTTGACCAGGTGGCCAAGCAGCTGATGGAAGGTGGATTGTTGGACGCCCTGAAAGGACAGTATCCGCCAGCGCGTACCGAACAGTATGCGCCAGTGGCACCGCTACCGCGAAACCCAGATGACTTACGTCACCAGATACAGAGCCGCAACCAGGACCAAACGGGCCGCCGTAGCCAGCCCGAGGAGCGCCAAACGCGCACATCACCCGGAAAACGGAGCGAGGCAGAGTCCAACTTGGTTGTCGCTCAGTCTACCAAGCGACCAGAACGAAGTGTCAGCTCGGTGGCCCACAACATTAGCATCCAGTTCCCAATGGATACGGAGTCCGCACCGCCGTCATCGGACCCACCGGCCCGATAAGACGCAAGCGTCAGTGCCACGGACTTTGACCCATATAAACATGCTGAGGACCAGGGCATCAATATCCGGCCACGTCCCCATCGGGAGGTGACGGACTACATCATGGGCGCTATCCCATACCCTAGGGAGCGATGGGCCCAACTTAACGCCATGGTCCAGAACTTGCAAACCTTCGTCATCCGGTCCGGCCTCGAAATGGAGATGCAGAAAAAGGAGTGGCCCCGTGCTTTCAGCATGGCGGAACACACCGAAAACCGCGAGGGCTATCCAATGGTCCGCGACAATGCTCTATCGAGCATCACGGACGTGAACTTACTTGGACAGCTTATCACCCGACCGGACTGGAACGACTTGGGCCAACTGCACATAAAGGACGACCAACTCGATGTCGTCAAATACCTGGCCCAGTTTGTCCTACCGGACGCAAACGCCAGCTTTATAGTCGCAGCCTCACGAGCCGCCATGGAAATCCCATGCAAGCCGGCCGATCACAAGGAGGCCCCAGGGACGTACACTTACTCGTACAACGGCACGATGATACGCATCTTTGCCGCCAGACTGGGACACCTACGGTGCCACTGGGACCTTGAAGTTGCCTACCGGCAAGGGAAGATCATCCCTCGATTACTGACTCAGGTGGCTCTCCTTGGAAACCAAGTCCATGAAATCGAAGCGGGAGTCAAAATCCAGAGTGCCCTGAACGTTTTCAGGAGCCGCGCCAAAGACTACCGTTATCGACATCCAACGGACTTCGACGACGGAGCGGAAGCGTTCGTTAATCGAACGGCAGCGCGGAAACTTCCAACGAAGTTTCGCACTCAACGATCCTCAACAGGATCGTCCGCACACGTCCAGACCCAGGCCGAACAGTCTGGCCCAGAAGTCCAGCCGACCAGCACCTCCAGCCAACATCAACATAACCTTACTGAACAGGAATTGGCGGACATGGAGGAAAGCGTCGTTGACCCACTCAACCCAGGGTTGGGCGACGGCGACCAAGCTGGACAAGAAGGGCAGGATTAGGCCAACGGCCATTCCTGCATGTCGGCCCTAGAAATGGACCGACATCGGCTGAACCAGACTTGAACACCATGGGTACAATCCAACGGTTGTTACCCTCGCCTAACAAACGTGGCTTACGGCCATGTATCGTCTACCTCACCGGACCTTAATCCCTGGATCTTAACCGGATTCCCCGGATAGGCTTAGGCTTAGCGGCTGGGACCATGAATTTGGCTCGGCCATCCCAGACCATCCGACGGAGTCCACCGGACCGAACTTGGCGCAAGGCCTGGTTCACCGGCATGGAAAGGATCCAGCGCCCAGAAGGCGGCGACGGCCCGCATAGAAGTTGCGACAAGCCGTGGATCGATCCTGGCCCGCATAGAAGTTGCGACAAGCCAAGGATCAGCCTGGCCCGCATAGAAGTTGCGACAAGCCAAGGCCAAGTCCTGGCCCATAGAAGTTGGACCAGGCCCGCTGTGTGTCCAACGGACCATATGCGGCTCACGAGTTTAGTTGCCATACCAGGCAACTAGGATAAGTAAGTAAGGGAGCCACATAGAAGTTGTGGTACACCCACTTTGCATGCCACGTCCAACATCCTCGCCACGGACCGCCCAGAGGCCAAATGAGGATGCTTCTAGTCAGCAGACCGACTCCTTTGTGGAAAACGCCTACCGGCGCCCACAACTTAATTTTTTGGAGTTTGGCCCGGCTAACCTGACGTTTTCGTCAGAAGCCACTTAATTTTGTTATAACCACGGTCTCAAGGAAAATTGCCTATCTGACTCATCGGACATGGTAGCTAACTCATGGCCCACGGCCAGTGAGACGGACCAGACCTAACAAGTCCGTAACTTTGGACCGTCGAAAAAACGACTAAGTCCATTTGGCCCGCCATCAACCTTGGACCGTCAAAAAAACGACTAAGTCCATTTGGCCCGCCATCAACCTTGGACCGTCGAAAAAACGACTAAGTCCATTTGGCCCGCCACCAATTTTGGACCGTCGAAAAAGACTAAGTCTTTTGGCCCGTCCAACGATGTGGCTCATCAAAAAACGACTAAGTCCACATCGGAGAGCCAAAACCTGGCCACATCGGACTTCCGTGTCCAACACCTGCCAGAGGTAAGCCCCATTACAATGGAACCTAGGATCCCGCCCAAGGCATGTCAAAACCGAGTTTGGACCGCCCTAACGGGTTTGGTCCTCTATACCACTTCGGTCCTGGGACTTAGAAAATTTTTCCATTATGGCCCTCCTGGACTTAGAAGATTTTTGGCCCGAGGTGCATGACCAAACCGGCATGAAGGGCCAAACCCGACCAAAATGGACCACCTTAACGGGACTGGTCCAAAGCACCAATTTTGGCCACTGGGAAGGAATCCGACAGGACTCCCACTCCCGCCACACCAGGGACAACCCTAACGGGTCAGGTCCAACAGAGGCATGTCAGACCAAAGCATGGCCATCCTAACGGAATCGGTCCAAGCACACTAATTTGGTCACAAGAGCACCTCTCCTGTCCAGAGGCATCACTTTGGCCCATCATGGACCGCCCAACCGGGCTTGGTCCACCATACTTTAACAAGGAAGGGGACAACTTGTCCTTGCGCATGCAACCGTGCCTTCCATATACCGCACCGCTGGATTTACTTTACTGGATCCCTGTGGACATCTCTGGGAACCGTCGCCCCGGATCTACAGGACCAGACCAATCCTATCGGATAAAGCGGACCGTTGACTAGGACCCGTGTGGACAGAATCTGCCCTGTGGTAAACCTAGTCGGAATAAGCCATTTTTCGTCTAGTTTTTTAACCAAACCTGGTTTTTCTAGACTTTATTAACCAAAGAAATTGATGTTTTTATTTAGCCAAATAACCAAAGGAATTGGCTTTGGGATCTCTAACTATGATCTTACTTTCTTAAATTCTCACCGAAATTGTGATTTTTCTATTTCGATGTTTAACCAATGAGCCTTATAAACTTTATTATTTTAACTGTTCGACCAAACCAAGCCTTCAAACCACACTTGAACCCCCTGCAACCAGAGTGCACTCCAGATTTCGGCCGTTCGGTGCACTGCACCGCGGGTCTGGAGCAACCGACCCTAACGGGTTTAGAGACAAAGTGGCATCCGGCCCTACCGGGTATCGGATCCTGGCACCCTACCGGGTTGGCCAGGGGCAGAGTCGGAAGGTGCTCGCAGGAGCTCCCACTCCCGCCCAGAGGCATGTCAGAGACCGCACACTCGAGGCGGTAGACACCTCTTGTGGCTTTGCTCTGTCGCCCGCCCGCACATGGCTACTCCATTCGTGCCGCGCTATTACGCTGCTCACTCAGCGTATACTTTGTCTACGCTGACCAATCAGCGTATTTCTGCACTCTTGGGGGCGTAGCCCAGCGTTTACGAGCGATTCTATGCTTTACGACATCAGCTGTTGCATACCTGCAGCACGCCGAATCATTATCACGATTCTTACGAGCTCGCTGGCAGCTACTTTCCACAGCATATGCCGCATTGGCTTTTTCTGTGTTTGTTTGTGGTTGCTTTATTGTTTCACAATAAAGGCTATTTGCCCCATTTTCCATCTGCTTCTGTGTCATATCTGACAACAGCTTGAGCACTACCTCTTCCGCTTCCTTACCTTTACGTGTAGTCCCTTTATGCCAATGCCAGTAAAGTGACCTTAGAGCCTAATAAATTACGGTATATTACGTATGTATATTATGACTCCGTACTTTACCGCGAACTGGATTTCTCTCAGTTTTTGACCATATCTTTCTAAACATATTTCTTAGAGAAGTGTTATTTGCAACAAATTTGGAAGTTAACATTACAATAAAAAGAGCAACTCTGTAGTAAATTAACTTTGGAGCATGTATTTATAGATACCATTTTTCGTCAGCCCACTGTGTGGTACATTTCGTGGATTATCACCTCTGTGTGTGCCCACCCCGGACGAAATTTCGCTTAAACCTCGCTCCCGTCTGCCAATGCACGCCAACGTGCATTTTTCTAGGATAAACAACGAATCAAACACTAACTGCTTACTATTTTTTTATATTTTTAAACAAGAGTCACTGACAGTCTCTACAACCAACTTGAAAAAAAAACAGAAACGAAAAAATTGTTATAGTAAGGAAGTATGTACAGAGACTGTACAGTAAACTTAAGAAAATTAATTATGGCAAGAGCTTTGCAAGAAGGAGCAATTATGGCCGGAGCACTGCAAGAAGGAGCTTTAGTACTAATTTGAACAACGACAGTGCAATCTGGGCAAAATGTAACCAAAGAAGCGTCAGTTTTCGTAAGGCAAGTGGTTGAAATTATTGCACATTATTGACTCCCATAATGCTAGGAGTAAAAAACTAATTAAACTGTTGAGCCTCGTTTGGACGATCAGTTACTTGGGTGTCTGGTTGCGGGCAATGACCAGGCGCACCTCTTTCGGTTCCCCTTCGACCATGGCAATAACATCCGCTACCGGCAAGTCTTCTGTGCGCATAGGGACCCCTTGAACGTACACATACATCAGCCAGTCCCCAGTGACAAGGAGGCGGCTAGCCGCAGAATTCTCAACCAGTGCATGAACCTGTAAAACATGTCAGCACTGCTTATTGGAATTATCTTCACCCATGCCTTAAATAACTAATTAACATGCCTTAAATAACCATCCCTTGCAACCTTACTGCGAAACGAAGCAACGATGCGTAAATATAGAAGTACGATTTCTTTGGAAACGATTGTTTCTGTTGTTTTCATCAAAGCTTTTGTTTCTTTACAATTTACAATACATCCAAACAGCATAGGAAAACGACGATGATAAAGATTGGTAGCATCCATTTAAGCACTGTTCAGTTACCTTGTCAGTGATTCACAAATGCAGGTTATGCAGCGCGCGACAGCGGCATTGCAACAGTAAGAAAGTCGCTCGATAGCGGCGCTTTCGATACAGACTAAGCAGTTTTTCTTACAGCCTGATTAATGATTATCGAGGTTCTTCTTACCAGAATACAGCTTAGGACAAAATGGTCGCATACCCAACATCTCCACATTCAGTACGAATGCAGCGCAGTGCACTGTACGACTGAGTTCAAAATATCCGTTTCGTATAAGTGCACTGCACCGCTTGCGTACAGAATGCTGGGTATGGGGCTATGCGACCATTTAGTCCTACATTGTACTTGCGAAAGCACTGGCAAAACGACAAACGTTCAATCTAATGTTATAAACGCAATGGGCGCAACTTTCCACAAAAACAGTACTAAGAACATACTCGAAATGTGCATTGCACGTTCCCTGGCTTTAGTTTAAGCCTTCGGATGGCCCACTTAAACAAGCTTTATTGGTATTAATATGCGAGTTCTATCTGGAACATTTTTTCGTTCCGCTACTAGCACTTTCTGCTTTTTACGCCACTACGGCGGTGAAAATTTTAGGATCTGCAATGATCTACAATTAATCATTACCATGCTGTGCTATCTTATCTGCCGGAAGTCAAATAAAAGGTTTTACGCGCTGGGGACGGAAGCCGGCAATGGCTTAAGAAATAGTTGGGCTCTGACCTCTTCCAACGGTTAACAACATGCCGACATTTGTGTCCGCCCTCATAAAAAAGATATGGAAACAGCACATACTGTAGCCGCGCGATGAGTTCGTACCACTTTTAGGTCCGGGCGCTGCCTGCCTCCGGTCGGACAGCGAACACGTTACACAGAACGTGCTATAGCGTGTGCGACGTTTTCCGTATACCAGACTCTGTGTTGCAAACTCATCGCGCGGCTACAGTACATTAAAAGCAATAAATTTATAAATTTGTACGCTGGTTACTGAAAGACTCTAACTGGAATATCATAAGTACGGAGCAAGAACCAAAAAAACTCGCTGAGCTGGCAACACATACATATGTCAAACTTTAACGCAGGAAAGTTTTTCTCACCAGTGGGAAGGGTCCACCAGCGTCGCCACTGTGAGGCATTCGCAGATCAAATCCTAACTGATTTCCGTCGGTTTTAGGAACGCTGAGATGGAACACGTCAAAATCGCCCTCATTAGCAACCCGCGATTTCGCCAATTCGATTATTCCTTCGAGTTTCTGCTTAACCGCAAATGAATTCCCCGGTTCTGCAGTACCTACAGTTTGCAACGGTTATTTAGATTAGCGTCTTGCTTTCTTAAACGCAAGCGGCGAAACTTTCGCGTAAACATAGTACACCGGAACGCATTATTTACGTTAATAAATACAGTGTGTGTAGTCACTGTAGTGGTACGTGTCATCAGCTAGTGCTGCCATTACGCTCAGCGCATCTTCTCACCTTGTAGCAAACAGTATTAACTATGGTTCCTATGCCAGCGATACCGACAACCGAGAAAATGTTCACTCCAGATAAATGGTGCGTGAGTGGGCGTTTTCCTCTAAGGAGCCGTAAAGTTTTGTTCTTATCTAATCGCATCTCCGTGTTGTTCTTTTCATGACCTGTATTTTAGTGTGCACTTTGTTTGTACTTGCATCGTGATACTTATTAATTGTAGTGCATTAACTACCAAGCTGACTACCAAGAAATGGTACTTAAATGACAGTACTAGGATAGCATCAGGTCCTTCATAAAAGAGGTTGTAATTGCAGAAGTTTTCAAAAGTCAGTTGTGGAAATTATCACCTTCGATCTCGACCCTGGTCAGTCCATACTGCTCGCTCAGCACGTCCAGGTTTTCTCTGTATTGGGATGCTGCAGCACAATGGTACACAAATTTACATTACTTGAATATTCGAAAATGCTAAAAACATACAGTTTGCAACCCAGGGTCATCCTATCGCGTACCGATTTGAGTGGCCAAATCATAGTTGACGTTCAAGACGTGCAAGTCGTTCCATGCATGCTTTGCCGCACTTTCCAGGCGCTGATTCATCTGGAAGGTGCCCGTTGTGCGACATGGACCAAAATATGGACTCGTGGCATGGAAGTCCACGTCAGCGAAGAATTTTAAGTCGTGGGTACGGAACAAGCTATGAAAACAAGCAAAACACAACGCTTCACGAAACGCAAAAAAACGCGCATAAGTGCAGATAAGTTTTAGTTTTTACTCATGAGTTTTCAGCTCTTTTTTAAATGGAATTAGGTGAGCATCTGTCCCATGGCACAAAAGCGCCAACAATGGGCGTACTGGCCCATCAGTGCGCCCTTTCCGCATGAGTGCAAAACTGCGCAGCGTGCGTTTCTTGGCAATCTCATCCAATCTAGCCGCTTCCACTAGACGAAAATATTTCGAAATGCAGAGCATAGTTAATCGCTTCGTTACAAAGTACATGACATTATGACATTTATGTACAGTACATAGTAATTGTGTTTCACAGCACTGCAAGATCTCACTTCTTGTCACCACTACCAAAAACTTGTCTTCTTTCCCGCGGTCCTCCCACATGGCCCGCAGCCGCGCCACGCCACTCCCCACATCCTTCTTGCCGGTTTCCAAGATATTACTGCCAGTCGCCATCTACAGGAAATGTGTCACAAACTTATTTCCTCGACAACAACCGTACTACACTGTCATAATCAGTAACCAATGTCAAATAGAGGTAAGTACGAGCAGCGTTGTACGCAGTCCACGGATTTATTGCGGATAATTATTACTATGTTTTACATTAACAGATTAACTTTAGCTCAGTGCCGTTATTCTGGCATTCACTATCATCAACAAAATTTGCACCTCTGGAAGGCTGTCATTGGGTTGCGCTGAATGTTCGAAAGCGAGCCAATTACAGAAGCAAAAGCTAGAGATTTAGCAATTTGCTGGAATGAATGCAGTTTCATTATCCATCAAACTTCATACGGAATTACAGTATTCTTAAAAAACTATAGATTTCGAAAATCTAACTTTAACCTTAAAAGTGAAGTCAGTGTATGTTTACGCGCTTTTGCGTTTTGTTTCATGGCCAGGGCGCCGCTTGGCGGGATGCTCTGCCATTATCTTAATTTGTGAAAATCATACAACACACCACCCGGTATTTTAAAGCGACGAAGAGCTTAATAAACTGACCGCAGCTGCGCTTTCGGCTTGTTATGCCACTTTACTTAGAAGTTAAAGCCGAGATTCAACCAAAATCGTGGTTACTCTGTACTTAGCTGCTCGCATCCCCCACGAGTGATAGCGGCTCTTCAAAGGTCAAAGGTGCCGCCGTGTAGCCAGCCTTGCGCTGCCCAAACAGCCGGCTTGTTTTATTACTGCGTTACGATACAACAAACAGACAGGACAAAGCTTGCCTACCGGACTTTCCCACGCCATGCGACTGACATTTCTTTGCAGTATTTTTTTAACGTCTCACGCCAAACTTCGGGGACCAGACAGCGACGATGTAGCAGCAGCTACCTGCTGCCAGGCAGGCTGCCATGTAGCAGCAAGCTAAATAGCGGTTTTCGAAAAAAGCGCTCCATTTCTTTTAGTCTCGCGATCGGCGATAGTGAAGTTGTTCGTACTAATTTACGGATGGTAACGGCAAGCGGGAGTGAAGCTTTAGAAACCTGTTCTGCCATGCAACGAGCGACGCATTCTGGGTATAGAAAGATCCTATTTATGCTACTTGGGATGATAGTAACGTTACTTCCAAAGCAATTCCTATTATTGCCTATGCAATTGTCAAATCTTTTTGCACCCCTTTCCTACAAAACAGGCAAGCTTGCGGCGAAATACTATACTCTGTACTTCCATTTTCTACTACAGAGTAATCTTCTTCCATACAATCCACAGTACAAAACCCATGGCACGCATGTAGTACATGTATTCTCAAACAACTAAAACAACAGCACAGTGAAATTTCCCCCGTCATCTAGCACTGTAGACATAGATGACCTCTCTGTAATCCTAATTCTGAAAGCAACTTGCAAAATTGTACAACAGCTCTGAAGCCTCTGATTGTGTTTGGATCCGTCAGCCACTGTGCTACAGCATCCTGACATACCGAAAAGTCATACAGAATTCACAGCAACACATATCTCTTGCAGTCTCATTATAACAAGACGTTGTTTGTATTAAATTATTAAAAATACACAAGATAATAACGATAAAGCAATCAGAACCTTCAGTAATCTGCTGTCCTGGTCTGATATGTGGCCATACAAAAAACCACTTTCGCGAGTTTTATTTTCTGACACTAATACTGGTTACACACCTTCTGCGCTAGAACAGTAAATTAAAAACCGTTATACAACACTAATATTTAAATAGGTAACGCTTAATTAAAACAATTGACAAAAGAACAATGTTTAACGAATTTATGACATTGCAACTGCTGCTAGTTTATCTACGATGTTTATCGACTGGTTTCTTTTGTAACTGCCTGAAATCACTACGACTGCATGCCGGCTCTAACTCTGACCAACACTGGTCACGTATGAAACAAGCAGAGTAGCTAGCTTATGTTTAAAAACTTTCTCAAGATTGCTCCGTTATTAAGGAACTAAATTAATTCGTACCTTTCGTTCTTTTTCAAACAGTGTCCACTTCCGGTCAGCAGTAATAACTACTAATGAAAACCGTCCCTGTTCCTCGCACAAAAATGAGTATAAAAAATTATTCTTGAATCAGATTTAAAAAAAATTCTGAAACGGTGGAGATTTGTTAAAAGAATCGCTAACGAATAAGGACGACCAAGCAACAACAACCGTATAATGTTGTGCAGCCGGGGACACTCACTGTGACAGTGCAGCGGCTGCAGCGCTCTGTAGTGAACTGTGAGTAATGATACTCGTACTAACAGGCTCTGCCTTGCTGTAAGTACGTACACCGCACGACCATGCATGGTCCCCCGCGACCATGCAGAGCCGACAGCACTGTGCCTTTGCAGAACTGGACTGCCGAGGGCTGAAGCTAGCATTAAGCCGCGGTACCTGTGCTCTCGTGAATATGAAGACGCTACCACGGACCACGGTACAGTCTATGAGCGAATCGCGGAAACGTATCCCGGCAATCTCGGAAAGTAGTTTCTTTTTATTTGGTACGTATAGCAATTCGATGTTTTGAACGATTCAAAACCGCACCCGGACAATTGGGAGTGTGACATTTCGCCGCACTTAAACTCGACGCGCGACTTTTCGCCTAGAAGACGTTTCGCCGCCGGACATTCAGACGCTGGGACACTTCGGTTTGGGACATCATGCTTTGAGACATTTTACCTTTACGACATTTCGACGCAAGACATCTGGTCGCGGACAAATCGTCTAGGGACATTTCGAACGATGCGACTAATCGCCGCAAAGTAATTCACCGCGCTTAATTCTCAATAGTTTTTCAGTTTTTTAAGCTTGTTCTAAGTTTTTCTTAGGCTTCCTTAGTCTTTCTTAGACTTTCATAGGTCTTCTCGTGCTTTTTTAGATGTTCTTAGGTTTCTTAGGTTTCTTAGGTTTCTTAGGTTTCTTAGGTTTCTTAGGTTTCTTAGGTTTCTTAGCTTTTTTAGGTTTTTTAGGTTTCTTGGGTTTCTTAGGTTGTTCGCGTGATTTTGTTGTTTTTTTATTTTTCCCTATACTGACTCTTGGAGTTAGCTTAGTAAATTATTTATCGGTTTGTCGAAATGTCGCTGCGTCGAGATAACCTTGCGGCGAAATTTCCTTGCTTCGAAACGGCCATGCGACGGAAAGTCTCGCGGCGTAAAGTCCTACCGACGAAATGTCCTGCGACGAATCGTCGCGGGGCGAAATGGCCTTGCGGCGAAATGTCTGCGACCGAAAGTGCTGCGACTAGTTGTCCGCGGCGAAATGTCACGGTGCCTGCAGTGATCGAAATTCCGTGTTACCTTTTTGATTCAACAAATTCAAATAAGTAGTTATCACTTAACGCAAGCGTCTGCGTAAAAGTTTGGTTTGCAGCATACTCGTCCGAAAAACAAGGCTTGACAAATTGATATGGCTGACCGTCACCAAAACAAAACCAGCGGTAGACAGCGTGCTCAAAGCAATGCAAGTGCCACCTTCAAAAAAAACCATGTATCCATGTAGAAAAATCGGTGGGCGGTTGTGTACTATTCCATAGCGCTTTTAATGGCCCCGCAGTTCCATAGGTTTGTACAGCGAAATTTGTGAGTGACCCTGGATGAAGGTCCGATCGGCTAGTGTCAAATTGGCAAAAGCCGGAGCACAGAAGTAACAAGTATTTTGTGCGGATAGCAGGCGTTATTTGTTCCAAGAGCCAGATATCAGTTGGCCGTCGACTATCGTGTTCAACTTCGGCAAACATCACAGCGTTGGCAAAAACCGTTCCAAGTACCTAAAAATCTAATAACGATCAGCATCGAAAGTACTAAATAGCACATAGCAATGCAGCGAAAAGCGTACCCGGTACCCCCAATTACAGATCTCTGGTCATTCATCATCCATTCGATGGAAAAGGTACACGATTCCGTTCGAAGACGTTTGACGAGCTTTTCAGTGTCTTAGGTAATCTACAAGAAAAACCACACGCTGCTAATAAAATATTTTTAAGTGGTGTGGCGGTTTGGGGATGATGTTGCAGCAGAATATCGATCTTCTCGTATTCCCTAGTCCATACACGTTCGCGAAGCAGTAGCTACGATTAGCGCACCCATCACACGCAGTGGCACCGCTGCATTGCTCAACAGAACCAGATTGAATCCGTCAATAACTTTCTCATTGGTAAAATGACTGCCCATAGCCCAATATAGTATGCTGGTGTGATCATATAATAGAAGTACCGAAGAAGTACCGAAAGGAAGAAAGAAGTAAGTTTAACCAGCCGAATTCGTGGCTCAGGATGGTGATACCGTTTAACACGTCATTCCACTCTCTACAAAAGTCCGCCAAAGTCTTCTGACGTGCTTCGAAGGCCTGTTTAAAGCTGTTTTTGTCAGCTGATTAAATAAGATGGCCGAAAACAGGACAATACTCTCCAGTATCCGTTTCCAGAGGAAATGAACTATCCAGAACACACAGCACAGAGTCGCAAAAACATAACGGACGGTGCCACACTTCCCTGCCACTACGTTATAGAATTCTGCAAGGTCATTCATACAAAAGCGTTGCTGGCTGGGACAATAACGAAGCTACCAAGAGCGGTAAACTGAGTCCACATTATTAACGTCGAACGTTTTCCTTTAATCCCCATCACACAACATACCAGCGTACAAAACAATCCCGGCACTGATTACATCCAACACATACAAAATAATTTCAAGAAAGTTTATGAAAGCGCAACTAGAGATATAATCGTACACTAAGTACAGCACTGAACGGACACACAATACAGGCGCGCAAGACACACGCCGTGTTATTACACGGGGCAAAAGATCAAAAGAGGAGTGCCCAGGGATCCATAAAACTACCATAACATACCAACACGTTCTAATGAAAAATATATAACACAGATACTGTCAGGCGGTAAGAATGGTGAACCAGCAGAGTTCCTCGTTCAAGACGTTCACACAAAAAAGTGCGTCATTCCACTGTCGACACAAATCAGTCCATGACTTCTGCGCTGCTTCAGGTTTCCGCTAAATTTTGTTTGCCAACTGGATAATTAAAACGGCCAAAAAAAGACTTGAGTTTCCATTTCCATGATAAAGCCCTTTTTAAAGGTTTACTACCGTTCTACAGCTTTCCCTGTGCTCTTGCCATGGTCATACCGATTAGCAGTAAGAAGTTACAAAAGATTTTCAAAGAGTTTTGCAAAATGCGCCGTCATTAGTCGTGTCGCTTTATGACTTTCCGTACTGTTGACAAATAACTTAGGAGCTGAGTTAATCACTGGATCTTCTGCGTGATGCAAAACCGTGAGAATGGTGCTGGAATGTTGCTTATGACAGCAGGGTTCGTGAGTGTTTATTCGCGTCAATACCCTTCAACAAAAGTCAGATATCGTGGTTGACCTGTAGTAGGGTTTGCATGGCGAACACTGTTTAAGTTTGTAAATTTCTCGTTGTGTACGTTTACCGCGAACATTCTGGATGCTGGAGAGCGGATGCCCTCATATACCACAGTCATGTTTGCGCACAGAAATAGTGTAGAACTGTTTGAAAAAATTGGTGCTCGGCATGGAAGTATGAATGCATACGGTAGTCCATCAAGTTTTTCAAAGATAAATTGTTAAGGTCGCGCCTTGTGCAGATCCGGTCTTATGTATCCAGTCTTTCATTTTTGCAAGAAGCTTTTGGTTCCCTGTTTATTCTAATATTTGTTGTTTACGAGAACAGCAACAATAATCTTTTATGAAAAAAAAAACATCAGAAGAACAAATGGCTATTATCCGGCTTAATTGTGGTACTCTGTCCAGAGAGCAGCGTTATTTGTTCCAAGAACCAGTCAACATTTGGTCGTCCTCTATCATGTCCAATTTCGGCAAACATCACAGCGTTGGCGAAAATCGTTCCAGCCAGCTGAAAGTTTAACGATGAGAAACAGCCAAATAAGAAACCAAGGCAGTATGAGAAAACATACCCCCAAATATAAATCTCTGGTCAGACATAATCCCCCGATGGAAAAAGTACGCGCTTCCGTTCTCAGACGTTTTACCAGTCTCTGAATGTCTTGACTGCTGTCAGTGGCATTTGCCGAATGAAAATTCAGTGTCGGTAAGGCGGAGGTCATCTACAGAAAAATTGGACATTTTAAATAAAATAAATATTTTTGGTGTAAATTTTGATGATCATGTTCTGCTTGATTCTGGGAATTTTCTTCATACATATTCACGAAGCGCCACGAACAGCGCACCCATCACACCCAGTGATACCGTGGCATTGCCCAACAAAACCGGGTAATATCCATCGATTAATTTCTCATTAGCAAATGATTGTCCCACATAATATGCTGGTGTTATCACATAATACAAGTACTGAAAAGCAGTAAGAAGGGTAAACCAGCAGAATTCCTGGTTCAAGATGTTCACACAGCAAAGCACATCATTCCACTCTCGACAAAAATCAGTCAGTGACTTCTGCGTTGTTTCAAATTTCCAATTAATTTTGTTTACCAACTGAATAATTAAAGCGGCCGAAAACAGGACTAGAGTTTCCAATATCCGCTTCCAAAGAAAATGAACTCTCCAAAATATGTAGTAGAGAGTCGTAAGAACGTAACAGATCACGTTGCATGGTTCTGCCACGGCCAAATAATATTCTTGGAGGTCATACAAACAACAGCAGTAAAACTGCGTAATCGACTGGAATATTAACCAAGCGGCGAACAGTAAAAACAATTTCAGCTTGTCTTGTTTATCGAAGAATTGACTGTACTTGGCGTCAACATCGCCCATTACACGCCGAACGATCTCCCCTAATCTCCATCCCGCTCGCACAGCATACAGTACGGTACCGGCACTGACGACGTCCGAAGCGTACATAACAACTTCAATAAAATTAATGAACTCGTAGCCAACGGTATAATCGTATAGTAAGTAACACTGAACGGACACCACAATCGTAGCTTGTAAGGCAGCGAACGCTTTGCACGCCCAAGTTAATAAGCGGGACGAAAAAATGTCATCCGGAAAGTTGGTAAAGCCCATCATCCATAGCACTACCAGAAGATATCGGTACGTTTTGCTAATAAAACCTTTTGTAAAAGGTTTGGTTTCGTTTAACAGCATTGGACTGGTCCGCGTCATGGTCATACTGATAGCCGATTAGAAATTAATTTTCAAGGATCTTACGCAAATGAGCCGCCACTATCCGTGTCTTTTTGTGGTTCTCTGTATTATCGAAAAATAACTGAGGAGTTGAGTTGTTATATACTTACACGATGCAAAAGCGTGATCATGTTGCTGCATTGCTGCCGATGGCAGGAGCGTTTATATTTGTAAAGATGATCGGCAAAGCAACTCGATTACGTATATGGGACATTTGCGAATGTAAATTGTGTTTGTGTAAATAGCCCTCCCTTAAGTCCTGCTTGCGTAGAGGAGGTTCAGGCCGGGAAATATGTCATACTTATGGGAATAAGAGAACTTCGCATCAGCCTTACTTTAATAACAATTACAGGCTATAGAAGTATCAGTTTTAGTTGATTACAGTCTACAGATACAGTATGTATTCTGTAATCCTAATGTTCTATACAATATGACAGTTAGCATGTTTCCCATTAAAGGCGCGCATTATCCACCGCTCCCAAGCTTTGGCCTTAAAAAATACAATACCGAATCCACAAGAAACTTATTCTAGGCTTCGGCAGCAATATCAATATGGTTTCATCTCTTTTACCAGCGCCCAAATTAAGCTAACGATCCTTGTAAATCACTTTCCAAGCGAACATAAAAAATTATTATTGCAAAAATTTAAGGTCACGTGGACAGCCTCTTAGTACATAGTCACAAAGTGATAGTGGCCTTCCTACACAAATGAGGATTGTGTTCGAATAGAAACAGGCTTAATCTTTCCGGTATCAAATTCATGCGCGATCGCATGGTTTAAATATTTCATAGTTTCGTGCCGGAGTGGCACTCCGTTTATAGTGAACACCTATTAATATGTTTTTTGACAGGTACAATATTGTTATTAATCTGACCAAAGCCATAAAAACAATTGCTGCCTATTTTTCGATCAGCTTGGTAGTATCATGGCGGCATATATCTGTACAGAGTAGCGATCGGCGGCGGAAGTTGTACGGGCTGTTTATAAGTACTCAGTAATATCGCGGAATCGATAATTTTGTCTGGCTTGCACAATGGCTCTAATACGCCAAGATTATAAACGCAATACATTCCGCACAGCATGCAGAAGCGGTCCTTCTCTTCATATGGAGCTACGGTCAATTAGCTGTTATCGTTGTTATTGGTATTATAATCAGTACCATCAGGTAATCAGCTGCTCTTGATGACGCGATCACCGTTTCCCGCGTGTGACCTACGAGATAGTTTGATTTTCTCGAAATCCATCCGAAAATGCCTTTTGAGATAATTAACAAAGAGCACGCACAACCGTCTCGTCTTCGTCTTCCGGCGATGGCAGTGCCGCTTTGTTCCGCAACCAGTTGTTGTGAAAGTTTCTGTTGGTTGTTGCAAAGATAAACGGCGGACGAAACGGACTTCCGTTCGATCCATCGGTCAGGTATTTATGCCCTCGTTAGTCTTCCCATGGTCGTTTGATCTTGCAGCGAGTGACTTTATTTAATTATTTACATAATATCATATCGGTATCTCTGCGTGGGACTATGCCATTATAACTGCATTAGATGGATCCCAGCTTTTGTCGCACTCTGTTGTCCGAGCTATTTGATTACCGGACTGAAATACCTAGTCCGAGAGCAACATACCTTCCTGTGATCTTCTACGCCATCGTTGCTGAAAATGCATTATTTGCCTGGCATTGATTGCGGACAATATCGCCTTATATTTCTGCAACCACGGATTTTCCCGGTTGCACCGCTATAAAACACAGAAACTTATAGAAAATGTTTATTCCGTTATTTCCTCGTCACAGCCATGTTCAACAGCACCAGCGTAAATTTCTCCTCCAGTTTTTCCAATCAAACCCTTACATCACCGCCGCGTGTAATATGGCCGTTCGACTCCATAATGACTTTAACCTGCAGCATCCTCATGGCCATCCTAAACTCGGTGCTGGCTGCCGTATTCCTCAGCAAACCTGATTTGCGCTCTTCTTTTGCATCCTATCTAACCGCCCTCCTCATTTTCAACGCCCTGGTTTCCATCCACGGATTTCTTAACGTCGTCAAATCGCGCTATCCCGTGTATATGCGCAATCAACGTTTATGCGATTTCCGCTTATATGTTTCCTGGGTGATAACCGGAATCCCTTTGAATCTTCATATTTTAATTACGATCAACCGCATCTGGGCCATCGCCTTCCCGGTTTCGTACCGTAACCGGCATTCTCCGCGGTTAGCCTGGCTTCTTGTCGCGTCGGTGGTGGTTTATGTGCATGTTGTGTGTTTGCCGGGTGTTTTGTTAGATGTGCTATACTATCGAATGCCGCCGGAGAAAGGCTGTTCGATTAACAGTCTGGCGATGCCGCGCTGGAACCAAATGGCCATGCTGCTTATATACGAATTCCCTATTGTTTTCATTGGGATTTCCTGGATTTACTTGCTAGCGAAACAGCGACGGCAAAGAAACACGGTGGCGGCGATAACCATGGCGACAGTGGCGACGAACAATGACGGATCCAATCCTCACGAGCATGCCCACAGCGGGAAGGTGCGGTCAAAGAGGAGACGGTTTACCCGAGGATTTATTGTCTTCTCTACGTTAACGCTCAGCGCGCTTCTGTGCTGGACACCATATGAGACGTATTATGTTATCTGGGCGTTTGTGGATTTGAATGAAACGGATCGACGCTTTATTATGTTGTGTCTGGGATTGTACTTAATCCAACCGGTTCTGGATCCCATTCTCATTGTGCTAACTATGCCGGATTTGCGGTGGACGATTAAGGGGATTTTGAGTAAACTGACGTCGGTATTTACCCGGACATGAAGGTCACCAGACTTTCCCTGTAACTTTTGTACTGTACATTACGGAATGCATTCACAGGCTGTGTATTTCCTATATATACGGAAATTATTCGGGATTTGAAAGAGCTCGGATCGGAAATTTTTGGGATTTGCCGCTTCTCTGAATATACTCTGAAGTTAAACACCGCGTTTATTTTGTAAATTGAAAGATACTTTACGAATAAATTCTCGGTATATTAGCTGCGCCAACAGGTAAAGCGGCACCATTACGTACTATAATTAACGCCTTCGAAAAATAACAGGCTGTCAAATACTCAAAGTTTCTGACACAAAGCGAGGTGAGTTTTCACTCCGCACTAATACGTAGCACTAGAAATTTAGGAGAGTAAAAATTAAAATTGCGGAGCAGAACGAAGAAAACTAAATCGACTTTTGTTGATGACACTGCGAAAATGGTCTGTCACGTTTAGCCTTATGTCCTGCTATCACAAGTGGTCTTATTAGCGTGCAGTGGTGCTCAGGAGGCGAACAAATTTACGTAACCAATTACGGTAGATCAAACCTAATCGACCACCTGGCAGCTGGTAGTTGTGACATCCTTAACATGTAAATATACGAGATCTCAAATCAAATTCCATGCATTATAATCGATGCTTGAGCGTTAAGTAAGTTGGATCTCAAACCATACCCGGACTTTAAAGTCCTGTAAAAGTTTCTGTCATGCTTGGAACACGATACCTTCAAAGCAAACTGCGGTAAGCATATCACAGATTCACAGTTGATTAAATTAGCTGGTCAACCTGTTTATCGTCACGTTCGGCAAATCACAGTAGAAAAATTTCTGCAACGACTAACGACGTTACCTGCACAGGTACAACCTCCGCAATACAGACGATTTATTTGCCATGCCATTTGCAGCACACGTAAAGTACATATTGCCGGTTGGATCTTGTCAGACTCTATCGTTTCGATACCGTCATAATTATATACATCAGCTTCATATATACATATACATCAGCTTCAATTAAAAGGGCCGAGATAGCGGCAGACACTAAAGATGAATTATACAAATTCTACTAAAATTTCGGGTGCCTCTTTATGGACATCGGACGTGATCCTTACCGCCGTCTGCAGTATCTTAGTATTCATTTTAAACTCCTCATTAGCCTTAGCCTTTTTGCTCCGACCAGCGTACCGCTCATCCTTTACCGCGTATCTCGTGGCGCTGCTGCTGTCCAACACCGTCTCCAGTATTCACGGCTGCTTGAGCGTCATCAAAAAATGCTATCCGTATTTAATGCTAAGCCATCGTTTGTGCGATTTTCGGCTATATGTTTCCTGGGTGATCACGGGAATTCCGCTAAACCTTCACGTTCTTATAACTTTTAACCGGTTATGGGCCATGGCCTTCCCGGTATCCTACCGTAATCACCATTCCGTCAAAACCTCGTTACTTCTGGTGCTGATGACGATCATTTATGTGCACGTTACGTGTTTGCCGGGTGTGATACTTAATGCCTTATACTATCGTTTACCAGCGGAGAAACACGGCTGCAATATCAACGACATCGATTACTCTATGCGGCAGTGGAATCGCACCGTAATGCTACTGATTTATCTATTCCCGGAGATTTTTATGGCGATCACGTGGATATACTTGTTGTTCATCCAGAGAAGACGTAGTATTAAAATCCGCAATGCTAGCAACAGGATGCGGGCGTTGACGCAGAATGGAACTATTGATGCCGATGAACCCATGAAGCAGCCGGTTAACGACAAGTCGAAGCGCTATAGTAAAGGATTTCTGGTATACTCGGCTTTGACGATTAGTGCGATTGTCTGCTGGACGCCGTACGAAGCGTATTATACGGCGATGGCGTTTGTCGATCTGAGTGAAACGCATAAGCGTTTTGTTAGCGCTTGTCTGGTACTGTATTTAATACAACCGGTTCTCGATCCGATTCTGATTGTACTAACTACCAAGGAGCTGCGTAAAAGCCTTAGATTATCCTAGATAAATGCCTTACGGTAACAGACGGTTTTTATAACTGGCAATCGTAACCGTTATGGGACCCTAACCGACAGTTGTTTACTTATCTACTTTGCTCGGTATCTCTTTAATTGCAGGGTGGTTACTGCACCGCTGCCAGTACGTACGGCTACAAGCTTTTCTTATCAGCTTGTTTGGAAAATCTCTGTATCAGTTTCATTAAGATGTCCTATATCATTCTAATGTACTAACAGATGGGACGGTAGATGTGGTAAACCGCAAAAAGTAAAGAAGCAACAGATGTCACAAGGTTTTGTCACCTTGAAAACTTGCACCGGTTTCACAGTTCACTTTCGCATCACGTATACAAGTGAAATTAGTTGCGGCATAAAACGCTGTTGCACTTGAGCTTTATACTGGATTTTTGGTGCTCGTTTCCCGTACATAAACTCAGCTGTACAATCTGATGGAGCCGCTACAGCACCTTTGAGTACGTATTGCTCTACTGAAAGTAAGATGTGTAGTACACGTTTTGCGGCTAAAACTCGTACGTAAGACAGCTAAGTACTTATCACATCCATAAATTACTTACTAATTACCAAACGATACAAACCAAACCGCTTATTAACGATACGAACATAGCACCGCACAGGCGGCATAGTTACTTTGTTTTTCGTTGCAGAGTACTTTATCTAATTACCGGCACTAATGTTTCATTTTTCACACTTCCCTAAAATCATCGCAACTATAAAGCAGACAGCGATTTCCACAGCAGTAGACTACTATTATAGAGGCGATCTACATAATAGCAGCCAAAATATCCTCTAACTTTGCAGTCGGTCACCGGTGGAGCTGTCCCGGGCTAGATGCTGCGTTTCTTCGTTGGATTTCTATCCTGATCGGCTGACGCAAAAACAGTTACTTTATTTTGATTGTAGTACGAGTACTATTAATTTTCTCGTGTTGCCTGGCACCGATAACTATATGAATGCAGTGGAAACCAATAATGCTATTGTACTTACTTAGTTCTGCCTGTGCAAATTTCAAAATTTCTGAAGTACTAATACTTTCTGTAGGGTAGAATTCTTGCATCAGTTTCATGCGCTATGGGCTGACACAAACACTACCAGCTCTGTATTACAGTACTCCAACTTCAAAAATCGGTGCATCTTCTGACCCTTGAAATTTTGCGTGCACTTTGCCATACTTGCATTTATTTCGCAGTGGTATTCATGTTATTTGTAGTTTTCCAAGGTTGTACTCTGTACTCAAAAAATATTTTGTCCCTAATTGTGTAAAACTCTGACATCGAACCAAATTCATCAGAAACTCGATCCGGCAGAATTAAAGCAGCTTAAACATTTTTCCTATACTTCTAGTTATTATACATGACCGCGTGTGGTACGGCAAGTTTTCTTATCGGAATGTTTCGGGGTGTACCATGCTGTTGTTATATGTTATGGATTCTCGCACTGCAACTACAAGGTAATATCAATCGTATTAATTTTATATTTTTGTAGTTCCTTTTTTTGAAGCAGCCATATATTGCGCAACCTGTGGGGGAAATGTAAGCACAACGATCACGAATTAGCATTTAGCGGTCCATGCATCAGCAGCCGGTAACAAAACCGAAACGCCCGAATGTATATTTTCGGGCCTGATGACTACTAAAATTTAGTAGTCACCGCGCTCGAAAATGATACATTCGGATTTAGATCACTTAATGTTCTAAATCCGATGGAGTGCGGCAACGCCGAGAAACTTTAAGCTGCTCAAATCTCCGCTTTGACCTAAGAGCCTCCGAGACACGGGAAACGAGAACCTACGTGGGAAAAATGTCTTGTCGACCCGAACGTTTGTTATCCGCTACGCGCTACAATGTACGTGGAGTGAGAATTTCTGCCCAATTACAGTAATTGTTTTAGTGTCAACCCACAGAAGCTACAATCGTATTGTACGGCGCGTTGTTTATTTTAAATTGCTAGAACGGCGTTTTTTTTGCAGGAGTAAAATCGCTTGAATGCTATAGGTGCATGCACGACCAGCACCCGTTACCGGATTGGTGCGTGACAAACAGGCATGATGAAGTGGATGCATGTTCTGATACTATTACAACTTGCGTCATTGCGGGCGGGATCCGACAGATACCAGACCGCAAGCCGGTAGCGTTCGGTAAGTTATCTTTATTTTAACTAACATGTGAATCTAAATTGCTAGAAATAAAGCAATATCTCGAGCCTATGAAAAATTCCTTTTTGAAACGCTTCTACCGTAAATCACAGGAAAAACGACAGCTACCAGCGTTCGTTTTGGTATCGCCCATTACCCGATTACTTACATTATATTAAAAGCAGCATATTACCGTTACTATCGAAATATACAATATACCCCCCAGTTATTGGAGGCCCACTCAAGGTGGTCAAATATAAATCCAATCGAGTAGTGATGTACCGTATAACGGCAGCCCTTCTAATAATTCGATTCCTAGGTGGGTAACTTTTATCTCGATTCCTAGTTCGATTCCTAGGTGGGTAACTTTTATCTCATAAAATCAATCCAAAAAAAGTATAAAATTTTCAAAATTAAACAAAAAAATTTTCCAATAGCCAAAACACCAAAAAACTTTAGGGTTAAAGTCTCCTTTAATAATTTTAATAGCTAAAAAGTTTTAATAATAATAATAATAATAATAATAATAATAATAATAATAATAATAATAATAATAATAATAATAATAATAATAATAATAATAATAATAATAATAATAATAATAATAATAATAATAATAATAATAATAATAATAATAATAATAATAATAATAATAATAATGCGTTTACCGATGTATCGTATTTTACAGCGCCAGCAGTGGGCAGATCGTGTTCATTCTCCTCTGACGCTAGAGGCGATACTAAGATTTGGAATACCATGGCGAAAGGGCAGAAGATGCTCTGTTATGAGATTGTGCGCGACGGCATGCCTGGCCCGACGGGTGTGCCGATAACCGATCGCCGATGCATCTGCGCGGAAGACAAATGCAATGAGTTAGGGTGGGACAGATTAATGCAGCAGCCTGTTTTACCGGTACAGTAATGGCATAATATGATTCCATTACACCGCTGCGAAATCCGTAGTTAATACGGTAGTAACGGGCTAGTGTGCTTATGTAGGCGAACTACTCAAACAACGATGTGGTAAAGCCCAAACCAGGGAATTATTCGCTGGCCGCATTACAAGACGTACTGAATTTGAATTTTGCGTCACTTGGCACTGATATCGGCACCGGCGGCAACACCGCCACTGCCACCACAAGCAGTTCGACCGGCAGCATCTCCGGCGTGCCAACAGATGCAACCGAAAATTCTACGGCCGTTTCCGCCAACAACTCAAGCAATGGCGTTGCTAGTACTGCCGGTGACTAAACTTTTTGACCTGTTTCCTAAACGCAGAAGTATCAGTGTTTAATTTGTTTGTTGTTGTTACCTGTTTAAGCAAAATCTGGCTGCTTATCAAAACTTGAAGGCCCAGCGACAGATCAACAAGATAGCTGTTCTGACTTGAACTTTGTAGGTGGGAGCGGATCCAGCACGGGATTGATTGCTGGGATCGCAGCCGGAGTTGTAAGTCGTACTTTCGTTCAGACATATAAGCAGACGTAGTAGGGCTTAATAATCAGTGCTTAATATAACTGTAGCGATTAATTTGAACCCTTTAATGAGTATTTTACGACTGCAGGCTGTTATTACATTGTTCAGGTAATTTTGGCTGCACTAGCCGGAGGTTTGTGGTATTGGTTCAAAATTCGCAAGCGAAAGGACAGTACAAGCAGCGCCGCCACAGAAGCCAGTAATACTGAATCTGGTGACAGTGGCGGAGACGATTAAGTATGCGTTGGACGTTTAAGCCCAGCCTTAATCTGCCAGCAATAATTCCATTCAGATCTGTGTCTTGTGTGTAATTTTGCGGTGTGTAAATTCTTGTTGCTCTTTGATCTGGGAGTTCATTCCTTTCATTCCGTTACATTGCGGCACATCATAAATAATTATTGTTAAAAGTGGTTCACCATTGTTATAAACGTGTTGCGAAAGCTTCCCACTGAAGCAATGGTCCGTACTTCGGTAAAGGCATCGGTGCGTCCCAGTTACGTATGCTTGTGTGACGCGATTTTCGTCGGTTTGACCTTTTCATTGCGTGTGTTTGAGCTTGTTATGCGGCGGTGTTATTTTTCGTAACCCCGCGACGCTAACTGCATTTCCCATAGCAATCGTAGAAGGCTAGCTTTTGGATTCGCAAAGAAAAACGTACGTGTCATACCGGTCACAACTCGGTATGTATTCTTTATTCGGGAAAATTGTCAGTTCAGTTGTGCAACATCCATGCAGTTCCAGCATAAATAACACAGCGGCTAATGTCGAATCGCTACTCGAAATTCGGACCTCATGGAAGCTTATGTTGCAAATAGCTATTTAAGGCGTGTGCATTGTCATTGTGCACACTTTCTAGTCATTATTTCTGCCACACCTATAAAGAAATTTGAGTAACCCAACACGAAGTGACAGGCTTATAATTCTGGAGGCTGATGTACGCAGACACAAGGCCGCTATAACAGCCAGCCATTCGTTGGCTCAGTAAGAGTATCGCCGTAATCCGTGAAATAAAAAGTTCACGAGAATAACGCCACAACGTGTTACTATTGTGTCGTGCTACCGCCAAAATTTCCCTTTGTGCTATCTTCTGCATAATTATACCGAACATTCTCAGCGTGTTAGTTAAGTTCACCTTCAAATTACCTGGAAAATGACTTTTGCTGTTAAGCCGCACTCCAGCATAACACCCACCGGCTTTATCAGCCGGATCTACGGAATCTGTATGACGGTTTTGTGGATAATGGGATTCAGTCAGTTTCCCCAAGAAGTATTCTCCACCGGTCCGTTTGTAACGGCAACCGCTACCGCTTTTGGCGTCGCACAAGCAGCAGCGAATTTAGCCAGCCAAGTATACTATATGACTTTCGACTCCGTACCGTTGACAAAAAACCACAGTTTTAATGACCTAATTAATTACGCGTTCGAAATTGTGTATTCGATCGTTCTGATGTTCGCTTGTCTGATTGGATGGAAGACTGTGCGACCGTCTTACAAGACAGTCAATACCATGACTGCGCAGTTTGCGCATTATATTCCGGCCCGCGTACCGCGCAATACCCTCTTTCTTCTCGGTGTGGCGCTGGCGTTTAACATCACCGGAACCGTATTCGACATAATGCAGAACGATGTCCCTCTGTACAGGGGCGCGGGAACAGCCAGATGCCGCTCCACCAGCTGTTTTGTCTTGATCGCCGTGTATTATGCTTACTGGCGCGTATGTTATTTCTCCAAGATGCTCTTACAAACTTTGATATGGTTCACCATGATAACGCTGACAAGATTGGCTCGTGTTGTTAGCGCTGATGTCGGCGCTGACAAAGACGGTCCAGCCGACACTGTCCTGTCCATTAAGCGCTACGAGTACATTCGACACCATGTTATACAAGTCGGAAAACAGTTTTCCATGTTCAATTTCCTTTATACTCTGCATTATTTTGTCTTATTGCTGACAAGTGCGTACTTTCTTGGCAAGGACTACGCAGAAACTGAGACGATCGATTGGTCCGATTTTTATTATTTTGCCCGCAGTGCGTTTGTTTTGGCAACTATCGCAACGGTATTCGTTACCTGCCACGAAAATGTAAGCGACTAAATACAATATCCTTAACAGCCGTAAGAAAGACTTAGGTTATCAAGCAAGCAAAGCCAAAGCACAAGTATTCCACGTAAAATGGTGACCTTTGTCGCAACAGATGACAGCAATTCTTCCAGTGCTACGCAAACTTAGATCTGAATTTGGGAAGAGCTTCGGAGCAGTAAAATTCCAGCAGCTGGCAGAAAAGGTACAGAGCAACCCTCTTGGCTTTTCCATGGGAGGAGTTACCATTACTTTTGAATTGTGTTTCGAGGTAAGTGATACATAAACAAAATGGCTGGCTCTTTTATTTTGTCTATCTGAGTTGCTAAAAAGGAGGCGCTCTAATCCAAAACTAATAAATAATTTTAACAGGCAGCTGGCATAATATTTGCGAACGTGGTGCTTTTTGCTGAACTCGGGCACGAGAATCGAATGCCGTCTCCTGACTGGTTCCTGGACAGCTTTGAGGCGGTTATGAGAAATCAGTCTGTTGTGTTTTCCTAAAATAAAGAACTGTGGAATCTTTGTCCCTGTGTCACGGCTACGTGCATTTTTTATTTGTGACTATCATTTTCGCCCGGCGCAATAATACGGTAACATGATTGTACTGATGTGATAAGGTTAGGTAAAACAGATCGGAAGACGGGATCAAGTCTGGTAGGTATGTACTGTATGTTCTCAAATTGTGATTGCTTAACTACGTAAGACGTAAAACTGTCACCGGTTACCGGTAAGAATAATCTGCTCGTATTACGTTACCCATGCAGATGCCGGCATTAGCGTGGGTGATTCCGTTTATTTATGTTCTTCAAAACAACTACGAAAACAAATTCAGCATGATGAATGGTAGGTAAGTGATGAATGGTAGGTAGGCTATGTAAGTGGTTGCATGACTTTGCATCTGTCAAGGATAAGAATTTTGAAAGAACATTCAGCACCTATTATTAGTTATCAAAGCTTTTCATTAATTAGGAGTGGAAATTTTAAAACAGATGTTTTCCGTTGAAACTTCAACGAGTTTGCGCAGTCCATCAGCGCCCAGTGGCAGTGGCATGTCCAAATATGTAGTTACAACATACATGTTAGGTCGTTTTGCCGTTTACAGGCTTTTACTGAGCTTCGTAACAAATATGCAAATTTGCTGTTTCTCTGTAGAAAACAAATTAAACCGCGCTGCCGCCAGCACTAACCTTCGTTTATCATGTGTCCCTGCCACGTTTCGGTCAAGCCCTCCAAAAATGAGTGCACTTTCCTCGTTTCCTGTTTTTATCGGTTACAAATGCTACCAGAAAGTTGTGCTCATTATGTTGTGCTTTGCCGGATAAAAAGGCTCAAGTCAGAGCGCATTAATTTTGATCGCTCATCTTAACGTTAGCGTAGCTGTATACCCATTGGGAAATTATTCAGAACGCAAATTAATGCCGGCGGCAATTTTCAAGAACTTTCTATCAACATGCTAATTATAACCTCTTACTCTTTTCTTGCGTATCAGATTGCGAGGTTAACCACCTAACAAGATCCTTTGGCAGGGACATTTATTTTCGAACCTATATATAGTATTGTACATTTTCTGACACAACTCAAAGGAAATTTGAGAAACCTAACACATGACTGGTTGGCGTGGCAGCTGATGCAAATATTTTGTAAGTTTTTTGTTTGGTGAATCACGATTGGCATCATTCGTGGAACTATAACATCACGTCAGTACAGCTAACAACGTCTCGGTATCATGCACTGATGCCTCGGAAACTCTTTCGACTTAGACAATTTTTCTTCGGTAATCAGGAACATTGTATCTGCTCGTCCGCTAGATGAACACTTTAACGAACTTATCAAGTTATCAAGGATGACTTCTATAAATGCATCGCACAACGATGTACCGTCCACCGGTTTTATCAGCCGGATATACGGAATCTATATGACGGTTCTGTGGATGATGGGATTCAGCCAGTTTCCTCAGGAAGTTTACTCCACCCGTCCAATGCTGACGGCAGCCGCTACCGTTTTCGGAGCCGTACAAGCAGCAGCGAATATTATCAGTCAACTGTATTTTATGCTCTTTGATTCCGCGCCGTTGACAACGGAAACTAGTTTCAACGATCTGATTGAATACGCGTCTCAGATTCTGTACTCGTTTGTAATGATTTACGCTTGTCTAATTGGATGGAAAACTGTTCGACCGTCGTACCAGTTGGTTAAGACCATCGATACGCAATTTATCCATCATATTCCTGCACGTGTGCAGCGCAGCGCTCTGATTGTTCTGGGCGTGGCATTAGTGGTCAACATCAGTGGAACCGTTCTCGATATTGTGCTGAGCGATGTTCCTCTGTATCAAAGCGCGGGAACGGCCAGTTGTCGCTCTAAGATCTGTTTTGTATTGATTGCCGTGTATTATGCGTACTGGCGCGTATGCTTTTTTTCCAAAATGTTTTTACAAATTTTGTTGTGGTTCACAATGATTATGTTGACGAGGTTGGCCCGTGTTGTCAGCGTTGAAGCTGACGCTTTCAACGGCACAAGTCCAGACTTCGTTGGTCTGTCCATAAAGCGCTACGAACACATTCGCCAACAAACCATGCAATTCGGAAAACAGTTTTCTGTCTTTAATTTCCTGTATACTCTGCATTATTTCGTCTTGTTGCTGACAAATTCGTATTCTCTTGGCAAGGACTATGCGGTAACTCAGACGATCGATTGGTCTAACTTCTACTTTTTTACCCGCAGTGCATTTGTACTGGCAACTATCGCAACGGTATTTGTTACCAGCCATGAAAATGTAAGCTGCTGAGCGTAGCATCTACAGATATATTACAGTAGCCTGGTTTATTGAACATCATTTGCTATATGCTGCCCCAATATTTGACCTATCTCTACATTTGTGATTCGAATGCTAAAATAAACTGATTGCCTTTTATCGTGACAGATGACAGCAGTTCTTCCAGTAATAAGCAGACTGATATTTAAATATGGGAAAAGCTTCAGATCAGCTAACTTTCAACAGTTGGCGGACAAGGTTAAGAATGATCCTGTTGGCTTTTCCATGGGAGGGGTAACCATTACATTTGACCTATGTTTCGAGGTAAGCGATAAACAAACAAATTATAGTGTATTCTTATGTCTATTTGAGTTGATTCAAAGGATATCTCCATTGTAAAACCACTTTTAACAGGCGGCTGGCATTATATTTGCTAACGTGGTGCTTTTTGCTGAACTGGGACACGAGAACCATCTTCTTACTGGTTCCTTGAAAGCTTTGCGACAGTTATCAGGAACCAGTCGGCCGGTTCCTTGGTAATATAAGGAATGACTGAAATTCTTGTTACTGCTATTCGGTATCTAGTTTTAACTCGGCATTTTCTGGTGCAATTAATATACAGACACGGTTGTTCGAACGTTTTTTAAACTCTTTTTGCATATGCATATCACAGACAACGGGTTATTTAAAAGTTTGGTTCTGTGTTTTCAAAAGTTGCGATCGCATTGAGTTGTACGATTCAAATACAGATGAATTGTTTTTATCGGCAACATCACGACAAAATGTTAAGACTGCGTCACTGCTGCAATGTACCGGCATTATGGTGCACGATTTCGTGTGGTTATGCAAAACAAAAACTAGAAATAATGTCTAACATAATATTAATGTGAGTGCATGGACGGTTTTTTGCATGCCGCATACGAGCTGTTGACAGTGATATTTCGAAAGAACATTTATCATTAAACTTAATCGGTAGTTTGGAGTGGATGTTGGAAAAATATGCTTTCTGTGAAACCCGAAGGAAATTTGAGGAGTCCATTTCCGGTTGACGGGTTTAAATGACAATCGTTGTTGGTGCACACCATGAGCACACTTCGGACATTCGACTCCGCTGCTGGTTCAGTAATGTCAAGTTCTGTCAAACAAACGTACAGATATATAGAATTACATCAATAACGCGCCCGTATTATGCGGTGGACCAGCGGAAACCGCTCAAATCAAAAAATGCTTAGCGTTGCGATCAGGAATTCGGTATAAGCGAATTAGCTGATTATTCCATCTGTTTGATTCGTTAATATTTAGAGAGCAATGACCCTTACCAATAAAATGCACAAAAACGCTCCAGCTACCGGCTTTATAAGCCGGATCTACGAAATCTTGATGACAGTATTGTGGATAATGGGATTCAGTCAATTTCCTCAAGAGTTGTTTTCTACTGGTTCGCTGCTGACGGCAGCGGCCAGTTCATTCGGACTCGTACAAGCCGCAGCAAATGTAGCCAGTCAGGTGTGCTACATGGTATTTGATACCGTAGCGCTGGGGAGAGCCACTAGTTTCCACGACATCTTTGGATACGCGTCCAACACTCTTTATTCCATTGTCCTCATCTATGCGTGCCTGGTGGGATGGAAAACCGTCCGGCCGCATTACCAACTGGTTGCGACGACAGAGGCGGAGTTCGGCTATTATATCTCGGCACGAGAGAAGCGTAACGCTGTCTATCTTCTCTGCATAGCTGTGATGTTTAACCTAAGTGTAACAGTTACAGATATTGCGCTCATCGACGTGCCTTATTATCTTGACATGGGAACGAACAGTTGCCGCTTGAGAACATGTTATATCTTGACTGCTGTGTACTATGCGTACTGGCGTATATGCTTTTTAAACAAAATGCTTCTTCAGACTTTGATATGGTTTACAATGATTATGTTAACGAAACTGGCTTCTTCGATCTGCGCTAAAGCGGGCACCGCAGCTTGTGTAACCGACGCTGTTCTGTCCATTCAGCGATACGAGCATATTCGGCAAAACATTATGAAATTCGGGAAACAGTTCTCCACCTTCAACTTTTTATATACCTTGCATTACTTTGCTTTATTGTTGGTGTATATGTATTCCTTGGGGAAGTCCTATGCGGATACCCAGACGGTTGGATCGTCCGGCTTCTACGTCATTGTTCGGAACATGGCCTCACTGGTGATTGTTGCTGTGGTTTTTGTAACGTGTCACCGAAACGTACGTGTAGCATCACTTTTAAGCAATATTTGCCAGTATCAGTGGCTTAATCGCAGTATTTGGCTAAGATTTTAGCTTTCCTTTGCTATTATTAAATTGCTAATAGTTCGTTAAAGGAAATAGTCAGTAGTCAGTACACAGTACAGGGTACCAAATTCGTGTGCCTATATGGCAAGTTTTGCTTTCGCGCACTCAACTTTTTTTCCCAATACTTTTACAGGAATTCAACCTTTTTTCGAATTTGAAAGTGGATCTCGAGAAACCTAAAGAACAATTTAATTTTGAGGTTTTTATGCGATTTTTATTTCTCGTAAGGTAACTATCCTCGCGCATCATTTGCGCGCAAAGAACAGCGGAAATGCCTTATATTATGGAAAATGATTTTTATAATTATTACGTAGATGGTCGCTGTACTTCCAACATTGCGCAAGTTTGCATTCAAGTACGGGACTGAGTTCGGAAATTTTGACCAGTTAGCACGGAAAGTGAAAGAGGATCCGATGGGTTTCTCCATGGCTGGGGTCGTCATTACGTATGAAATCTGCTTTGAGGTACACGTACCGCGTAATTTCAGTGCCTGCAGTTTTAAGATATCACTTTACGATATAATTATCAGGAAAACGATATCAGTTATTATTTCTGACCAACCGATTTCAACAGGCAGCCGGGACCATATTTGCCAATGTGGTACTATTTGCTGAACTTGGACACGAAAACCGAAAGCCGTCTGTTAACTGGCTTCTTAAGACGGTTGATCGGACTTTCCAGAATCAGTCGGTGTATTTTTATACATGACGTTATACGTAGAAGACAGGAACAAATGATGTCTAAAGCCAATCTTCCTGTTAATCAATCATGTAATTTCTTCCATGGGAATCTGTGCAGATTTTATTTTATTTGCCTTTCTTTACACAAGTAATGGATGATTTCGCAAATGTCTTGACTGTAACTGAACGATTACGTTGCGCACAGCAACAACATTATTTTAGTCACAAATTTGACAACCACCGGACGCGAGAAGTTCGGGAACCGATGTTTCTGCTCACTGTTAATGTTTGACTTAGCGATTTTATGAGTTTAATCGGTTCTTTACATAAGTAAATGAAACAGAAAACTAGGCAGTAAATCACTTCAGTACGTAATACACTTCGTCCAACCTCTTACCGATAATGAACGTTTCCTGTACACAAGCAGCATTGCCTCGCATTAAAGCAATACTGATTCTCTGCTTCAGAAACTGAGTGGACCGTTTCTCCTGTGTTCGCTCAAAAAGCATCTTACCGAGTGTAGACATTTTACATTTCGATTCTTTAACTTAGTGTTTGATGCAGAAAGGTGTGCCTTATCTGGTTGCTACTCTAGTTTTGGCATTGTGCAGCTGAATAAATGACAAACGCTGAAAACCACAATTCGCTATGGTGATTTGAAGTGCGTTTTCGTAACGGGTAGGTTCGTCACAACCTATCATTTGGAATGAGTCAGCACATGATTGATTGTCAAATTATCCCGAATGTAACCAGAGCGTGTCAGACTAGCCCACCTATTACCTAACCAGGGTCGGGACGTAATGAAGGATTTTACTACAGTAATAAAAAAAAATAAAATTGTTTAGACATTATCGGGATTATTTTTTTAAATCTGAACTCAATTTTTAAGCAAAATTAAGTAAGTGCGCATTTGCTAAATTGCTATTTGTATTTGTAATGTTTTTTCTCAAAGCACCGGGTAGCGGGATAGTGATAACGGTATACCTCAAAGGTCTACCGTAAACAAAATTGATCTGGCACGTGATATACTTCTATCAAAAATTGCAAACATAATTGAACTCACAGAACGCGCCGAAACCTAAACTGCCTACGGACAAAAACGTCGGCCAGGAAAGATGACTAGCCAAGCCTTTAATTATAAAGTACGGTCTGTAATGTAATTACTAATTAGAGGCTGCATTACAGTGTACGTAATTTAAACCGGTTTAAATTACGTACACTGTAATGCAGCCTCTAATTACGTACACTGTAATGCAGCCTCCTTATACATGTGTTACTGGCTCTGATGATCACGGTACCGTCATCATCAGAGTCAGTAACACATGTATAAGGCGTCAGAAAAATAATATCAAAATTTGTTGTATATTCCTGTTCAAGTAAATTCGTTAGCTTATTGCACCGCACGGCACATTTGTCCCAAAAATCGTTGTGCGAAACATGTCGACCGCGAACTTCTCCAATCTGACTTCCGAGTTGGCAAATTTCACGCGACCGCGATTGGTCAGCCAGCAGGAACTGTATGCATGGTTCACCGTAACTATAGTAGTCGGCGCTATTGGCGCAATATTTACCTGTTGTCTGCTGATGATTATGATCGTTCTCAACAAATTCCAAACCGGCTCCGGCATCATGATCGCCCACTCGCAAATTGTCGACTTCATTATCTGCACAATTCTAAACATTGTACAGAACGCCACCATCCTGCAAGTGCAGAGTGGGCGGTTCACGCCCATAGACTGCCGCACGGTGCAGTTTCTGCAAATGCTGTTTGTCTTTGTTGGCAACTGGTCAGCGGTGTTCCTGGCGGCCAATCGATTCGTCGCCATTGTCATGCCATTCTACTACAAAAAGGTTTCATAATTTTTTGTGTGCCTTTATATTCGTTTCTATTTGAATTGCGCTATATACAATAACGCTATACACGTTGGAATTGCGCTAGGTAAATACAGTTTAAGGAAACATATACATATTGCGCTATGTACGCTATATTGGGATATATTGCGCAATATTGATATTCGTTGCAATTGCGATATATACAATTTGGGAAATACGTTGGTTTTAACGCATAATGCGCAACGAACGCTTCTCTGTTCGAGACGTACTATATTTGTTGCTTTTACCAATAGTTATTTAGCGACAGGCTGATAAGCCCATTTCCACTTTTTCGATGCTACCGTGTATGTGGCGCAAAAAGGTATGAGAAACTGGTTTCATCATGTGACCAACGTGTATGTCGGCTACTATACTATTAAATATCTATATTTAGTCATCTGGTTGGTTTACATTATCCGGCGGTAAGACAATAATTATAAGTATTACTAACGCCTGGAATCGCAAACGCAGCACAAATTATAAAACCGTTTGATATGTTAAAGGTTACCACGCACTGGACCCTGGCACTGAGCTTGCTCACGGCATGGGCGATTTCCTTAGGATGCAGTTTACCGATGTACCTTAACTTCAACGTGGTGCTAGGAATGCAACCCACCGGTGCGTGTGGCACGTTAAAAATCACCGGGCCATTTTTCGGCATCATGGGTTTCGTGTCCACGTACCTGCCCATCGCACTATTGGGAGTGCTCTACATAACGCTATTTCTCCTTCAAAAATTCAGCCGGTTTACTGAACGTTACCGGACTGAACCATCCGAACGTCAGCGGGAGTCGCATCGGCGGCGTATTGCCTTGGCGAAAGTGCTGTTTTGTTCATTTCTGTGGTATTGTCTGTGTATGCTGCCGCCACCGATTCTGATTAACTTTTATCCGGATGTCTGGCGACGCGAATTCCGTTTACTCATGTGGACGCGCACCTTGCTGATGGTTGGATACGCGGTTAACCCGGTAAGAATAAGATGAAGGCGATATTTCGTATAACGCGGACCTAGCCGAATTGCTTTTCTTTCACGAATAATTTCGTATACTGTGCATACAATAACTAACCCAGTACCGAAATAAGGTTGTGATAATAATAATGCAATTGTAATATTCTAGCATAGATTTTAGATTGGTTGCAAAATTATCCCACTTGATTTTTGTGTGCCATTTTTAATATTTGAAAGTATCTCTAATGAAAGTGTTCGTTTTACTTTTTTTGATTATGCCTGGTTACGGATTACAAATTCTTTGTACGTTGTCCCCTACTCTACCAATATAATGCCTTTTTTCAGTTATTCTTTGTCGCAATGAGCCAAGAATACAGAAAGGGTGGTCGGGTATTACTCAGCCGGATGAGAAAGTGCTGCATCAAGAAAGCGGAAATTGGGCCCCACCCGGCGGAATATCAGCTGTCCGTCAACTCTTCTTATTTACCGAAATCTATTACTGGCACTGATTAATTAATTAATGGCTGCCAGACTCGCCACCATAGAATCTGATTTGCTGCATTTTTGTTGCATTATGTACAGTATACTTGTGCTCTCTTACATACATTTGCTTTCCGAAGCTTTTCCCCACTGTATAAAGTACGTTATTGATTGCTGTCAAAGTTAAAAATTTCGGTTTATGCCAATAATAAAGGCCTATAATAAACCACAAATCGCATTTTATAGCGTATAATTTATTATTTTTCAAAACGGCATTTTTTTAATAAACCAGAAAACGCATTTAAACAGGTTCGCCACTCCTGCAGAGTGTGTGGCCATTGCAAAACTTATCCTATTTTCCCGGCAATGGTGAATGGTATATGTTGCTAGGAGTGGGACCATAGAAAGCGCAATGGTCAGAGTGGTGCAGTGGATGCTGAACAGCATGCACACATAAATTGTGTCCATCTGACGTCAACATCTGTACGATCGATCGACATTTTCAAAGCTACAACCATACAATCGCGATGGAAGTATTGATTTTTCAGCTCGGGTTTAAAATTCCAGTGTACGTTACAGTAAGCTTGCTGATGTTACGGATCGTCTTTTGCATCCTTGGAAGGTGTTTAACTTAAACCAGCCGACAAAAGTAAAACATTTTTTTGCAAGTAGAAGTCTGGCTGCGGACAGTAGTTACACATTTGGCTTACCAAATACATACTAATTATTACTTATTATCTGATTTTCTGTGCGGTATAACGGTGTTAGCATCATGTTACCAGCAAAAATCGGGAGTCCTATCAAGACGGATTTCATCTCATCACTTGATATATGTTGGTGGGGAGAACATGGCAGATTCGTGGTGGACTTCATCACCAACGACAATACACTGGCCCGAGGTTACGTTTGTGATGTGAACAAACAAGGACTTCTGATAACATCTCGACTATGGGATACAACGTCGCAGCTGGCCCCGTTTAACCGCATCATAGCACAGCCGACAGAACTACGAGAATTCCGCCGTGGGATGATCAAAGACCTCTGGCATACATGGGCTAAGCTTCCGATAGAAGTTTTGATGAGCGCTGGAAACGGTCGGCCGTTACAGTGTGAGTGGACCCATGCGGAAATTGCTGAAGAAGACCGACAGCAACATCCCAGAAGCTTTTCTGTGGAGGCTATTACACATCCAGGTGAAAACACCAGATGGCACCGATCAGCAGTACCTGATTAATGACCATTGTGCCTACCCTGCAGATTTTCAACTCAGCCAGCGAATACGCTACCTAATTCGCCGATTTCCCAACACGAAACCTAACACATTTATGAAGACGTCTGTTTTTCTTTCACGTGATTGCGCCCGTACATTACGCCAGTGCTTACTCTCTAGAACGTTCCAACGCGGTTTCCAGTGGCGGCCGGTGCCTTGAAAAGTCGCAAACCATGATGGTGGCAGTGCATTATTGCAGCATTGACGTGCTCAGCCGTGGACCGCTCAGCAAAGCGGCCCAGCTACAATTAACGACCTTTTTACATGAATATGTTGGTGTGTGGACGTGCCCAGAATATTTATACTGGACCATCCCCGATGTAACGTCATTGACCAAGCGCCTCAGCAGATATCGTTCGGTTTGCAGCAGATAATGATGGTAAGACTTTGAACCAAGCATATTGTATGGTATTCCGGTTTTTGTTCTACAGTATATCTTATGGTTATTTAGGCAGCCTTTATAGTATAGTCTGCATAGATATGCGTGAGCACACTTCCCAGCTCTCTCAAATTTTTATGAACCTCTTCAGTAATAATTTTTCGAAACTTTTATGTAATTTTTATTTTTTTATAATTGCGGTTACATAATTTTTATGGTAGGTTGTTCGACTGGCAGCTTGGCAAGTTTCTCGGAAATGTCTTCCTCGGTGAAAGCGTCGGTATTTTCTAACCTCGACATTTACGATCGGAATATACTGAAAAGGTAAGCGTCCCAGTAAAATTTTGTAGCACAACCAACTATCTAAGAATGCTTTTCGCGCCATAAACATAGTGTTAAATAAATCTTCAGCAGATTCTAAAATTTGTTTCTTCGGACAGTCGCGAAAACACTAGTCGGGGTGCTTTCTCGACTGTCCGAAAAAACAAAATTTCCGAATCTGCTGAAGATTTATTTAACACTTTATTTATGGCGCGAAAAGCATAGTCGATAATATACGGGTATGTGTTCTGCAATGACAGAGTGGATTCGAGCTGGTCATCCATTAGGGACTTCCTCTGATGCAGCAAGACATCATATTTGCAAATCCAATGGCTAGCAACTACAACGAATAACTATCCGAACTTCCTCATCAAATGCAGATGTCGCTGACGCCGAATACAAAAACTGTATATTTAACGGGGCCATGGCAGTCACCCATATCAACACTAGTCCGTGTGCTTTCTTGACTGTCCATCAGACTGCATTACGTTGTCATCCGTCGAATCCAGGCAGACTACGTCTCCGAATTCTTCGAACCGGATCCCCCGGAACCTGGACACTTCTCCGTCGGCGACGTTTCCAAGATATGTCGAACACTGATAATCAACGACTTCCGGTTCCGCAAAAACGGTTGGTGTTGGCTCTTGAGACAGTGCACCCCGATTAACCCGGAATTTCGTGTTTCTGAGTTTATTTACCGCTTTGATTACCAACCCGTGGAGAACTTCCAAGGCGCGCTGTACGAATGCATAAACACCTGCTGCCCAGAAATGGATTCAAGGACATACACCACGTTGTCAGAACGGTTCGCCAAAATCCGTGTATCCGCAAAAAAGAACAAATCCGTAAAGAAATGGTACTGGAAAGAGCTGCTATTATGCTTTACAAGGTACATGCATTACGTATTGTAACGGTTTGGCGAGAGGACAGTACAGTTACCACAACACTACATAGTGTACCGATTACCGAGTGCTACGTGCATAAGTACTGCTGATATTGGTATCCTTAGCTGTAAGTCACAATTCACCCAAATAATTTTGTAAACGTTAATTCCGAAATAGATTTCTATCGAATTATTTAGACTGGTTGATTGCTCTTTTGCAGGCTAAACCTCGAGCCACCGAAGTGTATGTCCGATCTGGAACAGTCTTTTAAGACTTCGTTTAAAGATGTCGCAGGAAGGAACGTATTGCTATTAGCGCTTGCTTCCTGGGTTGCCACGATCGAAAGCGAGTTAAAATATGAACCGCTTAGGCGAACACAATATTTTTGTGGTATTTGTCTTTAGGTGCTTTGCGCGTTCAGTACGTTCCACCACGGAGATTCGAACTTCCTTATGCAGAACAGGATGGCCGACACTGTTCCGCATATATATAAGGTGTTATCGAAATTCCCTATAGAGGGATAACAGCAACCTACAGGCTACAGTACATTCACTGCGTTGTGTAATTATGCATTATATTATTAGAAATCGTTCAGTACAGCAACTTTGCAAATGTTTGCTCGGCGCTGGCAACCGCTGTCAAAAAGAAGGCACGAAATGAAAGTGAGTCTTGTTTTGCAACATGGTGCGATGCGGAAGTGTCTTGTTGATAAGGAAGGTTGGCAGAGAAAGAGCTGTTTCACAGCTTCGCTTAGTTTTTTTTCAATCTTTGAGCTTCGAAATTGTGTAAGGAGATGTGATGAGTGAGTGTACCACGTTAGTTTGGATAAACTTTTTATTTGCTTTGTTTTTGTCTAAGTAGTGCTTTTCCGTATCCGTACATGCAATTTAAATCGGTGCTGCGAGTAACGTAACTGAGCTGATACAACGTCAGAACTCGATCGTTACTACTTTGTGTTTTGTAGCATTGACCTTTGTTGAATAAAAATCTGCGACCTACGAGCGCCGAATTCCGATCGAGTTTACTCTTCTGCGCACGATATATAAGCCATTTTTTGGAAAATTAAGGCTGACAATTTACTCTAGAGTAGAGATGGACTGTAGAGGTGGAGTTTGTTACGAGGATCCCATGAAAAACACGATCAAGGCAATGAATTGGCTTGTACTGTAGTCATCGTCAAAACCATTTTATCAAAATCCACACCATTTTTAAATGCCACAAAAAGGCTACCTGGACTCTCTGTGAGTGAACTGGGCTCAGAGTTTTACCGTTTCTGCACCGTACCTACAGAGCACGCAATTAATGCCTTTTTCGTAAATCGCTTAGCGCCGCATCTTGACGTACAGCATGGTATGCAAATATATTTTCGGACCACAATAATCTCATGAGGATTTAATTATTACTCCACTGCTTACCGTGCCAAAATTGAATAATCTAAAGTTGCTCACCACATTTTATAATTCTGTTTACTTGAAGTTGCGCTAATGAGAAAGTAAGTCGGCCTACGTAGTGTGCAGGTTTTCGAATTGTATGGTACCGCGGGATAATGTGCAGTGTGCATTGTATTGCTGTTGTTCGACCATAATATGTCACCATAGCAAGCGTTGTTTTACCACCTCCTGGTCTGTACATGTACATACAAGCATACAAAGGATGTACATTGTCTTCAAAATTGTCTAGCCGCAATTAAACGATTGTACCATCTGCTTCTGCCCAAATATTTTCTTCGGTTTCGTAGTTTTGTTGTGATTTTGCGAATCCAGCATTACTTTGTCATTCAAAAAAATGCTGTACTTAAAACCACCGCAAAAGGTGCAGAATCACAAGCATTGAAGTAGTAGTAGTGAAGTTTGCATTGTACGAGTATCTTCAAAATCCGCATTCTGCCACTGTATCCAGTAGTACTCTCTGCGAATACCTCTACTAAATTTTTGTGTATTCTTCATGTAATTAATTTTATTCATTGTTAATAGCGTAGCGGCTTACAAGTACGTTACAGCGACAGTATATCCGTTACATATCCATGCGGGATAAATAGTACTCGTACGGATACTGCAGGTGTGCGATGTGTATCCCCTGCATATGTGTACCATGCAGCCTACCCCAGACATTAGAAAACATACGAAAACAACAAAAAGAGAAATAATACGAAAACCTACGAAAACAACAAAAAGTATAAGGAAAAATAATAAAACGTAAAAAGTCTGAGAAATCAAAGAAAATTAATAGGGTACAGTACATGTGTACATGGAGAATCGATACTGTGAGAATATTTATATTGCACTTGTGGATCTGTAGGATGCATGTGCAAAAAATAAGGCACAACCTTGCCGAAAAACCAGCAAAATGTTGGCATGCGTATCACTTTCAACTTTCAAGTACCAACTTAGCGGCTTAGAATGCAAGCATGTTATCGCTTTAGTATCCTAACGTATCATTACTGTTCCCGCGGCGCGTATCCACCTCAAGTATATCCTGTTAATTACAAAGTATTTTAGGTACCTTAGTAATATATATGCGGAGTAAACAATGAGAACTGCAGGAATACAGTGACCGATACGGCAGCGAAACAAAAAGTCGGCTGCAAAATAAGTAGATGGGATGCAAATTAAGGATACGCATAGAGTACACTGTAGGACATAAGAGTGGGATAGTGAGGATACAAGGACTTAAATGGAAGCATGATGTTACAGAGCTATTAAACTTTTTGACATGTGAACTTGATATCTATACGTACCGGAAGTAACATGGTTCACCGCATCCATATCCAGTCTGGATTCACCCAGTACTGGAAAGTTGGACTATGATGTTACCGAGCTGTTAAACTTTTTGACAACTTTCCAGTATTGTGTGACCAGACTGGATGTGGGTGCGGTGAATAATGTTAGTCGGGCCAAAGTTATTAATCAACATGTATAACTTCCGGGTACGTATAGATATTCAGATTACATCACACATTTATAGTTAACAGTTAAAGTTATCAATATAGCTATATTGATAACTTTAGCCGAAATTTATATTGATAACTTTAGCTTTAATTTTTAGTAATACGTCTATCAATTAAACAAATGAAAAACAGGAGCGTCACACAGCATCAACAGACAGCAGAAACAGGCGCCCGAATCACTGAGAACATTTGATCTAAATCAGCCGAGGCTGGTGCCGTTCCCAGGACGGATGCGGCGTTTCCACGCTGGATTTCGATGCTGAACCTCTGGCGCAGATACTCAGTTGCACGTATCTCGCCTGTTTCCTGCCATATCATCTTGCCCAGTTCGCTGATCAGCCGAGAGGCTTCCGGTCCGAGTGGTCCTACTGTCTCCACGCCCACTGCACGGAACAGGTAGTCCTGGGCGATGTTCTGGTACTTCGCGGTTTTCTTCCGTTCGGCCTGTGCCGCTGCTGCGCCAGCTTGGATGGATGTTGCTGCAATATGGGAGAGGGCCATCGTACACACACAAGTCACATCCCATGTCAACATTTTGCCTCGTTCCCATGGCACTAGGGTGACACCGTCCGGGCGTAGGCCGTTGGTCGGTGAAATTCCCAAAGGCTCCAGTTCAGTCTCAATGGTGGCTGAGGCGAAGGCTCGCTTAAGCGTGGCGTTTAAGCTGCTGTGTCTAGACTTTCGGCCTCGACTTTTTTTGCAGCTCAAGCCATGGTATCCTCGATCGTCCACCCATTCATTGCAGATGCATCTGTGCGGAGTTACAATCGGTGCTCCCAAGCGCAAGCCAACGGCAATCCGTAGTGCAGAATCGTTCAAAAGATTACCCAGAGATGCAGCTGGTAGAGCATCCAGCCATGCCCCGTTGTCCTTCGTGCTAACACCTAAAAGCCGCGCTTGGCTGGAAATATCAGACTGGGCAATTTCGGTTAGCGTCTTCACGGAGGTCTGGATAACTGGTTCATCCCACACTTTCTGATACTTTCGGGCTTCTACAGCTGGAAGGTTAACTTCGGTCACACGCTGCCACTCGGCTTCGGCATCACCGCAGTACACCTCCGGGTCGAAATCGGAAATATCGGATGCCAATCGGGTCACTGAGTAAGCCGAGGCCAGAAAGGCCGGAAGGGCAAGCTTCTCAAGACTCCGGATTCCGAGGCCACCTTCTGCAACCGGAAGTGATGCCTGAGTCCAGTTCATGTCGGTGAGGTTTACGTTGGTGATTGCACAAAGGCATTCACGAATCATACTGTCGAATTTGGTCAGCAGGCCTCTCTGTAGATAACAGCGAGCGGTGCGTAGCTGGTAGGTCATTCTTACCGGTCCCATGCTGCACTTTAATAAATAAAGCGCGTGATGAGCCGGTAACACTTTCAGTCGCTGTATCATTTTCGCAATTCGAGCTGTCGCAGTTGTTAGCGTCCCCGCCACGGCAGCATCGTGGAGTGGAGCGCCAAGGTACTGCAGTTCTTCCAACTGCGGGCACTGGAGGTCAGGAAAAGACTCGAGGAAGGCACTGCGAACAGCCTGGCGAACTTTAGCTGATAGCCGAAATTCGAACAGCAGAAATTACATATTTTGGACTATTAATAAATGATACTCTAGTCTATATGTAGTCTATATAGTCTATCATTTATTAATAGTCAAAAATATGTAATTTTTGCTGTTCGAATTTCGGCTGTTCTTCAAAATTATTATGTTTTGCTGTATGTTCTTTTAAAATTGCGATACTATGACGGGACTGCAAAAGATGATAAAGATCGTGGTATGTATTGCATGTACAGTACATAATACATATACAGCACGTTGCATATCGGTCAGAGTGTTCCGATTGAGACTGTAAGATTTCTAGTGTTGACGGAATATTCGAGCTAAATTTACCATAAGTCCATAATTAAAATATAGTTTAAAAATATTCATGTTAAGTCTGAACTACCAGAATTTGTAATTATTAGCATCCGGGGATTTCCTACGTATACATACATTTAATGGGCAACAGCCAATCCACATATCGGTATGCTTCAGCAGGTTTACACTAATTAAAATGATTAAATTTTAAACATTGAAAAAACACCCATAATCATTATTGTCATTCAAAATCTTATGATGTGCACTCAAGGTACCCAAAACAGCTGCTGCGTTTCCTCTTACTACAGCCAAACTTAATCGCTGTCTTAAAAAGGCCGTGGATCTAGGCTCTCCTGTAGCGTCGCGGATCTTCCGGCCAACAAAACGAATCAGTTCCGCAAACGATGTTCCAAAAGTTCCGAACGTCTCGACCGCCAGAGCGTAGAAAAAATAGCCCAAGCCCTCGACGAATGCGTACTTCCGCCGCTTGAAATTTTCCGCCAGTTGTGCGACACTCCCGGCTTTCAGGGAGCTAGCATGCACACGTATTGTTCCATAAAAGGCTAGCTAGAGCGGAATAAGTGGGCGAGACGAGCATCCCCTTTAAAAACCTTATGACTGCCTGGCAGGTTGGCAGTGACGGCACCGGTTGGCGGGGAGCATAAGAGGCTCGTCTCTCTACACCACGCTCGTAAGTGCAACCGTGAGCAAAATTTAATGTGGCTGTGAATCGCAGTCAGATGTGCTTGCTGGTGCAAAACGCAAAGTGTGTCATTCGCATCGCTACAAATAATCCATTTCTAACACTTTCAGCTTTCAGCGCTTTCCCAATTGAAATTTTGACTTTTCAAAATCTTCTTTTTGCGCGCATCACATTATCGGATTTTTTATCATTGGACTGGTTGTCAGGTTGTGCCTTTATCCACTGCACCATGCCTCCACCACCACCGCGTCCTCCCCCCGGACCACCCCCACCTCCTGGTCCCCCACCGCCCCCCTCCGCTGGCGCTCCGCCGGTCGCCAAGCCTGCCGCCGCATCCACAGACCGAGCGATGGTAATGGCGGATATCCGAAAAGGCGCCAGACTGAAGAAAGTCGACAGGAGCGAAATCAAGGATCGCAGTGCGCCAGCCGTGGCAGGTGGGTGGCTGTAATTACGGCGGTGCTGGGTGATTCATCGTTCACCTGCGCGTGCAAGCATAGGGCAGTACAGGGAACTGGTAGGCGCGTGCTGCGGTTTTGTGTTGTTTGTTGTGCCTTGCAAATTCTCTGCTTTTGAGTTTTGACTTTTCTAAGTTTTCTCGTACACTTACTTGACTCTTGAGTCAGAAATTGAAATCTTTATAATTTTATTATTTGAAATCAAGAGTGTTGTTTTATTCATTTTTCGGTGTTGGTAAATTGGAATTTCATGAAGGATAATAAAAGGAATTCGGGTTTTTAAGAGGATTTTAATGCATTTTAATCATTTAATGCGAGTATTTGTATTTCATGAAAATTTTTACTCAATTATTTTTTATCGTTTTTCTTGTATGTTTGTCAAATTCGATGATGAATCTTGTTCTGCTGTCAGTTTTGCATGAAATGCTTTTTTAGCATTCCCTTATGGTATTGTTCGGTAACTCTTATGTGGTCTGTCTGTTTGATTGGCGATATTTTTTGCGAGGTGTTATTTGATCGACATCCGACAGATAATTTTCCATTGGAAGTTGCTTTTGTTGTATAACGCATATGTATCCGTTGTCGCGTTGCATAATTGTTTGTTTTTTCGATTTTTAAGGATGCTTTTTGTTTGTTTTGATTTCCTAATTGTGTAAGTTTTTTTTAAAAGCAACCCAGCATTTCAGCGTGATTTAGCCCAGATTCTGGCTATTCCAAAAAAATAGAAATACGGAATAATTTTTGGACACTGTGCAACGATTTTAAAAAATAAAATTATTTGTTAACATAACAACGCGCGAAAATTCCATTTAATTTTATTTGCAGTGTTTTAAAATTTTGTCCTGGATGTCTCATTTTTGCCCATGTTCTACGATCTTTCGGTAATTGTAAAATTGTAAAACATGACTAGTAAATGTCGAAAGACTTTGAATTTTTCAATCAGAAAAATAAAAATGTAGATAAATTAACTCAAGAATATGTTGCATGCGCACTCGCAATTTTTTGTAGTTAACTTTAATGGTTTTTAGTTTAATTAGTCATGAGCATGCAGAGTTTCCGAGCGGAAAACCTTCACCAGCTTCGAACCATGTCAAAAGCATTTCGCCGTGGATTTTTTACAAAAACTACTTTTTCTCGTGCGATTTTTCTTGCCGCTGCGCAAACAGAATGCAGTACATTGAATGAGGTCGTAGCGACAGTATAAATCTCTAAACAACACCGTATTGTTAATTACACGCCGCGGCGCGATGGTATTCCGCGGCGAAAGACAGTGGTGGTGTCTGTTGGTTGGGAAAATCGGACAGTGGTGCGTGCCGATGGACGGGCACTTGGCTGCTCGATCGACGCGTCATGCGATGGTCGTTTTTCTTCAGCTACCTAAATGTCCTAACCGCAGGTGTGCGCTCTGCACGGCGCAGTGCAGTTGGCGGAAAATGAAAGCGAGATGGAAATTAATTCATGCGTGTGTGTGTGTGTGTTGGATGCCGATATATCACTTTATGTGCTAATCGCTGCTGTTTTTATTGTCCACACACGGCGCAGTGGTGGGGCTGTTGCGCCGCTGTAAAATGAGGCTAAACGGTAAACACAGTTAACACACACGGTGGACAACATGGAGTGTGGCTGGCGAAAGTGGCGATGTTTGGTTTGTGTTTGTTGTGGAGAATAAAGCGGCTATTTCCATATTACGAGCAGTAGCGGAGGTTGTTGATTATTGTTTGCGTTGATTGTGTTTTTTTGCGCGGCAATCGTAACATTTCGAATTTTTTGATCTTTAAATAGTCGCGTTATATTTTACAGATTAATAAAACGCAAGAAAAGATTTGGGTGTTGTTTTTGTTTAAGAACAAAATGGCCAACTGAGCAAAAATTAAATAAATGTGGACTAATAGAATTGGAGAAATTTGCGTTCTGGATTTTCCGATTTTGGCATAGGGACAACCTGGAGTTGTGACTTTCCGTCCTAAATATAAATTTATTTTGCACGTTTTTTAAAAATTTTTTTCATGGTTAATCGCTTACTTCCGGTAGTTTTATGCTCGCTCTCGCCAAAACATATCTTCATCTTTATATGCTTAATACACAGTATTGTACGAGTACGAGTAGTATCTGTATATTATTTATCTCATATTCTTCTACGTCTTGCGGCGTTGATGCTTTAAAAGCGTTAAATCGATTTTTGAGCAACATTTGAATTTTTTGTGTATTTTAATAATATTATAATTTATATGCTTGTAATTTGATGGAATAAATGAAATGACCGCAGCTTTGGGTGTTGTATGTTGTGATCTTTGCGTTTACTAGTACAGTACTATTGTACGTATTCTGGTGATATAGAGTAACTACACTCAGCAGTTTATATATTTATATAATTTAATTTCGCGGTTTTGTCATGATTTAGAAATTGATGTAAAACAGCATGAAGTACCTGACACCGTTAGATATCTACGTATTCTGTTCGTCTTTATTTGGCTTTATTTTGGCATGATCTTTACCCAGTAACTGAGGAATGTAATCGCTAATGCCAAAATTATCTTATCTCCGTACAGAGCAGCGTGCATTTTCGAAAATTGAACGGAAAAAGTAGGCATTGATGTTATAGGCTTGCCACGGGGGCTTGCCAATTTTTATCGTTGCAGCTGCAATTGTAATCCGATATAAATGTCGCCGTGTTCCGTATTTGCATACGGGCTGTTGCTATCATGTAATCGTGTTTGTTTTGCGATAAATATTGTGCGTTTAAAATTGGTGTGCACGCACGTCGTTGCAGGCTCGGCTTCGTCAGCCTCTGGCTCATCCGGTGATTCAGCCTCCACCGGAAGTTCCCGCGGACCGCCCCCGGCGGCGGGCACGGGGACCGCGGCGCGGCGACCAGCGGGCGGCTCGCCCATGTCCCTGCAGGATGAACTGCAGCGCAAACTGGGCAAACGCAACGGACCACAGGCGGAAAAAGGTGAGATAACGTGCAGTCATGAAGAATTGATTTTTTGTAATTTACGAATTTGATTTAATGATCGCACGGATTTTGTTTGTGATGGAAACAGCCCTGGAAGTACAGAAACTGAAAATTTACTTTCCCTTTTAAAAACATCACTCGTAGAAATATGTTGAATATTGTAGAATAGTGGCATTATTAGGCTGTCTGGGTTGATGTTGAAATTTAAGGCCAACAAGCCATGTACAAAAAAATTGCTGAATTGTGTGTCAGATTTGTTCTTCCTGAGCTGGGCTTTTTCTGGCATTGTTTGTAACGAAATATACATTTTGTTTTCTTCAGTTTTTTACGGGAATCATTAGATGATTAGAATGATATTATGTGCATTATATAATTGGTGGTCACAAACGACACAAAGGTTAGAACTTGGAAGCTATTAGCTTCATATTTCAGTTTCGGAGATGATTTGTCGTAAAGTAAGGGCGTAAACTACCGATGTTTTGTTTCCATGCCATAGATACGATGCCATTAGCGCCTAAATTTATCAGTATACGTTGAATATTATCAGCTTTTAATGTTATCGTGATAGCTTATTTTTGTCAGAGATATTTATTGGGTTATGATATTGAATTAGAATTTTTCTGAACGAACTATTCAGTAAATACGAGTGGTGTTATATAGGTGAATTTAAACTGAAAAAATAAAGTGCGAGATGCATCTTCACTGTGGTCTGTACGTATCAAAAACAGCGCTGAAAAAAACGCGAGGTGAAAAAAAGAATGACCTTTATAAGTAAAATAAATCAGCTAGGAAAAAATATTCGCAAATGCCGATGATGTTATGTGCAGAAAACTTTTGCGGATGCTGTAATTTGAAAACTTTTAACCATTAGTCACAAAGTTGGTGACTGTTTCTCTGTCGTTGAACAGTCAGTCCATCCGATGAATCACTCCCATCACCACCCCAGTTCATACCGCCCGCACCGGCAGCCGGTTTCTCCAAACCCAACCGCGCGCCCAGCATCCCCACGGCGGCGCCCCCGGTGCCCCGCCTCAGCCCCAACACCCCGCCGGCCCCTCCGCCAGCCTCCAGCAAACCCAGTTTTCTCGACATCCGCCAGCTGCCCAACCAGGACAGTCCCGTCACCCCTAAACCGGCTCCCACGCCCAAACCCCCGCAATTCAACAACAACGGTCTCAACTACAACAATGGTGGATCACAGACATTGCACATTCAACGCCCCTCCGACCGGAAACCCATCCCCAGCATGATGGCCACCGTGCCGCCGCAGAAACCGAAAAATCCCCCGCCGCCGCTGCCCAGCAATCCACCACCGAGAATCAGCTCCACCATGCCGCGGCCGGTCAAACACCAGCGTCCCTCGCTGCCGACGGTAGGGATACAATTTAGGCATCTGTTTTTTAAAAATATTTTGAAATAAAATGGAAACGAAAATTTAAGGAATAATTATTTTATTTGGAAATTGTTCAACATTTTTGGCTGTTTGATATAGGGGTTAATCGCATGTTAAATAGTAACGAACTTCTTCCTGTATGTTTTTCTGTTTTCAGTTTTAATTTAAATTTTAATTCGATTGGTTTACTAATTATTATTCTGAGTGATATCTTAACCTGCACTTAATTTAAAATTTTCTACGGTATGATATTAAAAAAAAACATGAAAAGCCGTTAAAAACATGAAAATATTAAATATGAAATTAAAATTTATTTTCTGCAGTTATATTCATCTTTTTTTATACATAAAATAGTCCAACTGTTAGCCAACCGGTTTATTTTATTTGTGCACGTTTTACTGTCTTTTCCTGCAGTTAATCGTTTTTTTTATGGAAATGGCTATAGGCACCCCCTTTCACCCCCGTTATCTATAGGCACCCCCTTTCGCACCCACTTAGACTATAGGTACCCCTTTCGATTAATTAATCTCTGCACCCCCTCGTGTGCGAAAGCTATAGGCACCCCCTATTGTCTGTTGCTATGTTTTAAGGTCGAATTTTGTTGACCTTAGAGAATTTTCAAGAAAGTCATTTTACCACCGGCTCCGGATCTTTTGCCTGTTCCTTTTGTAATATATGTGAGTTGCTGCAGGAGAAACAGCTCTGTAATAATAATGTCTGACAGTTCTGTAATAAGTAGCCCATCCGAAAATAATCCACGATCTGACAATGACTTGGTTTACCCAACCACTACCGAAGAAAACGACCTGAAGGACAATCACCCGGCGTTTTCCGAATTCGAAGCTGCTTTCAAGCAGTATCAAAGAGATACGTTCCAATCGTAGTCAGGCGATCTGAAAGCCTGTTGTACAACAACCATTTGTACTTCGCTCTTTATGCGAAGTCGGAAGCAGAGTTTGAGGAACAGTGGCACGCCCTGGAAGAAGTTCTGCCGGGAGACATGATCGAATACTTACCTACAAAAGAATTGGTGCAATTGCCGGAGAATGTGGAGCCTCGCATTCAGACTGGGATTTCGTCTTGTTGGCAACAACACAAACAACTTTGTGGAGTCATTTTTCAGAGCCGTCAAGGCAGCCATTCGCATGACCCGCCGAACAAGACCACACTTGGCTGAATGTATTCGAGTTGTCCATGAGTTTGCATGCGAGTCTATCCAGTCATCAGAATACTTTGAATATCTGCATGACACCACATCACTAAAGATACATGCACCAGAACACCAACGACTTTTCGAAGAACTTGGTCACCTGCTGAATGATTTTGCCAATCGTCTTCTGTTCAAACAACTTGCTGTGTTGAAGCGTGTCAGTTACGAGGTGGAAACGGTAATGGATGGGATATATGTTGTTACCAATCCAAACAGCGAAAAACGTTTCGCGGTGACCGGTCAAGACACACTGGAGTGTGACTGCGACTTTGCCTGTTCATATGGTTTAACTTGCCGCCACATTATGGCGGTACATTCAGCACGCAAAAAGCCAGTGGTGAATCCTCAAGAATGTATCGCGCGCTATGCGCGAGCTATGAAGACGACGGGCGCACTATACAAGGGAACCCTTTCGAACGCCGAACAGTTTGAGGACGACATCCACCGTTGTCTAAACCGCTGAACGCCCAGCAGAGATGGGACGAAGCCAGAAAGGTGTGCAAGCCGGTTATGTCGAGACTTGCAGAACTTCCGCCTAAGCGATTCGTAACGGCGTCTGCCCGTTTCAGCAAAATCTTGGTTGACTTTATCGAATCACTGGAAGCAAATGATGTCCCTAGCGGGAGTAGCGACGATGAAACGAGTTCCAAAAGTGACAGCAATGGCAAGGAAAGTGACGCTCCTCCTGCGCTAGCAAAAGACGAAAGTGTTCAGCTTTTGCCGCGTAGCTCTCAACTGACTCAAAAAAAATAAAAATGGGTGCCTATAGTCCGCGGATAAAAACGGGGTGCGAGAATTATCTAACGGAAAAGGGGTGCCTATAGTAAAACAGGGTGCAAAAGGGGGTGCCTATAGCAAACGGGGGTGAAAGGGGTGCCTATAGTCTCACCCTTTTTTTATTGATCTGTAACTGTAATGCCTTCGCTTTAGAATGGTTGAGCTTATCAAATTAAAAAAACTTTTCGCTTCACACACTTTCATGCCCGATCCCCGTTTGAGATTTGATTGTGGAGTAATATAAAATGAAGAATAAAATGTGAAAGCATGATTTTAACCCTATAGGACAGTATGGCAGTATCGGGCGGGGATTCCAGCCCTCCAGCGCCGCGTGTTCCTGAACGGATGCCCAGTCAACGTGGCGGACAACGGCCGGCCACTGGGCCGCCGCCGCCCCCACCTCCCGGCAGCCAGGTGGATGGGTTGGTGGTCAATGTGCAGCAGAAACCCCCACCACCCTCGCGGCCCCCGGTGATGGGCAAGACCCCGCAGCCGCCGGTCGGCCCGATGGCCCCGGTGCCCGTGACGATGTCGCACAGTTCTTCATTGAGTTCCCTGCCGGGACACAACAACGGGAGTGTACGCCCACCGCGGCGTACGGATAATCACGAGGGTATAGTGGAAAATGGCAAGGGGACGTTGCGCGGCGCCCCGGCCCCGCCGGTGCCCGTGGGAGGGCGGTCGCCGCGCGGATCGGCTGCGGCCCTGATTGCTCAAGGTGGGTTCTTAAATTTTTGTCTAGAACGTTACAGATCACATAATTTTCGTCTTAAAAATCGTCACTGGTTAAAAGTTTATTCTTGATTTTTATCATTTATGTATGGTTTTCGTTTGCTTTTCGCAGGATATTGTCCATGTTTACAATTAATTTCTCTCATGAGTTTTTCGCTGAAATGTTTGTATTAGTCACCCAGAAATGTTTCAGTACTCGTAGTGTTTCTCTGGAAATTTCCCCGCGTATGTTTCCCCAGAAATGGGTGTTGTTTATGTGAATTATCTGATTTATGAGATTTTTTCGAAATTATTCGTATTTAATCAAATTTTTTGCTTATTTTCGCATATAGTCCTGAAAAAATTGTAAATCATCTATTCACTCTATTTCAGATTACAGGATGTTTCTTTATTTTGTATATTTTTTGTGTTTATTCTTAATTTTTTTTTGGATTTGAACTTCTGAAAAAAGTATAACAGTCATAATAATATTCAGATGGTTTTGTGTTTTTGGTGAATTGCTTTCTTTTTTTTACTGTTTAATTCTAGTATAAATACTTCAGAAAAAAAATTTTGCTGATGAAATTTGGTTTTATTGCGTAGAATTTGAAGCGAAATTCCAATTCCACGCCATCAGCGAGCTACCAGCACCCGGGAGGTTCTCCGGAATGCCCAAGACCTACCCGTCAACCAAGAGCCGCACCCCGCGGCCCGTCGCGCCGGCTCCTCCTGTCGTCGGGCAGGTCCGATAAATGTGGATTTAATAGTTGGGGATTTTTTTCGTTTCTCTTTTTCCTTTTTTTTACGGTGCAAGGATAGTGTTTTTTTACGGATTTTTGATATTTTCGCGCCTTACGGTGAGGAAATGTGTCGACGGCAGCCACGTACAGTTTATCGGGCGATTATTGTGTTTTTGTGAAATTTTTATCCTGTATTTACGTGTCAATGTGGTTTAACATCCGCTGGCTTTACAGATTGTTTACACTGGATGAATTTGTAGTTTATATCGTAGGTTTTGTATGCTTTTCTATATTGTAAAATGAATGAAAAATTATTGGATTATCCGTTTCGTGCGAGGTATTTTGCCAGAGCAAATGAAAACGATAATAAACTAATTTTAATTTCGATAATAATTTTTGTGAATTGATGAATAAATGATAATAAATGCTGATTTTTACTAACAATTTTAATAAATAATTGTTTTGAAAATGTAAAACATACGTGGCATACATGGTACTTATACTCGCAGTGTTGTTTATCTTGAGATTTTGAAATGAAAAATTAAAACAGCGCAGATTGAGCTGGGCAACGGACAGAAAATGTTTGTACCAGTACGTCTACAGATGGCAAGTCAAAACAAACGTTATCGGTTGCGCATTAGCGCAATTCGCGCGGGATCTACTAGTTGGAACATATGTAATTACGTGCGGCACAAAATTAATATAAACAAGACAGTCTAACAAAATTGGCGGGAAACGTTTTTTGTTGATTTATTCTGTTGAGACACACTACAAATTCATAAACACATTTGCAAGAGTTTACTCAACATTTTTGCACATCGAATGATGCGTTAACCTTGGTAACGCAGGCCGAAATTCACACTGTGAATGTACAAGTACAGAAAAAGGGATCGTTATCGTCTTCCGCACCGTTTGTACCGTCGCGGTATATGTTATCGTTTTGAGGACTTTACACGATATGGATACTGGATAGGCTGTAATCGGTGTTGGCACAGCCGAGCAGTTACTCGCAGTTCATCCTATCAGCCGAGACCGAGGGGTGCAGTGCAGCAGCGCACTTTGGAGCCGGTCCAGCAGCAGGCACCGTCACCGCAGCTGTGCGTGGCCACTTGGTTCTCACCCTTCTCGCACACGGAATTGCAGAAGGGCGATGTGCCCACCTAAAATAGTATAATGGACAAACTTAATACTTATCGCTTCTGCCGGTGTATTTATTCTGTTATGTAACGGAATGTAATAATTGACAACAACAGCCAGGAAGACAATCCACGTCAACGACCAGTACCACGATAAACATTGCGGGGTACAACAAGGGAAAAAACTTCACATTGTGCGCCAGTCTTATCGTTCTATCGAATGAATTAATTAGACTTAATTGAGACCGCCGTACAAAACATCGGTTACGTTGACTGTTTGCCTCAAAATGCTAACAGGATCGAGTACGAGTATAATATTCAACATGAAGTTTTGCCTGCATAGAATTCCCTACGTAAAAATACAATAAAAGTCCAGAACATGCAGTATTTACTTACGACCACAATAAATACAATCACGATTACAATTCACAATAATTATAAACAACAATGCTTTTGGTATCATCCACAATAATTCACATATATTACAGTCGACAGGAAGAGCCATGCATTCGACAAGCGATACCCGAATTGTAATCCTATTTATTAAGAAAAACGTGAAAACATAAACATAGTGCATATATAATAAGCGCCAAAAAAACTGCATTTAGTTGGTTTAGTAAACTAAATTATTTCGGAAAACATAACCTTATTGCAGCGTGCATATACGTATTATAACAAAAAATTTGTAAGAGGCTATGCATCGTATACTGTACTGGCGTCAAATCTTTGTTACAGCAGATTGCAAAGGTCATTCTTTGCTTAATATTGTGAGAATTTTATTTGATTGCGTATTATCCAGATAATGAACGATGCCTAAATAACTGAAGTGAATAAACTATTACTGTTTTAATAGGCAGCAGCCAATGCACATATCGGTATGCTTTCACAGGTTTACACTAATTAAAATGAATAAAATTTAAACATTGAAAAAACAATAAACTATTGTTTCAAAACATATTTCGCCTAAATATAAAATGCTATACGCAATACTGCATGTGCAAAAAAGTTGAACTTGTTATGAAGATAAAGTTGCATATTTGATCAAAATTTCCTTACCCAGCGGCATGTTGTGCCGGGCAGCGTTATTCCATCGTAGTATGTGGACGTGGTCTGTGCCTGGCAACCCAGCAATAATCCCAAGAAAATCAAGGCCGTAAGCTTCAACATATTGCTAATTACCGTAGAAGTATTTAAAATACTTAAAAAATTCCGCCGACAAAGTATTGCACTGCGCTGGTTTGTTAAACAGAATGTTGGAAGCGCTCACGGTACTGTGGCTTTAAAAAGGCGACAGAAGGCCAATTTCCGGTAGGGGACCGATTTCTGCAGGGCAGTGAAGTGGATAAGCCGTAATCGTGGTCGAATCTTTCCTATAAAATCTCGCTGTATCACCGCTACAGTGTATACATACATATACAGCACACAAAGCGTGAAGCCAGGAAATTCCCGTCGAGTTTTTGTATATGTTGGTTGCTGCCACTTTATACCCACTACATATTAATTTTGTCTGGAAGTGTTTGCCTAGACGGTTAACGTCTTCATCCATCAAAATACATACAATATCTCTTCGCTCTTTAATTTCTAGTAATAGTAATGAACTTCTACCAAAAATCATTTTATAAGTGCATTTGTTGTTTTCTTCACATCCTCGCCATTACAAATAAATTTATTGTACCCGTAATTGTCAGTGATAATATTCAAAAGCCAGAACAAACAAGTTAACGATACAGTGTATATAAGGAATGACAACAACATGGACTCTATATGCAAAACATTCTGTCAATGGGATGAATTCCATGCTAGAGCAGATGATTACACAGTCAAAGTCGGCAGCGGTACGAGAATCTGAATGAAATGTTATGGAATGGGATCATGGGATGTGGATGTTTATTCATGAACGTAACGGTGAATTATGCAACAGAGAGCGCATAGCGCAGGGCGAGCTGCATAGGTCATCACGATGACAGCTTTGATACGAGATTGGTGGCTACATTGAGCAGCACTTGTATTTGTAGCCGGTCCAACAGCAGGCGCCGTCACCACAAGCTGATTTTTCCTCTTGTGATTCGCCGTGTTCGCATCCGGCATTACAAAACGGGGCCACGCCGATCTGGAAAAAAATTAAAGTGGAATAGCCGACGTGCATAAACATATGTATAACAAGGTTAAAATTACAGTAAAAGGTATTTATTACGCTCGGCGAAATTTTATTCGGACCTACGTGAATTATAACGTAATCCGATAGAAATCATCTAACCTTGTTAAAAGATGTGTGCACTTGTACATTTTCACTGTTTAAAAATCACCTGCGCCACTAAATAATTAAGATATTTAAATTTAAAATAGCGCAAGTTAATTCTCACTATTACATAATATCACATGTACATTAAGCGAGCAATTAATGGACACTACTCGTACTTAAAATTATTACAAAATTTATACATGGAACAAAAACTGGTTCTAAAGCGTTTGCAAATGGTTTTTATTTTTTAGTGGCAGCATACGTACATGCGTCTGATGTATTGTGAAGAATAACATTAATGCGTAAGAAGAAATGTTAATGCTGAAATATTTTTACATAAACACCCTGTATTGTATCTGTAAATCTGCCGTCGATAGTACCTAAATATGTCTACAAGTAATTCTTGAGGATGGCCGTAAAATCAAAGAAGGCCGGGAAATCAATGAAAGATCTAAATTACGATTCTCTTACCCATCGGCAGCTTTTCATTCCGGTCACCTGGCCTATGGATTGCGCTGATTGTGAGGTCTGTGCCTGAGCAAGGGTGAACAGGCTGCCCACCAGGAATACAATCAGAGGAATGTAGTTCATTTTTTTACTGTGACAGCACTAATACAGAAAAAGTTAAATAAAAATAAATTTATCCCTTTGTACGACTAAAGGAATCACGCGAGAACGGAGTGGTAAATGAACGCAAACTCGTTGAGAACGAACCGCGTGAAATCTATTATACGCAGTGTGTTCACACTGACCTTTGAGTACACGATAGTAATCACAGCGAGACTTTTCAGTGAAATCTCGGCGTACGTGGATTTTGATTCATAATACTTTAGAAGCAGCGCCCCACGTTCTGGTAGTGTATCGCCTGAACCCGCGGCTTTCGCACGATTTATGAGTCGGCACAACTAATGGCTTGAGCCTTGAATCAGCCCACTGCATGCTTAAACGTTAGGTCTTCGCTTATTCCTAAAACTGTATTAATATATTTTGTGTAAATTTTTAATTTATTTCGGTCGTCAAACGCATCGTTCCATTTGCTGGAACTGCATTACGTGTTACTTCTCACGTCAACCGGGTAGTTGAAAGTGTATTGGTATTAATAATTGTTTTAATGAACGGGGAGTGCAAAGTACAGTACACTTCAGAGTACTACTCTAGAGAATGCGGTACAGAACACTCACGAAGTAAATATTATTTACCGATAGGCTAATTCTTATTTGGATCAGTCATTACACAGAACTGCAAGGCTTGACTGATCAATAGTGAGAATTAAGTATAAGCAAAAGAACTCGATCCATTTCAACAAATTGTATCCTTGAACGACAGCATTACCTATGCATGTGGCATAGGATCGCCATAATAAATTTTTTTAAATCCCGCAGGGAGATAACAAACAGCACCGGATCAATAACACCTTGTAAGACATACAAAACTAGGGCCGGCTCATCCAGAAACGAAGTGTCAAACGAGCTGACCGTCCGCAGGATATACAGCGAATCCGTCGGCAGCCAGCACACCGCGATGGTAATTGTCAGACACGTTAACACCCTGAACGCTTCCCCGCTTCTTCCTTGCCGCCGCAGCATCCGTGGCTGCTCCTGCGTACCGGTATCCACGGTCTGTCCAACGCGTTTATTGCGGATCTGATGAAAATACCATAGAAACGGGTACGCTCCCAAAATAACCACCGTGGGAATAATGTACATGGACACCACAACCACCAACACCCAGTGCGGCTGCGCTTCAGTATTAGCCATGCATCCGTTCACCGCCACCGGGCGGCGGCGGTACACTACTTCGTCCTGGAGATAGAAAGGTAGAGAGATCGCGTGCACGTACAACCACATCGCCCCGCAAATCACAATGGCCACGCCCTTCGTGTGGGATTGGCGGTAGGATACCGGAAAGGTCAGCGCCCAGAGACGGTTGATGGTGATGAGGACGTGGCAGTAAGTGGCACCGGCGGCAAATACACTGTCCATGTACAGATACACCGAGCATTCGAATTCATTCTTTATGGCCCAGAAAGGTACGCGATATAAACCGATGAGCTGAATAACGTTCATTACAGAACCTTGGATTGTGTTGGAGAGCGAAAGACAGATGACATAAACGGTGAAGGATGTACGGAGGTCTTCTTTCACAATAAACGGTAGGAGGACCAGGGCGTTAAGAAAGACATGGAGACCTGTTACGACGGGGAAGACCACTGTGAACCAATCTGTTGGAGGGGACTCTACCGAGGACGAATTGGCTGAAATGTCGGCGATGTTCGATGTGTCAGTATCCATGAGATGCGTAAAATTTCCCGGCATAATTACTATTACAACGATATCACTTGAAAATAACTATACTATTAGAATTGTGCATCTCACTGAAGTTGTAAGCTCGAAGAAGTTGTACGTTAAAATATTTTGACCGAGTATGGAGGAAGGACAAGAAAATTCAACATGCAAGCACGGTTGCACTACATTTTAACTAAAAACCTGGACATTAAAAAATTATGAACATCACATCCGGGAGAAACAGATGCGAAGCAGTAAGCATCTCTAAGAGCAGCATCAATCTCGTTGAGGGCTTCCAAATATAGGCGAAATGTATCGACTGCACGAGGTAAACCGATGCTGTACTTTAATTAGTAGCAGCACAATTACCAGGGTGGTGACACCGGTGCTGTGTGATCGTGATCTCCAGGGAATTAGAATAAGCTCCTTATACCAAAAGTGTTATTATGAGAGCGCGCAACGTTTCGTTGTATCGCGGTAGAAATTTTGTATCTGTCATTTGTGCATCACGCTGTTTGCATCTAAACGGAAGTTATACTCTCATGAGTCTCATCTGCAAAGAAGCTGCGCCAACTGCTAGCGGCGTTACAGAATTGCGTGTTTAGTGCATGCGTAGTTCGTGTACAACAGCCAAAATTATCCTACTAATTTTTAACAAAAAATTAGCAAAATGAAACGTAATGTGCTTGCACAGAATTCGCAGCAACGTCATGCAAACGCAGCAGGCGCAGTTTATTCAACCTGATTTTGGGTAATCACGTTTGTACACCGTGTGAGAAGTTGTTCCAAGGCGACTTTTACGCCTTCCTGTTTAGATGAATTCCTGTTAGCCAGTTCGGAAAAGAGCAGGACATAACTTAACACTCCTCCCGCCGTCTGCAAAGGAGCAGTTTATTATATTATTAGGAGCAGTTTATTATATTATTATGCAAAGGAGCAGTTTATTATATTTTTTTTTTATTGTTGGACACAGGCTTTCTATGAAGCAGTTACCGAGATAGGCTAAATACAGATAAAACTGTAATTAACAATTATCCGCTGTATGCCAAGACTTACCGCGTATGCGGCTTCTCGTGTCACGATTATACCGCCTAAAGTGAAGCATCCAGGGTGTACGTACGAGGAATTCACGCATAATCTAACCGCAAGCGAAGGTGTGGTAGCATGCAGGGCTTCTTCTAGCTGTAGCATTGCTGAGTGAGCCTGTACCACAGTGAACTTTCAATATACTCCCGCTTTTGCTTTTAGCTTAACATTAATTAATTTCATAGTTTAATTTCAGTGGTGAACTAAATTATAAAGTTACCAAAAACTACAAAATTACAGAACTAAAATATAAAATTTCGAAAAGTTAAATGCATTCAGGTGTTCCAAAAGATTTATTATGGACCGATCTCCTTCCAATTTTGCACGTAAAAGCACATGGCCATGAAGATGGTTTTTACACCGATCCAGACTTCCATGATTTTTTTCAAATTTTAAAATCAATTTTAAAATTTTTGGAATTCATTTTAAAATTTGAAAAACATGCTAGAACAGTGGATCGATGTAAAAACATTTTCCTGGCTGTGTGCATTTACGTGCAATATATGAAAGACATCAGTCCATACTGAGACTTTTGGTACACCTGAATGCATTTAAACTTTTGGGAATTTTTTAACAGCCACAACTCCCGAACCGGATGTTGTGCGCACGAACGGTTTTCATGCCGGTGTATACAAATAATTTGGCTGCAGAATGTCGTAAAACAAGAGAAAAAAGGGTTTGGGAGTGCGCGAAAGTGAAAGATTTCATGCATGTACACGAATTTGGTACCATGTACCGGGCCACTTCCCTTAAGTTGTTACTGTACCTGCTCGTAACTGTACACCAACGCGCTGATACTGATCGCCAGTAAAACAATGTCAAACGCCAGAAGCGCTACATAGCCAGGTGCGACGACTTTGTTGTCTCGGAGATCACCGCACACTTTGTACACGGTGTCAACAATCCATCCGAGATGATCGAGACACCCAAAAAAAGTGACCACTGATAACCAGCTATCGAGTTCTTTAACCATTCTGGACAATCGAACAAAAGCCCAATAGCTTTTTACGGCTGTTGCTGGATTTGCATGTTCCGAAGCAACTTTCGTTCTAAGCAAAGAGTATGCAATTCCTATCAAGAATCCCAAAAAGGCAACAAAGCTCTGTAGTATTTCTCGTCCCAATTGATTGACGCGGTTAAAGAAAATGTAGCATATCACAAAGATTTCAGCTTTTGAGTATAGAAACACTCCGCCATAAGCGGTGCGAAATCTTTGAAAAAGGGTCTGAAAAGCAACCCCGGTGTCAAACACGTAAATCATAGTGCAAAACATTGTTATTAATATGGTCCACTGCGCCGCCATTCCACATATAATCGGCACTTTCGCTTTTCCGGTGAAATGTCGAGAATAAGTAATATCGAGATGCCGCAAGGCTTTGTCAATCTGCCTGTTGCATCTGAACATGCAAAAGATGTAGAAGAAGGTGGAGAACAAATTAACATAGCGAAGTAATCCTAGAGCCAGTACCCCGAAGCTACGCGTAGACATGTTCTGGTTGAAATAAAACACTACTGAAAAGTCATAAGCGTAGAATCCTTGTACGGTCAGTTGAATAAAAATGTATATAGTCAAATAAGTGAATAAGGCAGTCCTGGCAAAACGTAAAGTTGGAAATGAACCGTTGAAGAAGCCTGACACTCGTAAAATCACCAGCCAAGGTTTAGTTACTGCAGCGATGAAAGGAGGCAAGTGTCGAGGATGCTGTTTATTCGACATCGCTTGCCTGATGAGTAAAAACTCAGTACTGTATTTATCAGTAATGCTTCGCTTTACCGTTAATTAAGGAAAGAAAGGCAGTTCCTGAGCTCTGTGCCATAAAGTAGGAATCTCAACTACGCGGTACATGCTCCCGTGAACTGTCTCATGTCTGTTTGCGGAACTGGACTGTTTTTCGACGTTTTGTCATTTTTGGCAAATTCGGCCATTGACAAGCCAATCTGCAGCTTGAAATTTAATACGTTTTGCTTTGCTCGTGCCGTTAAAAGTGGGCATTTTCCGCAGTACCGTAGCTACTGTAGGTATTGCCACAGATGTGGCCGATTGGTATCTGTAAGCTGATTGATCAAGTTGGATCAGCTGTGTGACACGCTTATTAATTGCTGTACGTTTCCGAAATTTTAATGGCTGCATTGTAAGGCGCATTAGTTTTAATGGCTGCATTTACAAGGATGCACAAAATACAAGTAACAAACAAATAAGAAATACTTTCTTAGTTGACCCCGGCAATAGCGACCACTGACTCATTTGCCAGTATTTCATGAATTTGCTTCACGAACCAATCCTCTCTGGGTGTCCGGCTTTCGTGACCAAAATCGGCGAACAGCATGACGTTGGCGGTAATTGCTGCTGCTATCTGAACAAATCAACATCGGAAAAAGATTAAGGAATTTGTTCCGGGTGACTTAAGGTGCCTCTTAACCTTACCGCAAGGCAGTGTTCCGGGGTTATTCTGAATCCAACGATAGTTGTTCGGTCCATATCCAGTTTTATTACCTCTATTTCATCGTTTAACTCGGCGGAGAACTCATGGAAATTAATAGTCGCGGTTCTCAAAAAGGGGATAACGGATAAAAGCTAAAACGAGCAAAAAACGTTGTTTTTTTGAAATCTTGGAATGACCAAAAATTTTGTTTGTGCTCCTGCACAAGAAAACCGTCTCGGTATTTCTATGCTTACGCTTTCGTGATAAAATAGCGAAGTCAACAGGAGAGCAGCTAGCATGGATCCAGAGCGTATTATAAGGAAAAGGTCGGACAGTTCATGCGCTAGGCTGTGATTATCCGCAAACGCCGCACCTAGAGTATATGTTGAAGCGACCATCCAGCTGCTGTACTGGAGCACAACACAGAAATTGAACCACACCAAATCTCCACTGATTTCCGCTATGATTTCTCGTAACATTATGTGGAGATCAAAGCCCTTGTTAAATTTTTCCCAGTTATTTTCGGCTAAACTTTGCTCCAAAATATGGTTAATATAGCGAAGCAGTGTGGCCAACAGCCAAACAGTAAAAATCATCAGAGTCTCAAAGAGTCTCTTCCAAAAATTCCCGATCCTCCAGTAGGCAAAATAAATTGCCGTGAAGGCGTAGCAAGGTTTCGAAAGACAGGTTCCTGTTTCTTGTCCATATGAAAGGATGTCTTCTGCAACGACGCTGTGAATCTGAAGAGCTAGGTGGAAACTGAGCCAAACCGAAAGCGACAACATTATCCTTCGCTTGTCAGATTTAGAAAGGTAATGAGCAAATTTCTTGTCAATTTTTGCTAAGAGTACTGAAATCTTACTATTCACACACCAACAAATTCCAAGTGTTGATAGTACAAAGACGGAACTGAACAGCTCCATAAGGTAGATCAGAATTCTTGTAAAATTTAAATCCAACTGCACTTCGGCAACATTGTCGTATATGACATACAACTGCGCTGCTCCAATTATTGTCGCTTGAGAAAGAATAAAAATATTTACTGAACAATTCATCCATCGGTGATTTGTCAAATCAGTGTTGGGAAGTCTCCCAAACCCAAAAAGCGAAAGAACGACAAACCAGTTACTGTAGAGTTTGCATATAAATCCAGGAGAACGACCGTCTGATTGCTCCATGGAAGGTTAGCGAGCGCCGCTGCAGCAGTGAATCACTGTAAAGTCATCTGATTTAAGGTTACCGTAGCTGTCTGTTTTCAACGACCCCCTAGCTCGCTCAAAGGAAGGCAGGGATAAGCATAGCGCAGTGTTCCAGCTCGTATAATGATGTGCAAACGTTTAGGGATAGTACTGCATGATGTGTTGCTTATTTGAATGATTTCGTAGAAGCGACTGCCCACAATATCAGCAAGCCCTGGCATTTTAAAGTGAGACTGCAAACGCTCTTGTTCAAATAAGGCGATCAGTGTTTCGTGGTATCTGTTGTCCATCCGGTGCAGTACAATTTAGGATGCTGTGTGAGCCGCCAGGTCAATGTTTCAGTACCCAAAATTTCAATGGCAAAGCAGACGTTTACGACGTCTACGGCTGATAAGAATATAAAACCGGCTTTTTTCAGTCCTCGCTCAGAAAATCGGTCTTAGCGTCATATACATGCACTTTATCGTACGAACACAGAATTACGACGTGTGGTTAAAAGATAATAGTGTCCTAAATTGTATTTTTGTAACACCAGGATAGGGTTTAGTATCTGAAAATCATCAAAGGAAACTGAGGCAACTGTTTGTAACTTCGTAGTAAACAGCACAGTCGACTAAGAAGCGAAAACAAAAGTCGAGTTATTAACGAGTTTAATAACAGAGTAAAGGGTTTCCGATAGAAATCATGCTACTAAGTTCTTAATAAGCTTTTCAGAGCACGTACATCCAACTCACAAAATGGTGAGCCGCTCAGAATACACTCATGTGCTTCAGTATATGGGTAAACTTAGTTCTAAAAGGGCAACAACCAGCATCCATGGGCAGCAACCAGCAAACACCTTTTTTTACCTTTTTTTACATTGTATTTCCAGAAAGTAAAAGTGACATTACGAATCAAGGTCACATCAGAGGTCAAAAAATGATGCATATTGAAAAAGCGCATGGATGTTAATTTTAGCATTTATTTCTTCTCTTCGATCGATTACCGCAACAAAAAAAACTGAAACGACTTTGAAATGCGAAATGCAATACCACGTGATATAATGAAATAAAGTAAGGATAGATATGAACAGCTCTAAAACAGCTTTCATAGAAAAGAAAATAAGGAGAAATACGCAAAAACTGAATGCGGGATTACATATAGAAGTATCCAAATTCCATAGGACCAAAGTTAATTTTAGCTGTTTTGAAAAAAAGATGCGAATACCACGGCCGGTACGGCATACAAGTTAACAAAATAATAACTACGAAGCGCAATTGTGAAACATTAAAACTCATCCATTTAAGATGCATTAAAATTTAAAAACCTGGAATACCAGGTGGGTACCATGTATTTCCTGATAGTAACTGTATGAAATAAACGCGTAAAGTGGCACGTGTCGCCACTTCAACCTAACGCGTGGCTGGCACATGCAACAGGAAGTTGTAGTTAACGGTACAAGCTCAATTTGTGCTGTCTTCAGCAAAGCTAAAGAACCTTGTCGACGAGTAGGATGCCCATGTATGCTGGGTGCGCAAATTTGCAAGAGTTTATACGCAACCCAGGGCACCGTTTGAAAGTTTTACGGTGCCCTGCAAGATTTTGGATATCCGGTTGGAAAGCGCTTGGCGAACAGAAACTTTCCTATATAAATACACCGCAGCCGACTTAAAAGCCACAGTCACTTGTTTTCTACCTTAACCAAGACTAGCCCTTCTGGTAAAAAGTTTAATTAAACCGTGTGATTTGTTTTAATATTAACCATGAAGGCAGCTTTGGTATTCCTTGCGCTAGCCGGTGAGTCAAATGTAACTACAGAAGTTATAACGCTGACGCAGCCGTTATAACTCATCAGCTATATCATAGAGAAAAACGTTCTAAACATCGAAGCGGAACTTTTGTAGCATAATATACTGTACACTGTATTGTGACTGCAATATTGTGTTAACTAACTTTTACATTACAGGCCTTGTCGCCGTTATGCACGCCCGTCCAACACAGCAACAGCAAGGACCTCCCCAACAAGGTGGTCAGCAGCAACAAGGACCTCCCCAACAAGGCGGCCAGCAAGGACCTCCCCAACAAGGAGGCCAACAACAAGGCCAACAAGGTGGTCAGCAACAACAAGGTGGTCAGCAAGGACCTCCCCAACAAGGAGGCCAACAACAAGGCCAACAAGGTGGTCAGCAACAACAAGGTGGTCAGCAAGGACCTCCCCAACAAGGAGGTCAACAACAAGGCCAACAAAGTGGTCAGCAAGGACCTCCCCAACAAGGCGGCCAGCAAGGACCTCCCCAACAAGGAGGTCAACAACAAGGCCAACAAAGTGGTCAGCAAGGACCTCCCCAACAAGGCGGCCAGCAAGGACCTCCCCAACAAGGAGGCCAACAACAAGGCCAACAAGGTGGTCAGCAACAACAAGGTGGTCAGCAAGGACCTCCCCAACAAGGAGGTCAACAACAAGGCCAACAAAGTGGTCAGCAAGGACCTCCCCAACAAGGCGGCCAGCAAGGACCTCCCCAACAAGGAGGTCAACAACAAGGCCAACAAAGTGGTCAACAAGGACCTCCCCAGCAAGGCCAACAGCAAGGCCAACAAGGTGGTCAGCAACAACAAGGTGGTCAGCAACAACAAGGCGGTCAGCAGGGACCTCCCCAACAAGGAGGTATGCAAGGACCTCCCCAACAAGGAGGCCAACAACAAGGCCAACAAGGTGGTCAGCAACAACAAGGTGGTCAGCAAGGACCTCCCCAACAAGGCCAACAGCAAGGCCAACAAGGAGGACAACAGGGTCCTCCCCGAAAATAGTTTCTTGAAATTGTTTTGTTCCTTAATGACTTCAAAGAGCGAAGTCATTAGATTAACGTAAGGCAGTTGTATATGCCTCCCTCATTTCTGCTGTTTACCATTGGCTTTCATGAACCGGTCTAGTGAATACTCATAAAGTGCAATTGACATACACTAACTCCTTCGAATCAGCCCGTTTCCCGGCCCTGCATATTATGGAGGATTACTGCAGCAGCTAATTCTACAGTCTTTGCAATGCGAACAGGTTGTATTTAATGGGCGTTGCGCCATAGCCCTTCGACTTAATGAACGGTGGACAAATTTTCGTCGGTCACTGTTAGTTATAACATGACAGCAGATAAAACACGCTTGACGAATCCAATATCAAATCCGTAAAAAAAATTTTAAATTCGTTGCGGTCATCCAACATTTGTTCCGGCTGTTGTTGGCGCCGTTACGTTGGTGCACTGTAATAACAGCTCTTGTACGGCTTTCAGAAGCGGCTCTTGTCCAGTAGAATTTTTGTTGGCCAGTTCAGAGAAAAGAAACACGTAGCTAACCACGCCACCCGTCGCCTACGTCAAACACCCACTTCAGCGGGCGAAACACGTAAATCACTTATATATTTTTTGCATGCATTCTTACCGCAAATGCGATTTCTCTTGAAATAATTACGCCTCCCAGCGTAAAACATCCCGGTCTCAGAAAAGAACGACTTTTGCACATTCGCACTTCCTCGTCGTCGCTTGTGGATGCTAGTCGATACGCCGAATGCTCATTAATAGCGTCCATTGCCGATATTGCCTAAAGCGCATACGAAGACCAGGAATACAGTGATACGAGAATATAATAAAAATAAATATCCAGGTTTAGAGATTACGGGCACACTGAACATGTGCACTTGGCGCACTGGGTTGCACCCCGTTTAAAAATCATTTCTCGAAAATGTTGTTACGGATAATTTACGAGAAATTTTTCTGTTATAATTAATCCTGTTTTACAAAATTTGCAATGTAACTGGCTTGTGCTAATAAAGTCGAGGAATAAAAGTAAGCAATACAACTGAACGCACAAGTTTGAGCCATTGGACAGGCTTGTGCAGTGTTCGACTTATACAGTTTAGGAATACCTGTTCGTAACTGTACACCATTGCGGCTACGTTAGACAAGAGCATACAGCAAGTCAAACCGAGCAGAGCAGTGTATGCCGGATCAAGTTGTATGCCGTCCTTCCAGTCATTGCTAATGTTGTACGCCGTATCAATTATCCATCCTAATTCATCAAGACACCCGAGAAGCACCAGGATGGATAAATAACCATCTAGATCAGCTATTGCCTTCGACAGTTTTATAAAATGCCGAAGATTTCCCACCCTGGCCTTATCCAGGTTATGTTGCAATAAAGCAGTGGTTTTCAAGACCGAATACGCCATTCCCGCACAGCATGCTAGAAGGCCGGTGAAGGACTGCAATAATATCCGGGCGAATTGGTTTGTCCGATTCAATATACGGTACACCATCAGCAGAATATTGGAATGCTTCCAAAGAAATATGCCACCGTACATGTTCTGATACCCGGCGAGGTCTGCTTCCAGAGACAGCGCCATCTCCGACTGGTAGATTACACATCCGGCGACGATAATCAACAGAGTCACGAAGGCGACATGGCAGAGGAGGAAGTGAATCTTGTTTTTTCGCGTGAACTGAGGGTAGTAATCTGTATCCAAGTAGGCAATCAGCAATTCGATTTGCGGGCTGCACTGCGCCATCATCCAGAAGAACAGCAAGTTAGATAACCAGTAAAGGTAGCGGAGCAACACCAGCGCGATAATGCCAACACTTGGCGATCCATCCTGCTTATCTAGCTTCTGCAGATAATCGATGGTGTAATCGTATGCGAAAAACCCTTGTACAATAAACTGAATGCAACCATACACGATCATATTCGCACGCAGCGCTAAACGAGCGAATTTCGAAACTGGACGGAAATAGAAGAAGCCGGTAATCTGCAGTGGAAATAGCAGTGGGCGCATGATTGTTCCTATGAAACCGCTGCTAACGTGCCCGCTGTTCTCTTTGACAAGATCATTCATGGTGTGCTTCTCCTGCGGACCACTGATCAAAAGTGAGCGCAAATATTTTTAAAGCATAAATATCATAATGCTGTTATATCATAAATCTGCAGCTTTACTTGCATAAAATGCTCTGAAAACAAACTGTGTGGCCGCAGCGATAACTTGTAGCTCCCTAAGTATTTGACAAAAACCTCTTTGCTTGCGTAACAGTGCGCAGCTGCATCAACACTGCACGGTTCCGCCAGTCTTTGACGAGCCGATGATTCCATCAGTTTCGATCACACTGTATTAGGTGCAATGAGAGGTTAATAAACCGTGAATGCCGTTGGCCGTATCATACACTCAACAAATAAAATTCTGTCAAAACGGGATTCTGTCAAGATTCGTACCACCTATTAATCCCTTTCCCGAACACGGAAATGTGAAAATACGGCTGTCGGCTTCCGCTGAGACAATATTTTAACTCTTTGACGTTTCGGTAATTACTGCGCTAGCATATAAAATTTACACCTGACACAATTTAGTTTCGAAATAATGGCCAACAAATTCGGATATTATTGGAAAGCCAGCGGTTTCATGGGAAAAGTGACCTTTCCATGGATGGTAGCGCTGCAGCTTACGGGGCTTTTCTGCATTACACTAAAATCAAGGACTGCCAAATGTGCAGTTTCTTGCTACATGTTTATCAGTATTGCTCTGCAGTTTGTTGTACAAGGATTTTCTGCCTACGATTTCACCGCTCAACACCACTTCAACCGCGAGGCAACCTCTCCGAGTTTCGGAATTTTTGCTATGGGAAGTTTACGCTATATCTACTGGCTTTCGACCATACTATGCATGGGAAAAATGTGGAGTTGCAGTGGTCAGATTGAGCAGATTCTGATCGAGCTTGATAAATATTCGCATCTCTTCACAAACAAGATTAAAATAAAAATTATTATCGGTTTACTCATTCACTGTGCAGTTGTTCTCACTGTGTTCCTATTTGTAACATACACCTATGACATTGCGGTACCACTGGGTGACACCGTCAAACTCTTGCAGAACTTGTATGGCGGTCCCTTTAATTGGAAGCATGCGGACATCATGATGGTGTGCAATATTATTCTTGTGCGGATAAATCATCTGGGCAAAATATTATCGGTTGGTTTCAATGTACTTTTGGGTAACCTAACAGCGTGCCTTTACCATCTGCTAAGAACCGGGATCGTATCACAACAACACGACTCACCCAAAGCCAAGTTAATGTGCTTTGAATCGTTTATCCAGCTATCCAAGCTCGTAGCCGATTTGGATGGTCATCTATCGATCATCACATTACTAGGGTGTCTGGATCATTTCGGCTGGATTGTGGATATTGCGTACTCTGACAGTATTGCTTTGCGAGATGATAAGCCGATTATGCCGGGTGACTTCGCTGCATTGGCGTATAATTTTTTTATGGTAACGCTAATTGTTTGTGCAACGGTGCACTGTTACGAGCAGGTGAGGATCTGTTTGTTGTTGTTCTTACCGCCAGGAGGATAAATAGAAATGCAAGCGTGAACAAACAACGCAGTATTAAAGTACGTTCTTTAAGGAACGTATTAAAGTTCGTTCTTAATATACAGCAGCATTTTACGGAAGCAACCTGCTCTTGAAAGAAACAAAACTACCTAGATTTGTCTGGGCTTTTTGTATAGGGCCAACTGACAATGGAATGGATAGACGAAGCCATATTAATACCGGAAACATTGTGCGGTCAAAATGTGGCACAACTCCGAAGAACTTGTGCTTTTCGGCGACCTGGCTGTTTCACGCTTGGCGGCATTGTGGTGACCCGAGAGGCAGCATTTGCGGTGGGTAAAGAAATCGCGCGCCACTATTTGCACTCTGGCTTTCTCGTTGCTCCCATCTGTAAAATTTGTTTGAACTTGTAGCAAGCAGGATAGTTGGAGCCGTAGGTTCGAATTAAAACTTTTGGAGTTAAAACTTTTGGAATTAAAACTTTTGGAGTTCGAATTAAACAAGCAGGATGGAGCCGTAGGTTCGAATTAAAACTTTTATAGCATGAAACTTAAATGTTGTTTTGCTGCGTAGGCTGCTGGAGGTGCAATTAGCTACGTGCTCCTATTTTCTGAATTGGCCAACAAGAATTCACCAAACCAAGAATGCCTGAAAACGATGAACATAACTGGCTGGGCTGGTGGCGGCTAACAAGCAAACAGACGTTGATGACAAAATTACACGTACTTTTGGAAACATCTTCTTTGCTTTAACGGCATGTAGATAATAAAAATGTGGCAAGATTGGCACCGGGTTTACGCTGTGTGACATGATTGTAGAAACGTAGTAACTTGTATGCAGATTGTAAAATTTATCAGAGTGGACGGTCATGTTTTATACATTTTTATGTAGATAAAATACTGATGCTTTTTCAACATGGATACATGTGCAATGGGGCAGCACAGAGCATGTAGTTTCCTTACATGTACAGAATAAGCACTGCCGTGTGCACCGGAATATTTTGTCGGCAGACATGATGTTTGGAGACAGACTGTATGATAGCTTGCTGACATTGTCGGCTACGATGTTGGATGCCACGAGGAAGAAAATGTGCACACGGAATGGCGCAACGGCATGCCGGTGTAAAGCAAAAAAAAAACATCAGTCGAATACCATTGGGTACAATGGCCAAGCATCACCACACGATGTTAATTTAGGTAGTAGTATTTTGCGTTAAATTTCTCGACAGATACGATATTTCTCAGGCTTTCGTGCATAAGGAATTCGGCATTTTTATCTGTTCCCCCTTTTTTAAGTCACGGCAATAAACAGATTTGCACCTATGTGCCACGACGCCGTCAAAGCTATTGTCACAAAAGAGAAGCAGACGCTCAATTTAGTTTTTCTCGAGTCATCATATGTGGTGCTTAGCTGCGTAGAGGTCATGTCAGTGTGAAATGAGCGTATTATGAGTAATGCACGCAAAATGCTAGCATCCGTAGCAAGTACCACAAAAAATAATACGTGCACTATTATATGTTTACGGTATAGGCTGTTAACGGTACTACGAGTTCCCACCGATGAATAGCATGAAATGTCAAAGCAGTGCTCCGGGTTCAGTCTTCGCCGCGCTGCCAAATAATTCGCCACCGAACTCCAACCAGATTTGTTTGCTCTGATATTAATTTTTCTTCCAAAATCATGCACAACAAATGTCAGTTTTGACATGAGACTGTTAGGGAAAAGAAAATTAATCACTGCGCCATCATCCAGAAGAACAGCAAGTTAGATAACCAGTAAAGGTAGCGGAGCAACACCAGCGCGATAATGCCAACACTTGGCGATCCATCCTGCTTATCTAGCTTCTGCAGATAATCGATGGTGTAATCGTATGCGAAAGGTGCGTAGGCTGCTGGAGGTGCAATTAGCTACGTGCTCCTATTTTCTGAATTGGCCAACAAGAATTCACCAAACCAAGAATGCCTGAAAACGATGAACATAACTGGCTGGGCTGGTGGCGGCTAACAAGCAAACAGACGTTGATGACAAAATTACACGTACTTTTGGAAACATCTTCTTTGCTTTAACGGCATGTAGATAATAAAAATGTGGCAAGATTGGCACCGGGTTTACGCTGTGTGACATGATTGTAGAAACGTAGTAACTTGTATGCAGATTGTAAAATTTATCAGAGTGGACGGTCATGTTTTATACATTTTTATGTAGATAAAATACTGATGCTTTTTCAACATGGATACATGTGCAATGGGGCAGCACAGAGCATGTAGTTTCCTTACATGTACAGAATAAGCACTGCCGTGTGCACCGGAATATTTTGTCGGCAGACATGATGTTTGGAGACAGACTGTATGATAGCTTGCTGACATTGTCGGCTACGATGTTGGATGCCACGAGGAAGAAAATGTGCACACGGAATGGCGCAACGGCATGCCGGTGTAAAGCAAAAAAAAAACATCAGTCGAATACCATTGGGTACAATGGCCAAGCATCACCACACGATGTTAATTTAGGTAGTAGTATTTTGCGTTAAATTTCTCGACAGATACGATATTTCTCAGGCTTTCGTGCATAAGGAATTCGGCATTTTATCTGTTCCCCTTTTTAAGTCACGGCAATAAACAGATTTGCACCTATGTGCCACGACGCCGTCAAAGCTATTGTCACAAAAGAGAAGCAGACGCTCAATTTAGTTTTCTCGAGTCATCATATGTGGTGCTTAGCTGCGTAGAGGTCATGTCAGTGTGAAATGAGCGTATTATGAGTAATGCACGCAAAATGCTAGCATCCGTAGCAAGTACCACAAAAAATAATACGTGCACTATTATATGTTTACGGTATAGGCTGTTAACGGTACTACGAGTTCCCACCGATGAATAGCATGAAATGTCAAAGCAGTGCTCCGGGTTCAGTCTTCGCCGCGCTGCCAAATAATTCGCCACCGAACTCCAACCAGATTTGTTTGCTCTGATATTAATTTTTCTTCCAAAATCATGCACAACAAATGTCAGTTTTGACATGAGACTGTTAGGGAAAAGAAAATTAATCACCCCTCTTACTGACATCTGCGATCCACATGCGACTCGCTTCCGTCGTGCGGTTACAGCTTATTTAGCTTACTAAGGGCTACCAGCATGCATCGGTTTCAGTCTGACCTAAGTTGCTTGACGCGAGCTGTTACACACCCATGTAATTCCCGATAGGAAGCTCTGTCAACAGTCATGCGACCGGCAGTAGCACCTTATGCACGATGAACAGCGGGATATGCACCTTAACGCAACCCGAGATAGAGAATGTCAATATTAAATGACAGGATGTAATGATCTTGCAAGTTGAATGCTGCACTAAATTCAACGAATCCACCATGTGTCTGAAGTGAATAAAACATTCTGCTTGCTTATACCGTCATACAGTATACCGCTATAGACATGTAGTGATGTACCAAATGCGTGGTTACACTGTAAGCGTGCAACGAGTTTCGGAGAACCGGAATGGCACAAATTATTGAAAAGTTCACCGTACCCCTCTTGTGGGTCCTGGACATACTGGGTCTTATGCCCGCTCCCTTTTCCAAACCAACCTGTTGGACAAAACTACGCCAGCTGATATCGAAAGTTCTCGCAGTCTTTCAAGCATCCACACTGCTGTTTCACTGTTACGACTATCTCAGCGACACCATTCCAAAATTTACCCATTTTTCCTCATACATCCTCCTGATTGTCTACATCACCGAAGGCGTGACACTACCCATTGCTATTATCCTGTTACGTAAAGCCGGCGCCCCGATCCACTCTCTACTGAAAGAAATCAGCGAGAAATTCTCCGGTATTATTACAAAAGAAGACAAACGCACCGTAGTGATTTTCGCCGTAACCTGGTTTGTGGCCTGCCTTGGACCGGGAATCTATTATTTTCGCGATGATCTGTACGAGAATCTGGAAAGTGACTTGGTGCAGTTTCGGGAGAAATATCCAGCGCCTATAATACCGGATAACGTGGCGCGCTGGTTAGTATAGCGTTGAAATGAAATCCCATTTCATCCGATTTCGAGATGCTTAGGAATAAATTTGAGGCTGGGAATAGGCTGGGAAGTAGTTTTCGAAAATGCTTCCCTTTAGGCCATAGAATAAAAGTCAGGATTCTCCTCTATTTTATAATTTTTATAATTTCATCAGCTGCCTTTGGGCAGTTTATATACCCATTAATTTTTTTGTTTAAAATTGTCTTAACAAGAATTACTCAAACTAAAAGAGTTTTTGTACAAATCATATATTTTAACACATAAAAGCTTGTTTGATTTTCAATAAATTTGATCGGGTGTTTGAAATTAAAAATCTTGAAATTATGATTTCGATTCTACTCTAGGTTAACGGCGCTGTTCGACGTCTTCTGGACGGTGTCGATCTTCAGTAAAGAAGCCATTCAATTCCTCGTGGTTTTTGTCGCGCTGATCTTGGGAATTATATTTCGCCGCATTGCCCTCAACGTTACCTTTGATCCGGATGTCGAAGTCCCAGAAAAAGTCCAGGTTAAACAGAGAGAATTGATTGTGCAGGCATTTGAAGATCATAAATTTCTGATGGATAAAATGCGAGAATTCGATAAACAGTTGAACGCCGTGAATTTTATCCGCTGCATGGAACTGTATGGGCTGTGCCTGGCATGTGGTTATTCTATTAGTCAGCGCTTCAGCGAGGCGATGAACGCAAGATCGGATCGTATGGCTATTCTGGCCGGCATGGAGCTGATTCAATATGGAGTGCTGCTGATGCTTCACGTTGGTGCTCTGGTTTTCCTGTTTGAGAAGGTTCGTTTTTGTGTGAATACGATGTTCGTGATTTCACTAGAATTTTGCAGAGCCAAATGATCGCTAACGCTCTGGACGGCGAAGCCGGCAAAGATCGCGATTTGAAGAGATATGTCAAACAAATCCGAGAGGAGCCGGTGTCCATTACCATGGGCGGTGTGACCTTTAGTCGGGAATCGGCTATTGCGGTGGGTTTAAGATTTAATTTATTGTCAGACAACAGTTTTTATTGTTACTGTAGTACCATGGTTACGGCAACGTCGCGATGTGTAAATGTGTCCCTATGTTTCTTAGACCGCAGGTAGCACCATGGGTTATATTTTGATCTTCTCAGAACTGGCCGACAGCGGAAAGGATTTTGATAAGAACGAGTTTGTGGAGAAACTGAAATTGTTCGTGCGAAACAGTTCCAGCCTATACGTACCCGCCCGAGGAAAAGGCGTATGATCAGCAAGCAGTACTAAGTTTTTGGATTAAATTTTCAAACTCTAATTCTGTTAATACGAATTATTGTTGCTATTTATACTACGGGTAGAATATATAATAGGAAGCTTTCTGTGTTGTATATCATGGTGATTTCGTCGAAAATATAATTTGCTGCAAGGCATCTTAAATTTATTTAAGTTTTATCCGTGTAGCGTGTCGTCACGACTATGCACTTCTTGTAGTGTCTGCTGCTTTATCTGTGAAACTGCAAAAAAAAACAGACGGATACTCATGCTTTTGTATTGTTCGTATTTATTCTAATATAATACGTTTTTAGATGGAGTTTGCAAATTCTAATCCTGCTACTATTAACGTCATTATAAATATCGAAATTAATATTAGTGGAATACAAAGATGTTTGCGCGGTGTATCAAGCAGATTCATACACGAAGCTACAAGTAATAAAGAACAGAGTTAAACATACTGTATGTCTGTCAAAGCATGAATATTACAAAAGTATGACAAAAATTACGGGATTGGTCAGTCGGTCCAATTTAAAAATAAGTAAACTAGTATGCAAGAGTAGCAGAGCAAGTGCGCGTCAGTTACGTAAAGTCAGAACTGTACGAACAGAGAAAGGGTTGTTTGCGCTATATGCGTTAAATTAATGCAGCCTATTTCCTGCATTGCATAATAATTATAATAGTGCATTCATACGGAGGTCAAAATTCGCAGCTGCATGATCAGATACTCGAAGGATGGTCGCCAATACATTTCGCCGCTGTCATTCGCAGTTGCTTAATCTCGTGTTCTCGAGCAAACGCCAGGAAACGGAACGCATTATCCGCATACACTTCCTCCGTCATCCGAACTTCACAGGCTGCTCGTAGCTTCTTCATGTCGTATTTCTCGGCCGCCATCCATAGCTGCTCAAGACTTTCATCTATTTCAGATTGATCAAAATCGTCGTTAAACTTCAGTTCATGAGTGTAAGCGTAATGGATGAGTGTGTCTAGCACGTTGCCATCCAAGTCGGCGATCTCACACAGACCAGTAGACTGTTCCTTCATCTCGGTCTGGAACATCGCGGCAAAAACTGGCGATTGGGCAGCCAAGATACTGCGATGGGCTGCAAACTGCTTGTTGTCATTGGATTTTAAAGTGCAGTCTGTTAGTACGCCAGATTCCAGCAGCTCTTTCAGGTCACTCCGATGCCGGGAAGTGGTAACATGAAATACCAGCTTCACGTTGACATAACGTCCATGCAATAAACTGTGGTGAGGATGTGTGGACAGCCGCGGATCTGGTTTTGTCACCAATCTGGCCAAGGGATTAACGGCGCCGCGACATTCCCAGTGTGTCGCATTAGAATCCACGCAGAACGCAGAAGGGGATTTACCGCTTTCGCTAGAGGACCCAAAAAAATTGCAAAGTTAAGTGTTATGTAATAACTGTAATTCTAGATAATCTACCGAGTCTTGAACGCTTTTTACCTAACTATGCGATCGACTTTAATCGTTTGAGTCCAAAAATCCCACCCTTTGGGTTTCCCCTTCGGTTCCACGCTTGCTGATATATCGCCGTCGCGCACCCCAATTTCTAAGCGGACGACCCAAACGGATTCGGGAATTTCTGGATATTCCCCGTATTTTGGTACCTGAATGCATGCTTCATGGATCCATCTGAAAAGAAGAGAACGTTCAGTTCCCTCGATTTCGCTCGAAAAATCATCTGTGCGAATTTCATATTCTACGGTAACGGGACTTATCCCCACATATGGAGTTTTGCTGGGAGCATGCTCTTTTAGAGTAGCGGCCATGTCTGCTTGCAGATTACTCTCCAAGCTTTAGTCAGAGTAGAGGCACTGAATTAACGAGAATTCGAAAAGCAAACTGAAATTTGTGCAAACGGTTAAGAGCCTTCAAGAATTTAATACGGTATTGTTCTTCGATGTTTCCCGTATCCGCACCAGTCGGGGTATTAACCCGGATTTCTGTTTACTATTCTGTATATACCCAGTTGCGTAGTTAAACTAGGAAACAGCATGGTTGACGCGGTCACCGCACCCACTCACTAATATGAAAATCTGGAAATACGCCATAATAGTTGTTAAACTACAATGTATGTTAGTTTATGCAATACAGTTTTCTTTTTCCATTAGCTGAGAGCGCCCCAGGTACTAATTACTGTTTGAATGTGGAAAGATTCACAGTATATTGCGGAGTATACGAGTAAAATGATAATAGTAGTTACACTTGTAAACTTCCGGAATTATACTTTGACAATGGATTCTGGCAACCGGGTGTAGTGATCTGATTTTTTCCGGCTTTTCATGCGTAGATCATCTGGATCATGAAATTAATACACATACTCGTACTGTAACTATTTTACGTTAATTAAGTAAAACCGCCAAAGTTTTCTCGTTCGTGACTCAGATCTGCAACCCAATCTAGTAGCGGCGGCTGATACGTTTCATATAACAATAGGAAAAAACAGCCGATAACAAATTGACAAGGATCTGACACAATTCCTGCCGTATATCTTTAAGGCAGAATCCAAAGACAAGCGGATCTACAACAGCTTGTAGATAATATATGGAATCTGCTAGATGTCTCCACCACGGAGGGTCTTGGAAGGCAACGAATCGGCGAATAATAAATGGTAAATTTAGCGGCAGGTAGCACACAATCTCGCTAGTAGTCATAAAGGTCAAAGCTATGAAGGACCTTCTCCACCGTTCCTTGCCTTTGGTTTCTTGGAATTTGATTATTTTAGTCTGTGATATCCCGTGATTACTGTGATATGCATAAGTTTTTGCATTCCATTGTTTTAGGAACGTTTTTGTCAGAATAAACGGATACGCAACTATAACAAAGCCCAAAGGGAACGCGTAGCCGATCAGTGCCAGAGCGTCCATGTACAGCCTGGAAAGCTCTGAAACAAAGTAGCAGTCAGGAATTCCTTCCGGTTCGTTGATAAGGCCAAATAATACTGCAGGCATCGTCCATGCATGCACATCGCGGTGCTAATAAGAACCGCCACTTTTTTATTGTGGCACTGTCGGTAGTTTATAGGAAAATACACAGCCCACAATCTATTCATAGCCATTATTGCATGGCAGTACATTGTAATACTCAGAAAGATCCAATCGCCACATCGGTAAAAAACGCAGCCAATGAAGTGAATATCGACATAGGATTCTGGCGGAAACAGCGCTGCGATTATGTCGTACTGCAACATACACACGTCTTCGGTTATGATATTGGAGATGAGCAAAGCAATGATGTAGATTGTGAAGGGTGTGATGAGATGACGGCGAAATGCGAATAAAGCCAGCAGGGAACCGTTCGGTACTGCTGTGAAGAACCACCGACTGACTATCACCCGGTAATAATTTTCGTCGGTATCTGTCGAGTACTTTGTGGTATTAGATAACGAACCGTTGAGCAGAACAGTGAAATTATTTGCCATTTCTCGCCGACAAGCAGAGAAGCAAGATAAACTGTTCAAATTACTCGTAATTAAATCTTGGTCAAAAGAAAATGAAAGCACAGGGCAAATCTTACAGGTAAGGGCATAGAAAATTTTGTTCTGTTTCCGAAAGATCATCCCTAAAGATTCTTCCGCCTACTTGTAGGTTTTTATTCAATACGATTAGTTTAATACACTCTAGCACATTTAATTTGTAGAGCGGTGTAGCAAAAGTGCCGAATGCGGTCTGCTGGGAATTTAACGCACGAAGCCCACATTGGATTTCTCATTTCTGTGAAAGGTGCGCAGGTATGTGTAAAAGCGGTAACAATGCCTTGTTTGTACAGCAATCGTTTCTGCACTTCATCGAAACGACGCCGCTGAACTGTGACAATTTTCAGAGTTGGACAACAAAAAATTAGAAACACCCGAATATTCAAAAACAACAAAACAATTTAAGCACTACTAGCAGTGATCTCGAGTCACATGCAGTTTTTATAATATACAAATAGAGAACGACGATTAAATGCCGGTACGACCAGCTTGCCTACCATACGAAACATTTCTTCTCTAATTTCTTTTAAACAAAACCCAAAAATAAAGGGATCTAGGACGGCCTGAAGATAATATGTATTATCACCAAGAAAATGCAGCCAATTCGGACTTTTAAATGTAATGAAGCGTCGCATTATAAAGGGAATATTGGAAGGCAGATAACATACGACCACACCCACGGTCATCAAGGTCAAAGCGACGAGCGACCGTCTTAATCGCTTGCGCTGCTTTTGCTCAGCAGCAGCGAATGCTTCAGATAACACAGTAACACTAACAATAAGCTCCTTGGCTTTGACAGTTCTTGATCTTTTCGCCAACATTTTTATTAACAGGAATGGATAAGCCGCGATAACGAAACCAATAGGGACACCATAGCAAATCACCGCCAGTGTATTAAGATAATGGCTCGGCTCCAGTTCTCGGAATGCACACTTCGGAACACCTTCCAGTTGATAAGTTAGTCGCGTGAACACGAGCGGCAGTGTCAGTGCATGTAGCACCAGTCCAACACCAGCACAAATGACCGCTGCTGTCTTAATCGTATGCCGATGCCGGTAATGTATGGGAAAGTACATCGCCCATAATCGGCTCATCGACACCAGAGCGTGACAGTACATTGTCATCCCCAGAACGACCCAGTCACCGTACAGATACAGAAAGCAACTAATTAAATGTACCACAGTGTAGTCCGGCGGAACAAAAGCCGTTATAACAGAATAGGGAAGCATGCAAATATTATCGGATAAAACATTACAGGATAGCAAGAAGATGATGTAGACCGTGAATGGTGTGATGAGGTGGCGATGGCATGCGAGGAAAAGGAACAGCGCCACGTTTGGAATAAAGATAACGCACCACCAGGTTGCTAATACGCGATAATAACCTTCGATGGAATACCAGTTTGCATGAATAGTGTGGAATTCCACGGGGGAGCAGATAAATTTGGCATAGCCGTCATTTTAATGTCAGCAAGGGAATAAGTTTCTTCTTATTTGAAAAAACCCGGTCCTTCAAACTCATAATCATCCATAAGCCATTTTAGAATTACTGCAACGATTACTTACAAACAGTATTTGTTAAAGTTACGCTACAAGGATAACCTTTAACTTTATGCGTCTTACGAGGCTTCAACAGGAAGGCACGTTTCGACAGAAATCTTGTTGATTAGGATTTTTCCACTTGGTCCTTTTCCTACCTGCATCAGCATTCCCGGATAAATCTACGTTCTCCCGCAATAGGCATTTCGGGTGATACTAATACGCACACTGTTAAACAAACAACATATTTCAAAAAACTGTAAATTGCCAGAGAAACAATATCATGCATTACTTTTGAGAATAATGTGTTTGACAACTGAATGAAGTGCACGTTGGATACTTGCGTTTTTCGTCCTGAGTTGTAAAGAACGGCTACGAACACGAACGAACAATCTACAGATCGACACTAACAGGATTTTGCTGTATGTACATTAGGGGGGAGCTGTGAGGGTAGTATTTCTGTGATAGTTTCTAAATCAATAACGCTTGCTTACTCGGTGCATTATCTTTGTCGGGTTTTCGTTGGACCACATCGAAAACTTTGCATAAATTGCATAAAGTAGATGTACAAATATATATCTATATATTTGTACGAAAAGAAAGCTTTGCGTCCGAAAACGTACTTTGAATTTATTCGTGCATATATGATGTAGGTACTGCTGGTAAAAACCACACTTACTCATAACGTAAGCGGAAGTAGTAAATTAATGAAAGTTATTCCATTACGAAACAAATTGCAATGCATCGAATGTCACAACTCACAAGTTTCAGCCAAATGTTTATCGCAAGCCTGAGTGGCGCAAGGTTCTTCATGGTCAACAGTGCTAGAAAGTGGAAATACTCTTGAAATTCGTCCGCGAAAAGATTTAAAAATTTCTTCTCTAATATCTTTTAAACACAATCCGAACACCAGCGGATCGAGCATTGCTTGACCGTAGAACGTCACGTCCTCCAGCCAGTGCAACCAATCCGGGTCGACGAAAATAGTGAAGCGCCGAATCATAAAAGGCACATTGGATGGTACATAGCACACAACGACACTGACAGTCATAAAGGTCAAGGCAGCAAAAGAGCTTCTTGTTTTGCCTCTGTGCTTTTCTTCACCGATAATCCGTCCATTCTTCTGATGAATCCTTGCCGATTTTTTAAGCAGCAGAGTTTTTCTCAAAATCAACGGATACGCACCGATGACAAAGCATATAGGAAAAGCGTACGCAATAATTGCCAGTGCATCTAGATAAACATCCGATGCCTTCACATCGAAACCACATTCAAAAATCCCATAAGGTTCATATACTAAACATATAACGACCACCGGCAACGCAAAACAGTGCATAATCAGCCAGACTACGCTGCATATGGCAATTGCTGTTCGTGTGTTATGATGCTGCCGATAATTATTCGGGAAAAATATCGCCCACAGGCGGTTCATAGCGACGAGTGCGTGGCAGTACATGGTGATGGCTGACACCACCCATGTTCCGTATAAAAATGCAGCACAATTAAGGAGATGTATAGTCCTGTACTCGGGAGGAAAGATTATCGCGGTGATGGAAAACGGTAGCATGCAAATATTATCCGCTAGGATATTGGAAATTAGGAGCGAAATTACATACAAAGTGAAAGGCGTAATGAGATGCCGATGGAATATTATAATGCCCAAGAGGAAGCCGTTTGGAATAATGGTTACGAGCCACCAAACGATTGCTGCTTGGTAGTAGCCAGCCTCGATATCCGATTTTGGTGGATTGCGCTCAAAAGTTGCGTTTAGCGACAGAATATTGACTGCTGCGTTTGCCATAACTTTATGATATACAGTACCGGCGAGTTAATTTTGAAGTACCATTGTTTAACTTTAGCCCAGATACACAGACAACCAATGAAAAACTATGAGTCTATGACTCTTATTAACCAGGTAAGCAAATGAACATAGACACTTGCTCCGTACGTAGAAGAGATATGAAACTCCGTCTAGAAGCTGGAAACGCTGTTGCAGATCATAGGTGCTTCCAGCGGCGCGCGCACTTGTTTGTGTGGCTCTGAGTATTACTGTAGTTTGCAGCAATTCCAAATCCCAATGGTGTATTTAATCTCAATGAATTATCACGGCGATGGTGGAAATTTACATGACCAGCTGAATTCATGAGAAGCGCATTATTAAAGTACAGCACTCAACGGACCAATGATGGATGGCTGTTTCCACGAAGTTGCATTTCATTATGCTGCATAATATTATTCCTTTATTTTCACTTATTCATTTCATTTCGTTTTCCTTTCACTGGTTCGTTTTATTTCATGTTCACTGACGCAATCAGTCACTCAATGATTTCAAACCGCAAACAATGTCACTGTGTTTAAGAATAACGTGCCGTTAGCTGTATCTTCACACCGAAAACCGATGGAAGTAGTGACAGCACTATATATCTTTTCTATGTTTACCAGCAGTCTTTGATAACAGTGATATCAGTTTTATTTTAGAATAATCTAAGCTTGACGAGCAACAGCACGTGCGAATTTTCGAAAAGGCCACGAGAAAATTTTAATCAGCTCGTCTCTGGTGTCTTTCATACCAAAGCCAAACACAAACGCGTCGATGACCGCTTGCAGATAGTATGCCGCATCCTCATAATACGACAACCACGCCGGCTCCGTGAATGTTGTAAAGCGCCGCAGCACAAAAAGCAAATTAGTCGGCACATAGCATACCGCTACGCTCGCTGTCATAAAGGTCAACACTGCAAACGATTTCGCTGATTCTTTGGGACGAAATGCAGTTTTAGGCGCTCCTCCGTGAAGCTGATTGTCAATATTCACGTGCGAAATTTGTTCTCCTCTGTGTTTTAGGGGACTATTCCATACAATTTTCCATAAAATGAAAGGGTACGTAGTGAGAATGAGAAGAATCGGGAATCCGTATGCGAGGACCAACAGTGAGTCGATATATGCGCTGGTCTTCAGGTCGTCGAATGCGCAGGCTGGAATACCATCCGGCTCGATAATAAGCCGCATCAGAACCTCTGGTACGGCTAGCAAATGCACCGCTGTACACATTCCCAGGCAGATGAAGGCAGCTGCTTTCCTGTTATGATATTGTCGGTAATTTATGGGAAAATAAACGGCCCATAATCTGTTGAGCGCTATTAATGCATGGCAATACATCGTGATGCTTAAGGCGACCCAAGCTCCGTACAGGTAGGCGACACAGCCGACAAGACGCACAGTTGCATATTCCAGGGAAAAATTATCGTAAATGAAAAAGTACGGGAGCATGCAGATATCTTCCGCCAAAATGTTGGAAATCAGAAGGGTAATAATATAGACCGTAAAAGATGTGATGAGATGGCGACGAAACATAAACAGTAATAAAAGGGCGCCGTTAGGTATAACCGTTAAGCACCAGTATACAGATGCTGTTGCGGAATATCCGTAGCCTGTGAACCACTCGGTTGTAATGTTGGTGTCGGAACCGTTTAAAATTAACAATTTTATCTCATTATTCATTTTCTGTTCTGCTTAAAAATGGTGCCAAATTACGCTGGCCGCCGCAAAGTTGAACGACGGAAATCACAAGCAGTAGAAATTTAAATTATGAACTTTGGGATAAGAGCTGTCCGGTGGTACTCGAGCGCCAGAATAAAAAACATGGTTTACGGCAGTAACGGCACAATACAACGCCAAATTTCATATTATGTTAGTAGGCGTCTAGGCACTGATATCCATGACTTGAGTCATACTGGACCAAACGCTGCATCGATAGCCGAACCTTTGGATAGCAAATAATATCATGGCAAAATTCCAATTTGTTTGAGGTGAAACAGACGCTCTTCTATTTGCGCAGCAGCGTTCCCAAATGTCCTGAGGCATGCATGAAAACTCTAATATGAAAGTTTACATACAGATCTTATAGCATAGTGAAAATTTGCTCTGTTTTCTGCGATGCTTGTCAGATCTCATGCACTTCGTATACCGGCATACGCGCTCAATGCATTTTCTTGTTCTGGAAAGGATGATCGCTGATTGTCAAAGGCGACGCGTTTTCTTGCATTTCACACGAAAGAATTAGAGATCAATGAAAAACAGTTTATCTAATATCGTTTAAACATAGCACAGAAACAAACATTTTCGAGGACTTCCGAGCACGAGGGTAGTGAGTAGCGAAGGAGAAAAGCGGCTAATGACAAATGGCAGCTAGGACTGCAATTTGCAGATCGATAGACGAGCCTTTGGATCGATAGTCAATCACCATAAAAATTGTTCTGAATTCCAGTCCGCCAGTAATCGGTTTGGCTGTCGCTGCATCTTTTCATCCATCGACGCGTTCCCGTGGATATAGTCTCCGTGCCATTTTTGACTGTAGCAAGTCGCTTAAGAAACGAGAAAATTTTCAATCATTGCTGCTACTGATCGACTTGTTGTGGACGTAACTCGTGATTTTTTCCAGAAACAACTGTCTGTCAAAATCTTTTGCCGTGTCGGCCAGTTCCGCAAATACCAATATGTAACCCAATGTGCTGCCTGCCGTCTATAAAAGCAAAATACAACCTTGTGTTGAAGAAAATGCTATTAAATTCCGGTTATAAGTTACAAACGCACAGCAATGGCCGATTCTCTTGTAAAAGTTACACCTCCCAGGGTAAGGGCGATAGGCTCATCCGACAGCAGATTTAGATAATGCTTCAGGTGGGTATTAGTGCGTGCTTCTTTATGCAAGACATAGCGAATCGCTTGGCTCTGAAAACACACAGAAAAGTAAGCAATGATACAAGACATTCTCACCATGATTTACCTGTTCCAAAAGGAATACTAGTGTCGCCATGTGAATTAGCAAAAACGCTGAATACATAAAAAGTTCAGCTCCAGAGGTAATCGCTATGCGCATGGAATCCTCCTGTAGTGCATGCTGGAAGGCTCCGCTGATTGTGTAACCCGACGTCATCAGCAGTGCCCACAATTCAATGCAGCGTACAAAATTTACCCAGCGCAGTAATGTGTCAAACCAGCGCACGCATTCTCGCAAGTATTCGTGATCTTTTTGCAGCAGCATAATTCCTGCTCCGCTCTTTTTTGGCAGCATTCTCAGCAGTAATGAGCCATTAATCGTGAGTCGTCGAAATATCAAACCGGCTACCAGGACGATCATTACGATCATCAGCTGGACCAATTCTTTGCTTAACGTACCAATATTCCACACCACATTGTAAAATACTATAATAAAATATCCCAAATTGACGGGCAGTACTGCTACATAACGCGTCTGATAATACTGTAAGTCCACGTCCAACTGTTGCAGGTCACTGCTTAAGACATACATCTTCGGTCCGAGACAAATTGCCGTCCAAGTCCCACTAACAGCAATAATTGCTGCTCTGTCGAAAAACGTCAAAATTGTTGAGTATCTTGTGCTGATTTGCTGCATTATTGTATAAAGTTGCTGTCCAGAATTTTTTACCAGTAGAATGATTGTGGGCAACGTTAGCATATCAAAGATTCGGACGGTTAGGACTATATACGAAGAAAAGTGCGTAAAAGATGATACATCTGATGTGCTGCTGTCAAAGGCGTAATATGCCAACGCGAACATTGAAAGAGTTATCATCACTGTGGACACCGTTTTTAGCGTTTTTGAGAACCAGCGGTTGGTGTCACCAATAACGGGAGTGTGCATAATGCCAAGAACGTTGACAAGAAAAAACAATGGCCTTATCGCCTTCTCAATGAATTCGACCATTCCGAAGTAACGCGAAACACTTGATCATGGATTAGAAAAACTCTGCCGGAAAATGATTCACCGTTGACCAATTATAGCTAAATACTGTGTGTCTCAAAAGCTGTTTAGCGATGGGACTGACGTTCGTTACCGTAATACTGTACATAAGCCGCAGGTACAGACTTGTATTTATTTTAGATTGAATTTCAGGAATACCAACATGAGCTTTCGCTTTTGCTCAACGGCAGTATCGCCGAACGCATACTATATTGCAAACATACAGCATCCATTGCTTCACCTGGACGCCACGACACGCAGAGCCTAACAAGTAAGCCATTCAGATCGCTAAATGCTAAAGGCAGACCACAAGTTTAATAAAATGAATATTATAATGGCTAAAAATGCCATACGCTGCTCTAACGAATTCTTCGTTATAGTCATTAGCTAGAAAGGAAGAAATATGGAGAACGTCAGTAAGTTTAGTTACTGAAGGGCGCATACTGAGGAGGTCCTTGCTGACCAGCTTGTTGGCCTTGTTGTTGCTGACCACCTTGTTGCTGGCCACCTTGTTGGGGAGGTCCTTGCTGACCACCTTGTTGTTGCTGACCACCTTGTTGGCCTTGTTGTTGGCCTCCTTGTTGGGGAGGTCCTTGCTGGCCGCCTTGTTGGGGAGGTCCTTGCTGGCCGCCTTGTTGGCCTTGTTGTTGCTGACCACCTTGTTGCTGACCACCTTGTTGCTGGCCACCTTGTTGGGGAGGTCCTTGCTGACCACCTTGTTGTTGCTGACCACCTTGTTGGCCTTGTTGTTGGCCTCCTTGTTGGGGAGGTCCTTGCTGGCCGCCTTGTTGGGGAGGTCCTTGCTGGCCGCCTTGTTGGCCTTGTTGTTGCTGACCACCTTGTTGCTGACCACCTTGTTGGGGAGGTCCTTGCTGACCACCTTGTTGTTGCTGACCACCTTGTTGGCCTTGTTGTTGGCCTCCTTGTTGGGGAGGTCCTTGCATACCTCCTTGTTGGGGAGGTCCCTGCTGACCGCCTTGTTGACCGCCTTGTTGAGGAGGTCCTTGCATACCACCTTGTTGGCTTTGTTGCCCGCCTTGCTGGGGAGGTCCTTGCTGACCGCCTTGTTGGGGAGGTCCCTGCTGACCGCCTTGTTGAGGAGGTCCTTGCATACCACCTTGTTGGCTTTGTTGCCCGCCTTGCTGGGGAGGTCCTTGCTGACCGCCTTGTTGGGAAGGTCCCTGCTGACCGCCTTGTTGACCACCTTGTTGGGGAGGTCCTTGCTGACCGCCTTGCTGACCGCCTTGTTGACCGCCTTGTTGAGGAGATCCTTGCATACCACCTTGTTGGCTTTGTTGCCCGCCTTGCTGGGGAGGTCTTTGTTGACCTCCTTGTTGGTTTCCTTGTTGGCCACCTTGTTGTTGGGGAGGTCCTTGTTGCATTTGGGAAGGATGAGCATGCATAACGGCAACAAGGCCTACAATGTAGTAGCGCATCGTTATTTGCTCGAACGAGTTCTACATGATTACAGAATGTATTGGATGTATCGGAACTGTTTGTAGAAACCGGTTCCTTTCGTTGCAGTTATGCTTTGTAGCTGCATGATGAAATCAAAAGATCGAATCTAACGGGAATTCAACATGTTCCAAAAAAGTCATAATCGAAGTCAACTTTAACGGTTGCCATAAATTTATAGTTTTAACTGCACTACAGACAAATGCAAGACGATGGTGTGCAAAGAAACTCTTAAAAATCAGCTTAAATTTATTTATTAAGCCTCTAATTAAAGTATTACAATGGCTTGTACATATGTGTGCTACTCGTATAGTATTAATTTTTATAACAAGTACATATTACTCGTACTAGCACTTTTCTCTTCTGTACTAAAAAATTTAAGATTCTTAAAGAACAAATGACTCACCGGCCAATGCAAGGAATACTAAGGTAGATTTCATGGTAGCGGCTGCAGAATTGAAAGTGGATTTGTTGTTGCTGCAGAAAGGACAAGCTTTTATCAAGGCAGAGAACAATAGGTTGTGATTACTGATTGCTAAATTAACGTCGGAGCTATATATAGTAAAGTCGGTAATAGGGAAGCCGGATGTCCATCGCCAAGGAGACACGAAAAACGGGTGCAAACACCACAGTATTTTGCAGTTTTGAATTTTCCGGCGTTACTCCGAGCATATTGATAACGTCGATTTTTGCATTAACCCACACCTGGGCATCCGGCTGTTAAAAGCCGTTTGCTGATTGCAGCAGAACGTTGAGCATATGTCGTCAGCTATGGATGATGAATTCCGGCAGCCACACCGGTAGTTGAAGTGTCTCCACGTGACACTTGTACCCTTACAGTTCACGTTTTTCGGCTGCCATGACATGCAAACTTGTCGAGGTTTCTCAAGCGTTGGACCACATAATTCAGAGAAGCAAGTTCCTGTGCGACTGCGCGTAGCATTTTTTATATCGGATAACGTATTGGGATGAGCAGCTTCTAACGCCGTCAATGAATTAAACTTACTGGAATCTCCCCTGTGCTTATAACATTAATTTTTGAGCCGCCGTATCTTCCATAATTTTCTTTCGTTCGTATCAGCAGCTCTTGCAGATATGCAAATCGATACGTCCTGCATATTTTCCTCCGAAACGTTAAGTCTTCATGAGTTTACTGTCTTACAAATTTCAGTACTGTACGTATGTTGCTGTGAGCTGAATGTTTTCTGTTTTACAGAGGGAAACAAACGTTTTCGTCAAACATAAACAACAAACATACTTACAGTATAGCACTCTTTCGCTTGTACAGATATGCATCAACAATACATTTTTACTTTTTTACTACTCGGCTTCGGTCATCATTGTAACAACAGAATTACGGAAACAGTGAACCGGACTACAACTCGTACGGTTGCAGTAACTCTGTTAGGATACTTAATTAACCTGTTTCTTCCCATTGATATCAAAGTGATACCGGGGAGGACTTTTACTCCTGTACCTGAACGCAGCACGGGAATTTTGATCTTTCAGTTTTATTAGCGAGTTAAGATGTTGAGGCCCATTTTACAAAGCTTGACCGCTAAGTACAAGTCTACGGCACACTCGCCAGTGGTCACCAAAGTCGACCATTTTTCGATATCATGGGTGACCGAAGTTCGCTAACACCTCCTGGCCATTCGCGTGATGGGAAAAATGTAAATAAATGAATTAGATAGTTGACTTTATGTGTTACCTGACACAACTTAAATTTTTGTATTATGTGAAATGGGTGACCACTGGTGATCTTTTAAAAAACATGGTAGTTGTATAAGTCAGCAACATGACGGTCAGCAAATTGTAGGTCGGCGAATTGACGTGCTACCCATTTTGACAACAACGGGCAATGGGGTACATTACATCCAAAATACTGTAGCCGCTAGATGAAGTGAGACCACAGAGTCTGGTGTACGGAAAAATGCAAGCTCAATATACATACTTTGCTCCATGCAAAAATGTTTTTGATTTCCCTCTGCTGCTACCAACATTTGACATGTTTTACTGTTCTTTGCTATTTTTTTAATTCTTTGCAATGAAAGATATTAGTTTTAAGAGCACAGTGACAGAGCTCTGATAGTTTTCTGTTTATAAATCCGATTTGTTGTGGTTTCTGGGGTGCCCCTGGCAGGGGCAGCACAATACTAAATGCAGTGCAAAGTGTGCGCCACCCGGTGGGAGGAAGGCTCGTGCTCAATGCCTGACGAGTGGAAGGCAGCGCCCGGATCTAACTGTGGTCTCACTTCATCTAGCGGCTACAGTACAAGATTTTCTAGTAAACTCAGTTTAAGTCGCAACATTCTGCAGGTTGGTATTCTAAGACAACCTTTTATGGGCTTTCAACTGGAAATGTGTTGGTGGTCACCGAAGTGACCACCGTCCAGTTGGGAAAATGGATGCCCCATGAAACAGATATTTTTTGCCTTTTTTGCTGCCGAAAGTTATTGTCGCAGGACAACATGCATGCAGACAAATGGGACAAGCAAACGGTGGTCAGTGGTCACTTATTCGGCACTGTGCGTTTATCTGCGTGCGCTATACCGTAGAATACGAGCGCATAACCTGCAAGTATACGCATAAATTTCCGGTTATTTATGAGGGCTGTTGCTCTAACGTCCAGGAAAGCGTCCGAAGCTTGACCACTGACTGCGGGCTAGTAGTGGCTACCTTCTATAGTGGTCAGCGAGGCTTGCTGACTGCTCTGATACGAGCGTGGTCTGAGGTAATCAAGTTAACATTGAGCTTTTGGCGTTAATCATTGACCGGAAATCAAATACCGATGCGATTTCGCCCCTGTGGGCTATAATTTTAGCTGTGTGACGATTGAATGCTCTTCTAGTGACCCGCAGCGTTAACTGGACAGTGTCCAGTATTCCCACAGACGGTTTTTGATTGTTTTCTGTACAGTTTCTGTATAGCCAAACGATTTGAAGCAGTCAGAGATGGAATATTGTGTTGCTGACCGGTGGTCATTTCGACGGCTACCAATACTATGCTCACAAATAGCCCCTTGAAAACTGTCTAGTTTAAAATGTTTGTTAGCCAAAAATATTTTATATTTCAACCTTAACAAACAAAAATTAAATTTGTCACGCGTACCAATCCGCCCGTTGTTGTCAAATTGATACCATTCTGCTGTAGCTGACCTATGGCTAGCAAAATTCTGAAAAAAATTTGATTTCTTGATTGAATTATTGTATCGACAATTCTTAATTTTCATGGTCTAATTCGCACGGGATCGGGCACCGGGAAGTCCTGGGTTAAATGACAGATCATTTAATCCAGCATCACATTTATTGTAAAAATTAAGTATAGAAGTATTCCTGAATACGCTTAGAAATAAGTTAGAAAAACAGTCTTTTCAGCGACGCAAGTAGTGTGCAGTAAGTAGCCGTAAGGTAAGTTATACCCTTATGTATACAGTAGTTCATTAAATCTCTTCCGCGCAGTTTGCGCGGGGCCTACTAGTAATAAATATTAATTTTATTGCAAACACTGATGAATCAAATAGCCCGGTAATACATTATTTTATTATCATAGTCCTTTTTTCATGCCATGTTAATCCATCTGTAGGACAGAGCTGCCAAGTTAATAATGCAATCTAAAATAAAAATGGGTTAAATAATAAGTCAGTTATTCAGGCTGCAATCTAAGCAGGGCACAAAGAAGGTTTCTCTAATAAGTTCTGCAAAACTCGTCGGTCAGTTGACTGAAAGATGCCAGGCAACACGATTTAATTCACTACTAGACAAGTGCGAGCAACAAGAAAGACCCACTGACTTTGTAAAGAGTACACCCGAACCTTCCGATGGACAGTTGCAATATTCACCACAATAAACAAAGATCATCAGCTGAACCAAGGTTGCAAGCTATTACAAGATGGGCATACTCAAGACCGCAGTAAATGTAAAAGAGACCTTGCTTTGGAAATAACGAAGTCAGTTGGTTGAACACACAGCAGACTAGCAGAGCAACTCTCTGTACCTAGAAAACATCCACATTAGACTCGGCAAAAACTAAGTACTCGTACTTTCCATACAAAACCCGTGTACTCTTTCATGACGTTTTACGTCCTGCAGCCGACAATGCGCCTCACGCATAATCGCAGCGGTTTACTGGTGAGCACAATCAGCACCGGATCCAGCACCTGCTGAAGCGTATACACTGCCAGTAGATTCAAAGGCAGTTTCCGCTCGCTTTCCGTGCGGTTGCGGAATCCCCACACCACGTACATGGTCTCGTAGGGGAGCCAACATACCACCGCACCTATTGTCAGAAAAGAAAATACTGCGAACGATCCGTTGAACTTGTTCTGCCGAATGGCACCCATCTGTTCGCTCATCTGCGATAGACCTTTTCTCATAGCTGCTCTTTTGGCGCTGCGATGCAGTCTCACCATGAGATAAATCCACGTAAACAGAACAAACACTACAGGGAACTCAAAGATGAGAATGATGGAGATCTCGTACCACACCGGCATTCTAAATGTATTAACAAAGCAACCGTATTTATCCAGTGGTGGGCGATAGTACCAGGCATTTATCGCTACACTCGGTATCGTTAGAACCTGCACATATACGAATGCTGCTGCACTTAAAACAATCGCCAGTTTGATGCTATGGTGATTGCGGTACGATATGGGTAGGGCGACCGCCCAGATTCGGTTAACCGCTATCAGAAGGTGGACGTTTTCCGGCAATCCGGATAGACACCATCCAACGTACAGCCGCAAATCGCATAAAACTGGATGGTAGAGAAAATGAGGGCAGACTTCTTGTATCGCGTTGCAAAAGCTGCGACCCGAACACAGGACATTGGCGATGGACAAAGCAATGAGGTACACAGAGAACGGGGAACGGAGTTCGCGGTGGAATATGAAAATTACCACGAGAAGAGAATTCAAAACAACCATAAGGATACCGCACGTCAGAAGAAAAATTACTTCCGGCGTTAATGGCGCGCAGATGTGCAAGGCATTTAGAGTCTGGTTGACGCTGGCGTTTTTCATTGAGGACAGGAAAAACTCACGTTCCTCCCGGGAGATGTTGTAGTCGTAGCTCATTGTTGCTTGGAATTTTGTGAAGATCGGCTTAAGAAGATGCGGCCGCAAAAACTACGAACTTGTATTACTGGAAAAGCTGCGGCATAGACGGAAAATTCTAACAGGCTGCGCCTTTGCGCGACCGCTTTGTTGGGAAATTTTAACTGGTTGGCTGCTTTGCTGTTTCATTTGATTTGACATTTTACTGTCAGAATGAACTTTACCAAAAACAGGTGTGACGGTATTGTTGTGAAGGGAATCGTCCCTCCCCTTGCAGTTGTATGATACGCCTCTATGTATGTTCCAGTATCTCTGTTTCCGCCCCTTATTTGGGAGTATATAATATAGCGATGATGTGCACGGGTTCCAAGAGAGTGTGTTAGTGTTTCAGTTCTGGTCGAGTATTAAAGTTGTTTGCCGAGTATTATATTTTCCCCTGCCGTTCCTCGCCACATTGTCATTCTTATTGTGTACTGAAATGTCACATCGTCGTTATACCGCCAAAATACTATGATTTTACTTTTTTGCAATGGCCGATGCTGTTTTTGGATTCGTTTCAAATGTCCGTTTGATGAGACGGTAGCATCTGAGCAGACCTAGAAAGCACTATCTGTGCGGACTGCGGAGTAGGTCCAGGTCCCGTACAGGCCGTACTCAGTGTATTGGTAACTCATCGTCAGCACTATCTGTGCGGAGTAGGTCCAGGTCCCGTACTACAGGCCGTACTCAGTGTATTGGAAACTCAGTACTCAGTGTTTTATACGATACAGCTCAAAATAATAATTTATACCCAGTCTAATCCGCTTGCGATATGTACACGATACGGTCGATTCCTACTGGCAGATCAGTACCAATGCCGACGACGATTAAAATTTCATCTGTACTCGTATTGCCGAAGAGAGCAGCACTTTCAGTATGAAAGCTCAACATCAAGTCATCGGCTGCTCTTCAACAAAAGAGAGTGTTTACTGAAGTACACTAGTAAGTACTTGATAAATAGACGAAAAAACTTGTTGCTCTACCCAAATGGTTGACATTTTGGCAAAGCTCCCGTATCATTATTCATTAGTCATATTTAAAGAAACACTAAATCACAATATGTAATGTGATTGTTGATGACAGTCTTCGGTTGTTACTCACGTGTGAATTTTGCTTTGCTTCTATTTTGCTGCATTCTGTCACTTATATACTGCCTCGGTCTTCTTTACAAAGCCATGCAGTGCCGATGCCTTTTTTACGTCGCAACCGCAGCCACAACAACGATCATAAGTCTGTGCAGTACGGATCCCGCTAATTAATCGACATATGCAGTGCCCAAAACAGCAGTGAGTGCGCTGTACCCACAGCCACCTACCCTAGGTAAGATCCTGACTGCAATTGCGCACCTCTGGATGCCGGTATACTTCAAACTCCCTTAACCGCTCTTCGAAGTCGACTCACACCCTACCTGGGACACAAATTATCGCGAATTCAGGGCTAGTTTAATACGATGTTTTATGTACAGTGCACGTGCAGGCGTAGAGCAAGCCCGCGTTCTTGACGAACAATACCGTTTATAAATTCTACGGTCAAACAGATCGGCAATTTTCGTCATTCAAAGATAATTTCAAAGATTATGGAGCCAAGCGCCTAGCACAAAACAAAGTAAGCTTTTGCGTTTTAAAACAAAACGTCGCTGATTAGTTGACAAAAGTAGATTTTTTTTAATTGCAGAATTCAATTATTTCTGAATTAGCATGGTCCTTACAAGCACGAGGACCCAGTTGTGGTTGGACTTCAGGTTCGAGCTTAGGCTCAAAATGAAGCTTAGAAAGTACTTTATTTTTTACCATTTTTATCAATGCCACTGATATTATAGATAAGTTTAAAAAAGCACTCAAAGTTAGTATTGAGTAGCGTTCCATGACGTCGGTATGCGCAGATCAAAAGCACCGCCTTCACATGCGCAGCCGCCGCACCGCTGCTGAAACTCAGGTAACCGCCCACCCAAATTGCAGCATGCGAAAACTAAATTGATTTTACTTTCTTGACTGATCATACATATTTTAATGTTTTTAAAAATGATATTGATATGGAAAACGTTTTCGGTAAATCGAGTGTGTGTAAATATAGCAAGTTGAACTGTGAAACCACTGCCCCTCACACCAGGGGCGCCCCAGAAACCACAACAAACTAGGATTTAGGTATGTTTAAACAGAGATACAATTTAACCTAATTATTGGCAACAGAAATTAAAAGAATCGACGAATTCCAGGCTCTGATATTGTTCCATTCAAGTGTGAATCCGAGTTTGTTGTGGTTTCTGGGGCGCCCCTGGTGTGAGGGGCAGTGGTTTCACAGTTCAACTTGCTATATTTACACACACTCGATTTACCGAAAACGTTTTCCATATCAATATCATTTTTAAAAACATTAAAATATGTATGATCAGTCAAGAAAGTAAAATCAATTTAGTTTTCGCATGCTGCAATTTGGGTGGGCGGTTACCTGAGTTTCAGCAGCGGTGCGGCGGCTGCGCATGTGAAGGCGGTGCTTTTGATCTGCGCATACCGACGTCATGGAACGCTACTCAATACTAACTTTGAGTGCTTTTTTAAACTTATCTATAATATCAGTGGCATTGATAAAAATGGTAAAAAATAAAGTACTTTCTAAGCTTCATTTTGAGCCTAAGCTCGAACCTGAAGTCCAACCACAACTGGGTCCTCGTGCTTGTTAGCATAGTTGAAACATCCTTTTACTACAAGAGCTTGTACTTCTATCAAAACGATCCTGGTCCCGTTCGTGCCGGTCGAAATTTCCTCCACAATCGGATGTATCCATTTTTCGTTTTTTGTACCAAATTTGCCATCTAAAAGCACACCACAGAATTGGTGGCGCTACTTCCGTGCGACAGGATTAATGCGATGTATGAATACCACTTTGGAAAGTCCATCCAGGCTCGCAGCACAAAAACGAGCCCCATCATCAGCCACGATGCCACAAATATGAGGAACACTTTAAACAATGTGTCACGAGTACTCCTCGTGCCATAGCTTGCTTAGATGCTTCTATATATGGCGATCCTCTTGTTCTATGTGTCATCCTTCATTGTTTCAAGCTCAGTGCTTTTGATCATTAGCGCTGCTAATGATCATCGTTCGTTGTGCAATCTAGCCTTCGGCTAGTTTGTTTGTTTGTTTGTTGCCTTCCTATATAATGCTAGCGCATTATAATATGCTAGAGCAGAGAGTAGCCAATAAAGGTCCAGCTTCAGTTGTGTCGTCCCGCCACGTCAGGGCACGTCGTACAGCCCGTGCCCTTGACAAATGCCTTCAGTAGTTTCACCTCATCGTGCACAGTGGTGGTCTCCGGTTTAACAGTCCTGGTGCATGCATCCGATTCTTGCCCTACAAATTAAATATTCCCTTTATTACTTTGGATGTTTTGGCATTTCGTGCTGGCCTGATTGGCACCAAACTGCTGTAATGGTTTCGCACTTCGAAAGTCCTTGAATTCGTCCTATTAAAACTTCTACTTTACTTTGCAAATGCAAGGGCAGAAAATTTAACAATAAGAAGTGTCAGTCTGCTGTCGCTCGTGTACAGATAGGCCGGAAAGATAGAAACAAGTCGGATACGTCCCTCGTAGAGAGAAGGGAAATAATATCGATATATGAACGACAACCAAAATTGAAAATACCTCAAACAAAATACGATCCATTTTTTCCAGATAAGTTATTCTTGCTATTTCTGCTCGCCTACTGACATTTTGAGGTATTTCGACAAATGTATATTACTTCCTTTTGTGCCAAGAGCTCGATATATCTGACACAAAGCGGCGCCGGTATTTCAGCGTATCCCACTTGCTTTCTGTCGTATTTTTGGTTAATTTTCCGTTACCTCGCTTGCGTGCTTACGTCATTCTTTTAAGTAATGAACTGCAGTTTTCTAGCGCATCCCCTATTGTTTTATTTCACAAATATAATATAAGAAACCTTAAAAAAATCTTAAGCATAAAAAACCTACCCTAATAAGAAGCTCGAATGGTAAGAAGTTTCAGTGCGCGGTAAACAGGAATACGTACATTACACGTAGATTTTGGCTATACATGCAAGGTTATTGAAAATACTAATACATGCATTAAACCAGAATGTAGGCGTAATACAAGTGGAATAAAGCAAGAATACAGGTGGTGTTCGTCCAGAACTGTATCGCATGACGAATATCGAGCACAGAAAGCGGTGTACAGGTCACATACAATGGAAATCAGGAATACAATAATACACAGCAAGAAAAGAAGTCTCATTTTCAGAGTGGTACGAAACGTACGATAGTTACTGTGCGTTTATGCAAAAGATACAGCTTACCCGTACTCGTGCTGGAAGGTTTTGCACTTTTGTTACCGATGATTTGTCGGCGCACCGCTTGACTACGACGCACCCGGAGATAGATCATTAAGTACGCATAGAAACTGATGCCGATTGGTAGGAGAATAGAGCTGATTCCCAAGAAAAGAGAGTACGACCACAAATGTAATTTCGTAGTGCAGAGATACAGATCATCGGAGTAACCGGTGCTACCCCATCCCACGTAATTGGGCAGATGCAGGCCGTGTACAATGATCCACATGCCAATAAGCATTAATGCTGTTTTTGCCTGCTGATATTTGACAGTTGCTTATAGCAACTGTCAAATATCAGCAGCCCGCTTGTATCTGCGACACGACTGCTGCGCACGTATCTGTTACTCATCTTTCTTCTATGACTAAGAGAAAAAACTGAAATATGTTCCCACCAGTGATAACGGATACACGAGTAGAAATAAATACCATATCTGAGAGCACCGTGAATTCTGCAATAAATCAGCTATCATTGCCGTTTACTGCCACGGTCAACAAAACACAACAAGTGCAAACTTATTGAGAAAATAATTTAAGCTTAATGACATGCAATAATTAAATTTTTCTTCGTGTGTGCAAAATTTGCTAATTAGGCGCTAAAAATTCAGGTGCAAAATTACTAATTAGGTGCAAAATTTGCTAATTAAGTAGGTGTAAATGTTCTAATTAGGCGTAAATGATTCCAGTTATTCAAAGTTCATCAAAGTTTTGCTTAATTACTAATTAGTAATTTAGTTAATTAAACCATATTATCTCAACACTTAATTACGGACTACAGCGTAATTTCATACAGCCTAATGCAGCACGGAATCATTACGAACATTTATAAGCAGCTCAGGATAATTTTAACGAGTTGATGTGCGGTCGTGAATGTGGCCACGAATTATAAAACCGAGCTCAACAGCTCGGTTTTATAATTCAGCAACTGATTCTCCATCTGACCAATGCGCGCAGCGTTATCAGTGAATCTGCCTGACTCACAAATCAATGCGTGAGTTGGAGCGCACTCGAGCGTTTTGACCTAGATACAATTCGCATCTGAATCCAAATAGTGGTAAATTTGACAGTTGCTATAGTGGCAAATGCAGATGTATCTGTTAAAAGAAAACGTTTGCAAGCTACGCTTCAGCATTTGGAACAGAAGTAATGTTTAACGTAAACTGTTTGTAGGGAAGAGTGACCCGGAAGACTGGAAAACGGTTTTGTTAATTTACTGAATCACCGTGTACAAAAAAAATTTAGAACGTTAATATTTTCGTTGCATTGTAATCTCACACCATTCTTAATGTGTGAAAGTCTATAACGTTCGAGGGATTACAGATCACGTCATCCTTGCAATTCTTCCAGCCCTGGTTTACTTGCGTTTTCGAAAAAACACCGCTTCACTAATTATACTGTGGTATCTGGGCACTTTGGTTTAGGTACAAAAGTCGTATCCAGATGTTTCCTTCAGGTCATGATCGTAAAAGTCTTGGCAAAATTTACGACAGATGTTTTGGACGGCTATGCCCGTGCTGAGCTTGTCTTAATGAGCGCTTTTATATTTTTTGTATAAGCCCGATGTGCTTGTACATATAAGCACAATATTTGTATAAGCACGATTTATTCGACAAAATTTCATAGATATGGAAATGGCTATTCTCACCACCCTGACATCGCCGTGGGCTATAGTCACCCCTTTCACCCCGTTTTTGGCTACTCGCATCACCTTTGGCTATTCTCATCCCCTTGCGGCTCTACTGCTTTATAACACTATGCCTTTCCCAATATTATTTTCGGGTGTACTTCTGTAACTTTAAGTTAAAGTTGCTAGAATCTGTTTCAAATATTAACTTTGACTTGTTGAGATCAATAGCTCGGTATCACAGGGCAGAATTGAAAAATATTGTTCTGTTAAACTACACATTACCGCGTCGCTATTCTCCAAACAAAATAAATAAATAAAAATCCACAACAGAATAGCCGTTGGCTGCTAGCCACTGAAATATTTCCTTAAGGCTGGGCTGGGCTGGTCAGGGGTGGCCAAAATTAATAGTGATCATGAGCGAATACTTGTTTTACACTTTTCTACACTACTTAATACTTACCTTTCCATGCTAATTGCCGTAATGCACCAGATGGATCCGGTACAGGCCGCAACGCAGATGGTGCCATCCAATTCACAGAACCAGGGATGATCGCGGAAAACGGTAGGCCCCGAAACGGTCACTATAAAACATACAATTACTCAATATAATTATAGTATTAATTTAAAACGTTTCACGAACACATGAGATCAGAAATGAACTAACAGCCGCAGAAGTACTAACGTGGGGATACTACCCTTCAGTTACCTGCATTTGTTACCCATCAGCAAATCGTTTTTTTAAATTTATACGACCAGCACAAAGAAGAATGACTAGTGGTAAGGGTGCCTGTTAGCTGTTACCGGTAATACATGGCACGTACCTCTGGTAACCGAAGACATTTATGTACCTAAAATATTTACTGGAAGGAGTATTCCCGTGACCAGCAGGTCGGCAGCCGCCAGATTTACGACGAAAGCGTATTCGATTATATGCAGTTCGCGGATCACCAGCAAGGAAACGATCACCTGTAACAATGTTAATTTTGGTAAAATACATAAAATTCTGTACATTGGCCTGGGTCAGCGAAAATTTGCATCCGGAAAAACTCTTACTAATACATTGACCAATATTCCTACAATCGCCAAAAGGGTCATAATGGCTACGAAAAAATAATTCAACGTTGACTGCTGGTGCCATTGTAGCTCGAAGGCTAAAATTTGCGATTCCCAAAAGGTGATATTAGAGTTCGTATAAAAGGAGGATGTTGTGTTCGGCATCTTATCATCCAATATAAGAGAAATTTCAACATAATTATTGACAAAGCAAAAAGACAATCGGTGATTATTTCACTACGGGATTGTGTATTGATTATTCCCTTTCAACACCTGCAGCGCGAAAAGACTCATCACACTAAGGCCACGTATGATTGTGAATGTCGTTAAATTTAAGTTTATGCCTTCGAGAAGCAAGTGCTCGTACGTACATCCGTCGGAGGGAAAAGATAACTAACACATAAATCCTTCCGAAGTTATCCAAGCGAATATGTGCGATTCGAAAAGCTATCTTACAGTCGTATCATTGGCGGATTTGACTTATTTTCAAGTGTCAGCGTCACCCATTAAAATGCGTCCCACTTGTTTATAAGAAAGGGGATTATACCGTCCCGCTAAAGTGAATGAGCTCAATTAAGCTGCCGGTTGAAATGCTTTCAGTATAAAGTTTCGGTTATTGCCGTGTAACTCCGGCTGAGTTTAGAAAAGTTCACATCCTGTTAGCGGTAATGAGAATGTGCTTCAGTTCCATGTTCCATGTGGAATAGGAACATCAGAGCGGGAAGAGATTTCAAGACAACCATAAAAGTTTTGCATGGCAGAAAAAAGGTCACTTTTACTTCGGTGGTCAACGTTGCAAGTGCCATGCAATAATAGTCTGATTAGCTGTAGCGTTTTTCGGTAAGGACAGAAAGAGCTCGCAACATAAGCCGATTCTCTATTGGTTAAATCGAACTGAAATTAGTGAGGGGAAAATGCGTTTTTAGGGATTAGGAATCACTGAGCATCCTTGGGGGCGAACAACCACTCGCGCACCCCAATATTAGGAGGCCAGTTTGCAGGAGTAAACATTTTATCCGACTCATGAGCATAAGAACCAACACGTGCAAGACTTCTGTTCAGGTGCCAGCATCACTAAATGCAATTGCGCACTAATTGTTTGAAAGAAGCGGATTAACGTCCCGTTAAAGTGAATGTGCTAAATCAGTCTGCGGACAGATAGTGCTGATATGCAGGATGTAAAGGTTGGCGGTGGGCACCTGCCACCGGCTGTTGCCACTGACACTGGCACTGTTTCGAGCAAGCGGTAAAACACTGGAGATACAAAAGCAGTTCCATATGCAGCTCTGGCCGTTATTCAGGTATTTCAATGAGACCGAGCCGGCGTCTTGTACAGTTTTACCCATCTGTTCGCTCGTCCGCGACAGACCTTCCCTCACAGCTGCTCTTTTGCTGGCGCGACCCATTTTCACCCGGAAGTAGGTACCCGGCCTTTGAAGTCAAAGCGTTGCAACTGTATTCCACTGACCGTGGGACATAATGCATTTTCTCTAATCCCTATATTAACGCGACGAAAAGCGATTAGAAGAAATCCAGAACAAACTTTCCCACACTTGATTATTGATTAAGAATTTGATTATGCAACCAAAACATTAATACACAATTTTTTATTTGAAATCTCATCACAGCAACCGACATGGTACAAAAATTTCCCTTTTAGCACCGTATATCCTTTTTGGAATGGCAGATGCTGCTTTTTGGTTTCTTTAAGAGCGTAGTTTGGCGAGACGGCAGCACCTGACTATGAGCTGAATGACAACGTGACCATCTGTACTGAGTGTACCAGAAGTCCAGAACAGTTCTTACTCAGTTTAATGAGAATAAGAGGGCTGTTATACAATAAAGGCGCAAATCGCAATGGCAGTTAAGTCCTTCACCATACCGGCGGAGCAGTACAGATTCTGAAGTGGATCAACGTTTCGATCTGAATCGACCAACCCAGATTATACGATTATATGTATTATTGCCCAGCCACCTTTTACCGGAAGTGAGAACCACATCGCGCTTGTAATCTCAAAATCTTAACGACTACACCACAACCAAAGAGAAGTGGACCGAGTTGGCTATGTAGTACTTGATTACATTAAAGTAAATAAACACTTATGAATGTTGCCGGTTTGAATTTTTACCTGTCTGAGTAACAACTGAAATCACTCAATCATATAAGTACGTACAGTAAGTTCACCGTTTCGGTAATCAACCATACAGTGTCAATTTCTCGATTCTCGTGTTTTAGATTATAGCTTCTTACAGTGGAGGTACCTTGTTGTTTGAACACGGCCTGTTGTTTCAGCGCAATTGAACTCATTTTGCTTGTCACCTGCCACCTATTTTGAGGAACCTACGCAGATAAAATTTAGCAACAAAATGGGACTAGTGCCTCACAAACGCGTGCAAACACCTTTGAGAAGGTACGGTTAAAAATGATAGGACATGGTAGCGAGTATTTTTGCTCTATTTTCAATACGTCAGAGCTGCATGTCAGTATCCCATTCAAGTGTCAAACGTCCTCTTTTATACACGAGATATTTAGATAAAAAAAAGCTTTATTCGAGACTGAGTATGCGCCTTTTAAAGTTTTAATTGTGTTCCATGAAACTGCAGACTGTTACTGGCATAATAAGTAACACCAATGGACGACCACACCACTTTTTGCCGCAATGGACAATCACACCAATTTTTCGGCAGAAGGCGTGTCCCTCAATGCTCGTCTCTCACCGAACTGGCATTCTAGTCCACATTACTATCGTATTACCATAATCTGGTGGATTTTTACACTGCTGCCGAATTGTTTCCTCCTGCTGCTCTTTGTTCTGCGTCGGCACCTTATCACGCCATTCACTATTTACATTATTTCGCTGTTAATTTCAAACATCTTAGCGGATGATGTGTGCACTCTACCATACTCATTAACAAGACCGTTCGTGTCGTCTGAGCACACGAAAACCAACTTTATTCGGTGCGTTTTGTATCTGTGCGGTGAATGGGTGATTATGAGCATTACAATATATTGTCATGTTCTCATCTCCGCGAACCGGCTGTGGGCTGTGTATTTTCCTGTTCAGTACCGACAGCGTCACACAAAGCGGATGGGTTTTATTATCTGCGTGACGGCTTGGACAATCATTACTGTAACTACTACGCCAATGGTGTTTCTCTATCTAATTTATCAACCGGAGGGAATTCCTACCTGCACATTTGGAGATACAACGATAGATTGGTATTTGGATGCGCTGGCGCTGGGTGGATACGGTTTGCCTATTGCTTTGATTATTGCGGCGTATCCGTTTATTCTGGTTAAAACATTTTGGCGACGGAAAGAGTTTTCCACAGCCTATCAAGGACCCATTAGTCAAACGGGGGCGACAATCTCCGAGCAGAAGTTAAGAAGGTCGTCAAGAGCGTCAACACGTTCCTTTGTTGCGGTGACTTTTATGACTGTCAGTGTGGTCTGCTGCTACTTGCCGACGAACTTTCCGTTCTTGGTTTGCCGTTTTACGACACTTTTCGAACCAGACTGGCTGGAGGTGCTACAAGATGCAACGTACTATCTGCAGGCTGTGCTGGACCCGGTGGTGTTTAGTTTGTGCTTGCAAGATATTAGACATGAGATGTGTTTAGTGTTAGGAGAGATACTTTCCTTTATTTGCCGGCGAAAGCGGACAAAAGCGAACTGATTCCAGTTGGCATTTGGTTTGAAGATTTTGCAACTTATCTCTACAAAAGATTAACCGTGCGGAGATTGGAATAAAATTTGGTTTCTCATTTTACTGAATGAGAGTATAGCGCGGCTTCTTTCTTTATAAGTCCAGTGTGTCCGTTTCGGTAACTTAAAATTGTCTCAGCAACGACATTTTTATTCGCCTTCTTGACGAAAGTTATATTTTGCTCTAAATCGTTGATTACGCTACCCGTCGTTGTTATTCAAAAGATTAATTTTGAGATAATGCAGTCCAGCAACTAGCACACAAATATAGAGGCTTTAAACTGTTTAAATCAAAAGAGCTGTGGTTCTGTTCGCGCCGCTCGAAACTGTCTCCACAATCGTATGTACCCGTTTTTCGTAATCTGCAATAAATCAGTCATCCAAAAGTAGACCACTGAATTCGTGGCGCTGCTTCCGTGTGATAGAATCAGTCCGATACATGTATACCACTTGGGAAAGTACATCCAGGCTCGCAGCACGAAGAACATCCCCATTACCAGCCACGATGTCAAAAATATGAGGAACACCTTGAAGAGTGCCCTCAACAGTTTCATCTCATCCTGCACACTGGTAGTGGTGGCCTCCTCCCTGGCGTTCTTGAGACCTGCGTCCGGTGGTAGACCTACAAGGCAACCATTATTCCGTTGTAAGTTGGTAGTTTTAGTGTGTCGCGCAGCTCGGATTTGCAATCCTGCATTTGCAACGTGATACACGTATAAGTGACAAACTGGGCAGCTTACTCGTAATAGTGCTCGAAGGTCTTGCGCTCTTGTTACCAATGAAGTGTCGACGCACAGCCTGACTGCGGCGTACGCGCAGATAAATCATTAGGTATGCATAGAAACTGATGCCAATGGGTAGCAGAATCCCGGTGGCTCCATAAAAAACAGAGTACGACCGCACATGTAGTTCCGTGGTGCATAGATACAGGTCACCGGAATAAGCGGTGCTACCCCATCCCACAAAATTGGGCAGATGCAGCCCATGTGCAGCGATCCACATGCCAATGATCATTAATGCTGCTTTGGGCGGGGTAAACAGTTTCTGATAGACAGAGTGGTAGTGGCAGATGCATATGTACCTGTCGTGAAAAACACTTAATTCCGCGGTACATTCCGTTAGCAAATGAGACACTTCGTTTAAAAACAAACGCATAAGGCATATAAGGAACATTTCTGCATACATTGATTTGATTAAATTCGATTGAATTTATTTTAGAGCAGCCAGGCCCGCAAAGTGACATTCTCACATAGAAGTATTCTTATCCGTTGAAGAACATCAAATATGCTATTGGGCTAGTAAAGCAACCACAACTCGTTAAACACCTGTAAGACGACATGCTGCGTCTTGTCGTATTACAGCAACTGTGATAGCGTTTTTGATTAGCGCATTAGAAACTCTGTATGGCTATAATAAGAGCTCATTTAAGTACGTAGGAAGCTATCATGAGTTTTGAGGATAACTTTAGCGTTTCTACTGCACGTGCGGCGCTCTAACCAGGTATAACGAGGTTGTTTTCCTGACCTTTCCTTAATTATGCTGATCCTTATTCCCAGCAACCCTGATGACATTGTATCGTTCTTCAGTTAATTACTTTGCGCCTGCTGCTCACTTCAGGTAATCAATGCGAAATTGAGCAGTCAAGTTGAGAAAGCAGGCCATCGAATTAGGCTCTTTCGTTTCAGTTAAATACATGTAAGTACAAATTATTCAATAATTTTAAATTTGGACAGCGCCAGCATTACAACATGAAGTTACTATTTACGAGCAACGAATCGGAATGTCTCTTTGCGTGAACGTGAACAAACGGAAGGTTATAGGTACCCTGAATCATTAATAATACGTTAATACTGCATATTCAGCATTTTTTTCCTCAATAGCGAGGGCTAAAAACGGTTTAAAATAGTACTAAGTACTGGCCAATTTTGCCGTACCTTTCTACGCTGATTGCCGTGATGCACCAGATTGATCCGATACAGGCCGCGGAGCAGATAGTTCCGTCGAGTTGGCAGAACCAAGGATGATCGCGGAAAATGGATGGTCCACGAACGGTGACTATAAATCACATTTTTTGCATCAGCTTTCAACATCCCTTATGCGTAAATTAAGTACTCCTATATGCGTAAATTAAGTACAAATAATTCTAAACAACAACGCCATTCTGCTGTTCACATATAAAAGTCCCTTCGGCATAAAACACCAAAAACCATGGCGAGTACAGATAAATCATGAAACGCCTACCTAATACGTTAACTGGAATAATTATTCCAGTGACCAGAATATCGGCAGCCGCCAGATTTCCAACAAAGACGTATTCAACCTTATGCAGGTCACGGATTATAAGCAAGGACACAATGACCTATAACTCAGATGCGAGTAACAAATTCAGAGTTGTTTCGCAGTGAGGTAGGCCAGTTAAAAACAAAAATTAAGAAAACTTACTATGAAATTGATCAATGTTCCCAGAACCGCCAAAATGCTCATTATCGAGACGAAAACATAGTGCAGTGTTGGCTGCTGGCGCCATTGAATGTGGAATGCTGAGTAATGCGCTTCCCATAAGGTTAGATTAGTAACCGGAAAAACGTAGGAAGTTGGAGACTGGTGACTTGTGTTAAACATTCTACTACAAATAACATAAGAATGTCGCGGCGTGCAACTTAAAATTGCAGCTAAACTAAAACACAAGCAAACCTTTGACGTATGGCTGATGCCATGCATACATTAAAAGAAATTAAAAATGAATCCGACAGAAACAGGACGAAGATAGTCGGCAAACATTTTCATCGCCTGATCGAGTGTTATGTAGGTCTTTTGCAACACGTAATTCCATTCCACACTGGGACTAGTGTAAGACTGAAATCGGACGCAACAATTTAATCTGTTTTCGGAAACGGATGAACGTATCTGTACATCCGCTCCCGAAAGTAGGTAATTACATTATCCAGTTTCACTGTAAAAGCGACCATGTCTGGTTAGCGATGGTAATGACACTTGCAGAATAAGTAACTACTACGCGTAGTTCGCGAAACCAAGTGCATCGCTCCTTTAATACGTGCCAGTTATTTATAAGACGTGAAGCAGCATGCCCCGTATATGTAGAATCCATATTGATGGTCTTTGCCTTTGTTCATCAATATGGATCAAACCTTGAAAAGTTGCGGGTATCAACGCCTTAAATACTTTTCGCAGGACGTATTAAATAACTCCTGTTGAATAATTGTTGTCCTATCGGCGGAAATGAAATACAACACTCCTTACATTTCTTTTACTCAACCCATCGGCGTCAGTTATTCTAACCAGGGCAGTGTCACCGGCCCCCTTCTCAGAAAGTTTGATTTTTGCAGGATGGTAGAGTAACAATAGAGTATACATAAAAAATACTTTTATCTGCCATAGTTCACAGGGCGTGACCAAACAAAATTCAAAAGTTAAATTTGCGCTATGCTTTGGCCATTGCACTGCTTCTTACGTTATTAAGTATGCCATCTAAAACGAGCTGCTTCGTAAATTTCTTTATACGAGGCCCATGTGCATTCAACATTCTTGGTACATATACCCATTTCTGAAACGGGCTTTTAGATGGCAGTTAAAAATTACCTTTATTAGAGATAGGCCTGTAAGTCCTTCATATTTTGGCTTTCGCGCTTGCAAAATTTTTATGCTAATATCAGATACCGCAAATTTAAATGGAAGGGTTAGCACGTACAGATCAATCACATAGAAATCATTAAATTAACTAACAGCTTCAAGTCCGCTTCAGAAACAAGACGGGCTAACGGAAAATATTAAACACATAGGCATCCTAGCACAGCGTATAAAGTGGCTCGAAATAAAATTAATCGTACACTTAATAAACGATTCGCGTACCGCGTAATGCGTATGATTCGCTAATGTCGTACAAAAACATGCGGTAAAACTAAAAAAATTAATAGTACTCTAATTTCTGGGAGTACGTCGTCATACAGCTTTACTTACGGGACAATCGGAACCGATAGTAAATGGATTAGTCATTTGTCATAAAAAAGCTGGTACAATAGAACTCCTGGCACTTTAGAGGTAATCGATCGCAATCATCGCATACTGGTTTCCAAAAACAGATGCGTTTTCAAGCGCTACATCAATCAGCGTGTTTGAACACCATGGCAGATAGCGCCATGGCAGCAGATCAGTGCTGAAAAGGCGTTTGACAGACTTAAAGGTTTTCCTTGCTGTCTAATAGTCTTGTTCGTAATTAATAAGGTCACTTGCCATGTCAGAACTCACCACGTTTTAACCGATGCCAAAATGACGTACGCGCCTAATTTGACGACTAACCACTCTTTATCTTATAACAACACCTTACCAGCTTGGTTTTCAGACCCGGAATTGTATATAGCGGACGCTGCCTGGTGGTGCTTAACGCTGTTGCCAAACGCGATGCTTCTTATATGCTTTTCTTTCTACAAGCATCTTGTTACATCTTTTGCCGTCTATGTAATTTTTTTACTCTTATCCAATATTATAGCGGACGATATTTGCATGCTGCCGTATTCTTTTACGGCAGCATTATTTCCTCCTGAATACAATAAAACCCACTTTATCAGTTGTCTCCTGTATCTCTACGGCGACTACGTTATAACGAGTGTCACTGGATATTGTCATGTGTTAATCGCTGCCAACAGATTATGGGCAGCATATTGTCCAATTCACTACCGGCAACATCACACCGTCAAAGCAGCCATTTTAATTTGCTTATTGGAATTTACGGTTATTCATTTCTTGACAGTTCCAATGGTGTTTATGCGACTGATTTATGAGCCTACACAAATTATAGAATGTGTTTTCGATCAGGAATCAGCAAATTTGTATTTGGATATCTTGGCCATTGCGTATGGGCTTCCGGTTTGTTTGATTGTCGTTGCTTATCCATTCATACTCCGAAAAACTCTTTGTAAATCGTCAGTACAGAAGAAAATCGCATCGGATGCGGTTACGTCGAACAGTACCTTTAGTGATGGCATTCCCAACACTGTAATCAGCGCACGAAAGCATCGAAAACGATCACAGGAATCGACACGCTCGTTGGCGGCAGTGACCTTTATGACTGCTAGTGTGGTTTGTTGTTATCTGCCTACGAATTTACCGTATGTTATTCGGCGTTTTACACCGTTATCCCAGCCGGACTGGTTGGGTGTGCTACAGGACGCTACGTACTCGCTGCAAGCCATATTGGATCCGGTGGTTTTCGGCTTGTGTTTAAAAGACGTTAGACGAGAGATATTCCATCTACTTCGCAACTCTTTAACAGCTATTTCCCGATTCAGAAAGTTTTTCCGCAACGGCTCTGTAAAATGCTAAGAATCTTTTCAACTTCTGTTTTACAGAGAATGTCACAAATAATTACTTTAATTCAGTTTAATTACCTTTCAAAGCTTTACGGGATACGCCAAAAAAAAAGTGCAGATTAACAGGCGAACCTGAATGTGGTACCTCTGAATTTCATTACAAAATGCATACAGCATCGATCCAAAAACGTTGTTTTGGTACACATTCATTGTAACGGTTACAATTACAAATTTCTAGACCTTCAAGCTTCTGTTTCAAAAACGTTACTCTTGCACAACGCATGAAAAATTCAAGGTTGGTATTTAAACAACCAATTATTCGCCGTTCGATCTGTGGATCTTGTGCACCATAAAACCAAATTTACGAGTAATACGACGCAGCTGATACAATAGTAATTACGCCGTTCCCCAGACTAGCGTTGGTATGGGCGCTTTGTTACGTAACGCCGGTAACGGTAACTGAAATTACAAGTTTTTACAAATCGATGTCTTTAGTGTGATATTACTAACGTCACAGCATTGATTAAGGATTAACAAGCTTGACCAGTTGTCCTTACCATGAGAACATGAACAGCGAACACCAGATTTAAATATATTATTAGAGTAAAAGGACTGGATTCCAGATAAGTGGTTCTCGCGCAGCACGTGGATTGTATGGGTCTATTTTAAATTTTTGGGAACCTGTTTGTGTGTTTGCGGAAGCAAAATGATAAACGGATCCAATTCGTCCACCAACGCCTCTTCTAACAACACCTCACCGGTTCGGAATTCTGATAAGGAGCTGTACAGTGCGGAGATTGTCTGGTGGTGTTTAACCCTGCTCTCCAATGCTGGTCTTCTGATACTGTTTGCTGCTAGAAGGCATCTATTTACGTCGTTCACCGTGTATGTAATTTTTCTTCTGTTATCCAACATCTTGAACGACGATATTTGCTTGTTGCCGTACTCTTTCACGGCAGCATTATTTCCTCTTGAATACACTAAAACACATTTCGTCGGTTGCCTTCTGTTCTTGTACGGTGACTATGTCGTTACGGGTGTGACCATGTTCAGCCACGTTCTAATTGCTGTTAACAGACTGTGGGCGGCATACCTTCCTCTTCATTACCGGCAACATCACAGCGTCAGAACAGCTATAGTGATTTGCGTAATCGAATTCACGGCGATTCATTTCCTCGCTCTTCCGATAATTTTCTTGAGGTTGATTTATGGACACGATGGAAGTGCTATTTGTTCAGTTGGCCGGGATTTATTTGGTGCATATCAAGACATACTGGCCATTTTGTATGGCCTTCCGGTATGCCTGGTGGTTGCTGCCTATCCGTTCCTAATTATCAAGGCTTTTCGGAAACGTTCAGTGCATCCTACGCGTAATGCGACAAATCGTTTGGTTGCACCAAACCCAAACAAGCGATCAAAGGAATCGACACGATCTGTGGTAGCGATGACTGTAATGACTATCAGTCTGATTTGCTGTTACTTACCGCCACAGGTTCCGTTTATTCTGCGACGATTTATGGCCTTCATCGAGCCAGATTGGCTGGATTATGTCAAAGATGCGGCATATTACATGCAAGCGATCCTGGATCCGGTGATTTTCAGCTTGTGCCTTGAAGATGTTAGACACGAAATATTAAGCCTGTTTCGTAACTTAATTATCGCGGCTGGTGTGCGGCTGTATGTTCGCTAACAGCGATTAAGAAAGACGCCGAGGGTTTTTTCTTGCATTTGATAAACGCTTTGCATTCTTCCTGTATATTTTGTTCACAAATCACTTTCTAAGATAATCACTCACAAATCACTCTTTCTAAGACAGTTGTGCGGGTTTCGCATAGCTAATTGTGCGGGTTTATTTTTACATAATTTACATTTTTGTTGTTTGCAGTCGCTGATAGCGAAAAAATAACTGAGTTTATACGTATTATTATTTTATTATGGACTGTCTTCAGTGATAAGGTTAGACTTTGCAGTGTGTTTGTGCCAAAATTCAAGCAGCTGAAACAACAACAAGGGATACGTTTATTTGTCATCAAATATTTAATCATTGCCGAGCGTAATGAAAGTTGGAAACGTAATTCAACAAAGTAAGCACTGCGGTATAAGTCGAACTTACATGCGTCATGCATACTGTAGCGACGGGCGACGCTCCCAAGTTAGATCACAGGCTTGTAGTGTGTGCACACAGGAAAGCAGCACATCGGAAAGCGTAAAATTATATGCCCATGAACAGTGCACCCACTGTTCGTGTGGTGTTTCCTCGTTCGGACGCTCTGAGGTTTAACCTGCAAGCATGGGTACTCGATGCAGCACAGCTACAAAGACTACGTAGTAAATCTGTTGCAAAATTACGGAACATATCTCCATGAAACTGCACAGTGGATGAACTGGTAGTGATCCAAATACACCTGCCTAAAGTAGAAGTGTCTGCAGTCAGCAGTTCAGCGAAGGAATCCATAAATTACACGGCAAAAACGAATAAACCCAGAAATAAGCTCTTGGCGTATATCCTTGAGACAGAGACCAAATACGACTGGATCAACAACCGCCTGGAAACACAATGCAAAATTCTCAACAAAGTGCAACCAGTAAGATCGCTCGTAGGTCGCAAAATGTTCAACAACGGATGGTATATTCGAGGGTAAATAGAAGCAGGCTACACTGATTGTCATGAAAGTCAGAGCGATAAAGGGTCGAGTTGAGTCTCTGCCACGCCGGGTCGGTTTGCCGGTACTTGCAGTGTGAGAAGCATCGGTTGTCGTTGCCACAGTTAAAGTGTTCCGATTCCGTATGGTGCGCCATAAAATAAATGGATAAGCGCACATTACGAACACGGTCGGAAAGGTATAGGCCAAAATATCCGCGACGTTTGTTAATGATTGCACGAGACGCTTATCAACGCGACAGAAAAAGTCTAAATTTACTTTTGTCGAGCAGAAGATATACAACATCATACTTGGAAATGTTAAAATGTGAACTAATACCGTCGTAACGAAGACGATAGTCAACGCTGTTCTTTGGTTGTGCCTTTGGCGATAAAACACTGGGAAATAAACTGCCCATAAACGGTTTAAAGTTATTAGAACATGAGCATACATTAAGATCCCATCTGCGACCCATTCCCCGTACATTCTTACTACTTCCATGGACAACTGTGTCGTTTCGTAACTGGTGGGAACATGGCGCATTAATATGATATACGGAAGTGTGCACACGTTGTTTGATAAAATATTGAAGGTCAGTAGGAAGATAACATAAACAGAAAAGGTTGTGACAAGGTGCTGATGGTAGAAAAAGCAAAACAGAAGAGTTCCATTTGTAAATAATACAGCAAGCCACAGAAAACTTGCGAAACCGTAATAATATTCATCGTTCACATTGTCGCGTTCACTCAATGATCTGTTAAGCAGCGTACTCACAAAAGGGGTTGAATTAATTGATAATGACATTTTAGTTGTGCTCTCCGCCGTCAAACAGCTGAATCTGATTGTTGAAAAGCTTGCGTCTTATTTCCAGTCATATTTTCCGCTTGGTGCATCGTTGTACTTGGTAATGCTTGCTTGCGTTTATTATTGCGCTTAATCATCAGTAATCGTTCTGTATGTTGACTTATTTCTTCTGTCAGCACTGCGCCTTCTTTGCTTCTCGCTAACATGCTGCGTTTGGCCTTTTGCACTGGCAAAATTTTAAAACTTTGCTGTTGGCTTGGGAAATTGATTGTGGTTTCGGTGTTTCACTTGCTTTAAATTAATGGCAAGGACTTGAAATTTTTGAATAAACTTTAATTACGTATGCGTATTCATTAATGTAAAAAAAGCGGTGTGGTTTGCCAACGCTTTGAGGTTAACCTTTTTGATCAGCTAGCGGCTCTTAATTGCGGAGCAGTACTACTCCGCACAAAGAGTATTTTATCTTTCATCAACAGCAACAACAAGCTTCGCGTACAACAACTTGAACAACGACAACAGCTTCGCGTATTTTAATGCAACTTTGAGTCATTTCCTTAAGCTGTAGAACCCTCAGTAATAATGATTGAATTGCTCATATCCAACTTTGCTCGCAAAGATCAGTAAATGTTACAAAAATTCAGCATATGTCACCTCTCATTTTCCTGGCAAATCATGAATATTTTAAATTTAAAAATCGTTTTGGGCATTTTTGGGAAGTTATTTTCCATATTCTGCCATGATCCATGAAATTATAAAAGCATTACCGTAGCCAGCCATAAATAACTCATCGAAAGTCCTCTAAATTTGTAGTATTCCTTGAAACTCCTCGTAATAACCAGTCAAGTCAGCTTAAATACAAATACGTAAATATTTTTATTTGAAACGATGGCGTTAATCAATCACAGACCACTTTGGTCGCCAGATGATGGGAAGCTGGAACAAGAAACTGCAAATCTTGATGTATGTAGTCCCGAGTAGCTGATATGTACGATAGCAGTGATGGATTGGTGAATGTCAGTGATCTGAGTGATGAGTTACGCATTTCAGATCGACTTGCAGAGGTTCAGTTACGAACGCGCTGTAGATCAATATGGTCGCCCATTTTTGGCAAGCAGATGTCAATGGCCAAATAAGGTAATGCGACGAGAAATTACAATGTACGACAAAAAGAGGTTGAACCGATCAGTCGGTCCGCGGTTCAAAATAACCTCGCAACGACACGCCACCACTAAAACTTGGACGCTTGCGAGGTTATTTTGAACCGCGGACCGACTGATCGGTTCAACCTCTTTTTGTCGTACATTGTAACTCTGACAGGCGCGGTGATAAGCGAAACACATGCACGTATGGCGACAGCGTATCACGTAATCCTACGTAATACTTCCCTGGTTGACACCAGCAAAGTAAAGTATCACAACGTTTAGACCTACTTTTGAGTGTCCATATCGGAACCGTTAGTGATTTCTGTTTTATAACAAGCATAATGGCTTGTGTAACGAATTCTTCCGCCAACGACTATTGCAATAAAACGTCAGGGTCCGCGTTCCCCGCGCAAAGAGTACTACATTACCCAGATTGTCTGGTGGTGTTTGGTTTTATCGTCCAACAGTTTTCTTCTTCTTTTGTTTGCTACCCGGAAGCATCTTGTCACATCGTTTACCGTCTATATGATTTTCCTCTTGGTATCTAATATTGTAAACGATAATATTTGCCTTCTGCCATATTCTTTCACGACAGCATTATTTCCGGCTGAATACACGAAAACACATTTTGCCGGTTGCCTTCTTTATCTGTATGGTGACTACGTTATTATGGATGTGACGTTGTATTGTCATGTGTTGATTGCTGCCAATAGGCTTTGGGCGGTGTATTTTCCTTTCCATTACCGACAACGTCACACCACTAGAACAGCCATTAAGATTTGCTTGATTTTAATCACGGTTGTTCATCTCCTAAGTGTACCAATGGTGTTTTTCAGGCTGATATACGAAGTCGATAAAATTGCGATTTGCACATTCGATGGAGAATTGTTTAGCACGTACTTGGATGTACTAGCGGTCGCTTATGGGCTCCCAGTATGTTTCGTGGTCGCTGCTTATCCGTGTATAACAGGAAAGATTATCCTAAAATCGGCTGTGCAGAAGAAAAAACGAAAAAAGCGATCAAATGAATCGGCACGATCCCTGGCGGCTATGACTTTTATGACCTTCGAATCAGTGTGGTTTGTTGCTGTTTGCCGTCCAACGTCCCATTAATATTCGTTATGAAGCGCTTCACGACGCTTACTGAACCCGATTGGTTGGAGTTTGTAAAGGATGCGACATATTACTTGCAGGCGGTGCTGGATCCGCGTTAGCATCGATATCGTGAGGGCATTAAAATATTGTATTACATGTATGCCATCCACAGTTTCAAACTTTGAACGCTCTTGTTTTGTTGAATTTCGACCAATCGTTTCGCTGCACTGTTAAATTCAAAGGGTTGGAAAATTGATATCTGGAATGATCTTATTATGATCGCCAATAAATGAACACACCAATCTCGATGCTAATTAAAAGTCCAGAGAACTAACAATCGTTTTTCCTTGTAGAAATTTTTTCAATTTGAGTTATGCCTGGTGCATACCGTTTCTCTAAACTGATGGGCTCAACCGACAAACCCTGAAAACGAAATCATTTATCAGGCCAAAATGATTGTGTACCCTTTGTTTCGAATTAACCGTCGATTTTCACTGCCTGCACCCCGTTGTATGACACTCGCCGACACGTTGTTTGTCGGAAAATTGCCGGTAAATTTAAGAGAAACAGCCGTTGCGATGGTGAGCTCGAAATGTCGCTTCACTTGGAAATTCAAAAGTTTTTCTTATCTCTTCTATCATTCTTTGCCGTCTACAAGTATAGTAATTTAAATATCGTTTTATGAAGGCGCTTTTTCTTATTGAATTGTTTTTTACGACAGTTCCTCCTGAACATTTTATCCAACATGTCACCGATAGTATTTGTAAAGTGCAGCCCCGATAGTACAGTCTCAATATTTTGCACCGAGCGCGAAGCGCGAGGTGCTGCAATAAGTCTTCGTCAAGAGCATAAAATTTGTCTGAAGCCACGAAGAGCGTACGTCACGCTTTTCCATTTCCACAATCCCGATACCATTTCTCAGTGGTGCTGGCGCTCGCGCTCGTGCAATAATGTGGTTGGCAACCACCGCTAGTTATAGGATATCGTAAACTTTTGTCGTAAAATGAGGTACGAGGAGGTGTAGTACAACTGAGTCAGTATCGGATTCTTTACATGAAGACAAGCTGTTACGTTGACCCTCGACAGTTGACTGTTAACTCATATTATGTGGATGATTAATAACATGATACCGTTAACCGATGGCTGCACACCGTTATTGTACACTCACGATTCAGCTAAAAAAGCACAAAACAATAGTAATCAAAGACTAGCGCTCCGATTCCGATGCGTTATAATAGAGGAATACATTGTTTCCAGGGCGGTTTCTTACACTGTTCGTAAATAAATTGGTCTGCTTATATTACACGATCTGTACCCGAGCTTTGCGATCAACATTCGCAATCAACGAAGCGGCAAGCACACGACGAATTATGGTAAAATCTGAAACGAGCTCCCTTCGAATATCCTTTAGGCAGAGACCAAACACGATTGGATCAATGACAGCCTGGAAATATCCCGCAAATTCCTCGATAAACGCCAGCCAGTAAGATCGCGTGTATGTCACAAAGTTATCAACAATCGATGGTATGATTGACGGTAAATAAAAGCATGCTATACTGATTGTCATAAATGTCAAAGCCACAAACGGTCGCATCGAGTCTCGGCCACGGCGGGCTTGTTGACCGGCATCTGTGGCACTAGAAATTGCCATTGCCTGCACAATTTTGACTTTGCGATTCTTCGTGGTCCGGTACAGAATGAACGGATATGCACACACGACAAACACTGTCGGGAATGTATCGACAGCGATCTCAGCGGCACTCATCAAATAATGCCTTTGTTTCTCATCCACAGGACAAGAAAAACCGTACGAAGTCGCACAAAGGAAACTTAACAGCATCGACGGAAAGGTGAGAATGTGAATAATCACCGACGTAGCTAGGACGATAAACACGGCTGTTTTACGGTTATGGCGTTGTCGGTAATGCAGTGGGAAGTAAACTGCCCAAATTCTGTTCAAAGTAATTAAAAGATGAGCGGACAATGCGATGCCCATTGCGGGCCATTCACCGTACAACGCAGATATTTCCAGAAAAATGTGCGTAGCTAAATGAGTAACGGGAATATGTCGCAAGAATATGGTATAAGGAAGTATGCACAAGTTGCTGCATACAATATTAAACAATAACAGAAGGATGACGTAAACGGAAAAGGCCGTGATGAGATATCTATGGACAAAAAAGCACGCAAGGACAAGTCCATTTGTAATCAATATGATAAACCATAGAACAATTGCCAGATAGTAATAGTTATCGTCGCTCTCATTGTCATCTTCAGTCAGTGACATATTAAGAGAAGCATTGTGACGAAGTATACTGGTGTCAAATACTAGCGCCATAGTGTAGACCTAGAGCGTCTACTCTAAATGTGTTCTGTAACTGGCGAACCAAAGATCTGTGAGCTGCTTTAAGACCATATTCATAAACCCATTTTCTGGGGTATGCAGATACAATGTTGCAGACCTACCGTCATGTATCCGTTTCACTGGTGTAGGATCAGCCCGGAAGCAAAGGGAATTGCTTACTTGACTTTGTAAATACTGATCGTTCGGAGCACCGTGAAGCACTGTAGTATTCGGTAATACCTAACAACTATCGATGATCACGGACTTACGGATAATTTGTAAAACGTCCAGCGATCGAATTTCATGGCTATTGCCTGCTACCATATGGTTAACTGGTAAGCCACCGCGATGGTGGCATTTTCAATTACTCTCCAGTGTCTCCACCCAGTGTACTGCATTCGGTACTGCCATAATACCAAGTTAACTGGCATCCCGTTGTTAAGAGTCACCAATGTACGTTTCATCGTCAGCAAAACTGTGCCGCCGAAATTGTTACTAATGTAACCGCTCCCGGAATCTACTATGCGCACCGTATCCCGGCTGCTGGGAGGGCGGTTATTTTTGGTGATACGTTTGTTGCACCCGATTGGTTACAGTTCGTAATGCAGTCGGCGGCGTACCCAGGCGGTAATGGACCCGTTGGTTTTGGCCTGTGTATGAAGCATGAAAGGTTTTATCCTTTTCGCAATACATTGACAACGGTTTAGTTGCTTTTACGGTTCTTTGAGGTTAGGTCACGATCTTTTGATAACTTATTAAAGATTTCCGAAGAACCCGATTATTGTATTGGAACTTTTTTGTTCTGTGAGTGCTGAACAGTGCTATTAGAACAAATTTGCTGTTGATTCGGTTCGAAAACGTGCCCTACCGGTATGTTTTCATCTCTAGATTCTCTACGTTGAACTATAAAACGGCATAACAGTTTTCTAAGAAACAGCAGCACAGCGTTCTCTAACCTGATATGATAAAATATCAAAACCTTTACATCGTTTTTTAAACCTAGCTGTCCTATATCGTTTCCTACTTCCTATACTTCGGGAATGGTATATTCTGCTTTTATTCACCTGGTAACATGCTGCTTGTAAATTTCATAGCAGGTACATGGTGCCTAAAACCCCGAAGAAACTAGACACATTCGCACAAAAATCTTTGCGAGCAGGATTAGTAGGATGTCAGCGAAATTTATAATTTTGTAGTAACTCGCTGACGAGAAACTGACAAAAAAATCTTCAGGAATAGCGCACATTAGAGCCCGGCACGAGCAGCAGAAGTGCTGCTCGGCTCGCTCGTTTTCACTTGCCAAAACTTTCCGCTCGTTCAGCTCGCTCGCGGCCGAACCGCCGCTCGCTCGGCTCGCTCGTTTTTCAATTTTCCCTTGTTGTCGCTCGCTCGACTCGATCGTATTCTTATTTTTGCAAATCGGCTCGCTCGGGAGCGGAGTTAATTTAACGTTTCAAATTTTTTTGCGCGAATCAGATATTCCAAAATTTTAGTCTCACCAAAAAGCAAAATCTTAGTCAAAAAAGGATATCTAAAATAACTTCTCTTCCACATCGGCAGTTAATTTTTTCTTCGTTTTTTCGCTGACAGCTTTCTGCAGTTTGAACTGATTCCCATTTTCTTTTGTATTTTGAAATGCAATAAAAATGTTTGAAATGTTTACCAGGCAATAAAGGAATTAAGAAACGGGTTCAATAATTTCTCTTTGTTGGTTACGGATTATCGTTACTTAGTCCCGACTCCCGAGTCTAACATATCAAGGAAAAATTTAGTAAACTAGTTCGCGCGAAGCGCGAAGGTGACGGTGATTTACGACCCGTTTCAGCTTGGTCAAGCTGATTTTTACGCAGGAAACTCTTTCAGTTCGCATAAAGTCAGCCTATAAGCTCGTGATCGCTCGCACCCGGCGATCCCGCTCGCTCGGCTCGCTCGCATATTTTTTTCCTGTTGCTCGGCTCGTTCATAAATTTGCAAAACAGCGCCTGCTCGCTCGAAGTGCTCGCGAGCACCGAGCGCTCGCGAGCCGAGCCGAGCTGCTCGGCTCGTGCCGGGCTCTAGCGCACATAAACAAACACTTCTAGGTGCCTATACTACTATAGTAACAGTACAGTTAGTGCGTTAGTGGCTTGAGTCGCAGATTATTCTATGCACATTGCCACACAAACAGTGATCACTGAAAAGTAACAAAATGTAAAATTCCGGTTCTAGTAGGTAGCAGTACGGGAACACATTGTTCACCCCATTTTACTAAGCGAATGAGATTCTACATCAAATCTTGTAGTCAGCGGCTCAAATATTTTACTCAAATTTCCGTTGTAATAGGTAGCTTGTATTCAACGCTTGTAATCAGTAAAATAAGAAAATGCATGATAAAATCGCATAAAAATAGAAACGAACTCTTGCCGGATGTCTTTCAGACAGAGGCCAAATACGATCGGGTCGATGAGCGCCTGGAAATAGGCCGAAAAATCCTCAACAAATGCCAACCAGTAAGTTCGGTCAAAGGTCGCAAAGTGGTCAACAATGGAAGGTATGACTGACGGCAGATAGAAACACGCTATACTAATTGTCATAAATGTCAGGGCTACAAACGGTCGTGTTGAATCTCGACCAGGGCAGAATCGCGGGTTGGTATCTGTGGAATGGGAAATCACCGATGTCTCTTTCACAGTTCTCATCTTGCTATTCCGGATGGTGCGATACAGAATAAACGGGTAGGCGCATACGACAAACACTGGTGGAAACGTATAAGCAGCAATATCAACGACACCCTGCCACCCATGACGTAGTTTTGCATCAACAGGACAAGAGAAACCAAACGATGTCTCACACAGCAACCGCAACAGCATGGGTGGAAACGTGAGAATATGAATAATCACCGACATTGCCAGGACAATACACACCGCTGTTTTTCGTTTATGGTGTTGTCGGTAATGTACTGGGAAATAAATTGCCCATATTCTGTTCAGAGTGATTATTAGATGAGCATACATTGTAAGCCCAGTTGCAGCCCAGCTTCCGTAGAGGTTTGATATTTCTAGGAAAATGCGCGTGGCCGAGGAATCTACGGGAATGTGCCGCAGAAAAATAGTATAGGGAAGCATACACACGTTGTTTGTTAAAATATGTATTGAGCGACAGCAGTACGATCACGTAGACGGAGAACGGTGTGATGAGGTGTCTGTGGAGAATGCAGCAGCCAACAATAAGACCGTTTGTTATTATTATCGCAAACCATAGTACAATTGCCAAATAGTAGTAATTGTCGTCGTTCTCGCTGTCAGACCTACTGAGTGATGCGTTTTGTAACAGTATAGAATCGTTAATTGACAACGCCATTACTTGCAAGTCTGTAGCAAGACTCCTACTCCAGAATCCAAATGTGCAAAAGAATAGAAAAGGATAACAAAGGAAAACTGTTTTCTAAGCGCAGTGTTAATATTCCTAATGACCGATTTTGTCTCCCAGGGTAGAATCTGCAAGAGAAGTGCCGTGTACATATTTCCGCTGTTTGTTTAAAGAATGTGTGTTCAGCAGCACAAGAAAGAGAATTGTTTGCTCACTGTAGCGTTTGAGTCAGTATCTAGTAGCACGTGTCAGGCGCGTGGCGCTTCTCGTTAGGTTGCTGGCTGTAACTAAGAATATCTTGCGATATTCTGCAGGTATGCCGATATCCTCATGATGCCTCTTTCGGCCTTGGAGTATGGAGGATTTTTTTGCGAGTTGTAGTGCCAACGACGGCCACCCTTGTGCACTAGTGCGACATTAGGCACATGAACCAGGAAATTTCAAAGGTCCACTACGTCCATTACGGCTGACTTCCATTACGTCTAGAACAGGATTTGAGCTCGATCCTTGACCTTGGTTTGTTGTTATCCATCGTTTTGTTATTGTTTGTGTACACTGGGAACAAAATTTGAACATCAAACAGTGATATAACACGGAATGCAGTGCCTAAAAAACTATGGTCTGCGAATTTCTGTACACGGAGTAATAAAATAAATACGGCCGTTATAAATAATTATTGGTTTGTAATTGATCGCACACGCACTTGTCCGGAAACCACGTTTGCATACGGCATCGTTTTTCGGATACCGGAGGCCAAAAAAAAATGTTGCAAAGTTATGTAACGGATCTGATAAAGTTTACTTGCGCGTTAAATCTTAGAAACGGACGTAGCTAAAAGTGCTTTGGAAAGCGGCCTATTCAGAAATCCTCGCGGATAACCTCAAAACTGTAATTAAATACGCGAACAAAAAGCCTACTAAGTGTAATGTATACGGTACGCTTAATTTACATTGCCATCGGACTACTGGCCTGTCACTGTCACTGTTGCTCAACAGTGAAGTATCGCAGAATATGAAACACATTTTCATGTAAATTTTCTGTACTTGAGCGCGTGATTTTCGAACCAGAAGTAAATGGCTTTCCTGTCCAATTCTTCCACCAGCTACCCTTACAACGGCACTTCATGGACTTGGTATTCAAATAAAGAGCTTTACAGCACGGAGATCGTTTGGTGGTGCGTAATCTTGTCATCCAACGCTTTTTTGCTGACACTATTTGCTTTCCGAAAGCATCTAGTTACGCCGTTTACCGTGTACGTAATTTTTCTTCTGCTATCCAACATCTTAAACGACGATATTTGTGTGCTGCCGTACTCTTTCACAGCAGTGTTATTTCCCCCTGAGTTTACTAAAACCCGTCTTGTCAGCTGCATTATCTATCTGTATGGTGATTACGTTTTGTTTGGTGTGACGATGTATTGCCATGTCTTAATCGCTGCCAACAGGCTGTGGGCTGCGTATTTCCCGCTTCATTACCGGCAATATCACAACATCAAAACTGCGATCGCGGTATGCTTAATGGAATTCGTAGTCCTCAATTTTCTGACAGTTCCAGTTGTCATTATTAGACTGATCTATGAGCCAGATGAAATAGCTGTTTGTTCATTTGAAAAGAACGCAAGTAGTCTTTACCTGGATTTATTAACAATTGTGTACGGTCTTCCGGTACTCCTAATGATTGTTGCTTATCCGTTCGTGATTATAAAAATCTGTAGACCGGCAACGAGTACGTCATCCCATATTTCCAGTAACGAGGTCAATGGCATCGTTCTGAGGCAAAAAAAGCGATTAAAAGAATCAAGAAGATCGTTGGCGGTTATGACCTTTATGACCGTCAGTGTGGTGTGCTGCTATTCGCCGTCGCAAATACCGTTTATTGCGCGCCGCTTCACAACTTTCGCCGACCCCGAATGGCTGCAGTATATGAAGGACGCGACTTACTATCTGCAAGCGGTTCTGGATCCGGTGATATTTGGCTTGTGTCTGGATGATGTACGACATGAAATATTCCGCATCCTCCGTATCCCACTGACGACACCTTCGTGTTGTGGTAGTCATTAGCAGCATTGCTAACTTTTATTCTACCTAATGAGCACTTGTATTTCCTCGCATATTAATATTAACCCGGTCACTGCCTACAATTTTTAAAAGTTCTGGTGGACATTTGTAGTAGAACTTCTTAACAATTTCTGCACGATAATTCAGCACTGAACACTCGCAGGGTTGACTAGATCGCATAGGTCCATCAATAACCAATTGATAACCGACAATACATTAGTGGTTATAGTATACACTATACAGCGAAAAATTACATAGTATGCAGTGTAACAGCGGCCATAGTCTGTAACTGTATACAATTACAGACTATGATAATTAAGTGCTCGTTAGTATGCTTCTCAAAATGGCAACTGGTACTTGGCAGCACTTAAAAAACGGTGGTTTTGTAGAAGTCAGATTTAATCTTATTTGTATTCGGAAGATTACATTAAATCACTGATGGATGCAGTTTTGTTTGATATAATGCACAATTTATTCTTTTCTGAAGTCAAAACTCCGCACGTTACGTAATAATATTTAGTGCATACAATTAAAGGCCTTCAGGAATAAATAAAACCAGTGAACACCTGATGCAGTGATTCTGGTTCAAAATTCTATAATTAACGAAAGGAAGCAGTTAACACAAAATGAAACGAAAAATATTCCAAGCAAGAAATATTCCTTTATGTACAAGTAATCATCTACAAAAACATGCCTTTCGTCAGAATGATTCAGCAGTGACCAGCTTGGAAGTATTCCTAAATATCACAACTGATCCATTGGAAATGACATTTCCCAGACTTTCTATGAACCAGTCCGTAGGCGGCATCCGACCACCGTGGCCGAGTTCAGCAAACAGAATTACATTAGTAAATATCATTCCCGCGACCTGAAAAACCAAGTTCATGAAGCACTCAAGCCGCATTCAGTTAATGCTGTCGACTAAACTCACTCCCAGGCAAAAATCTCGAGTTAGAAGTAATCCGCCAATTGAGAAGGTGCTGGGGCTGACTTTTAACTTATCAGCCAGCTGTTTCACATCTTCGAAATTTTTTCCGTATTTTGCGGTAATTGATCGAAGAACAGCCAAACTTGCCGACATCTGTAATCAAATAATAAATATTTGTAGTAATGTGAACCATCAAATTTTATCTATCTGTTATTTCAATACGTAATTTAATGTGCGAATGAGTACGTGCCCTAAAAGTTTAGGGCAAAGATAAGAGGCCTTTAAAAATTTATTTGCCTAATGCCTAATTTGCAAAATTATTTTCTTACTTATTACATATTTACTTACTTGTTCGCTTAGGTGTATAAACGCCACGGCAATGATCGTTAGCATGAGTGTACCACGAAATGCATTCATAAAACTCTGCCAGTTTATCGCCTGCTCATGAGCGTAGTGATCGCCCAGACGGTACGCCGCCGTAATAACCCACGCCACATTCTGAAAATTACACGCCAGGTTGAAAGAAGCGAACTGCCGATCGAAGAACAGAATGCTCTGCCGCATGTATTTGTACGAAGCAAGGCACGCAGCCGTTTTCTCGCTGCTTTCTAAAGATGCCACCGCTTTCTCATTCAATTGCCGCACTCTTGCCGCCAAGAATACTGCCGTGAAGAACACCAGTGACTGTAGTCCTCGCTCCCATACGACGTCCACCCGCCACAAGCCACAATGCAGTGCAGTCCACATTTTGCACCCGGACGTTTGACACTCTGCGCTGCCAATGCCATAACAAACGGGGATGTCGTTATTGGCAATATTAAATACCGTCAAGACCGCGTTCAGTATACCCCAGAACGCCATCGTCCTTAGCAGGCTGCGGCGTTGCACAGCGGTTAACTGCCAGCGCAATTTCTTTTCCATGTCAATCATCAGCTGAAGGACTTTCGGGCCGGCCGCCCATCCCACATACACCGAATACATGATGACCAGCGAATCCAGCAGGTCGCACACGTACACGACAATGGCGTTAAAGCTGACCGCATTGAGCTGCTGCGTGTAGTTGTACATCTTGTATCCCTGGGTCACCGCCACTATTAACGCTTGGAAAATCCCAAATGCATTGGCGGTACGTAAAGTCAGGGTACGCTTGGTGTCAGCTGATGCCGGGAAAGAACTAAAGCCCATAGACCACAGGAAAATCATCCAGGTACGATACACTGTACTGACGAAGCCGCTATTACTGCGTTTTTCGGAGTTGCTCGGAGTTTCCATGCCTATCATTAGCACTGTCATCTCAATAATGTATGTTATAAGATTAATGTGCAAAAGAAAACCTATTCCTGGTGCAACTGCTTTACAATTTATACTGACGGAAAATAAAGGTGGCCTCAAAGCACGCTTGTCGATTCATGCTGTACAAGCTTTTCATGGTCCCTGTGGGCGATTCCTGTAAACAAAGGAAGTATATTTATTCCATTAAAAGTCCCTGTACGCGGCTGTATTAGTATGGTAAATACGGTCGCTCGCGACTCTTCTGACAGAACTATTGCTTCCAACGTTCGTGCATATCCTCGCTAGTGACTCATAGGGATCAACTCCCTTTTACGCATGTGCCTGGCGTATGTATCCATACAACGGCATCAGACATCACATGGCCGAACGAGGCGTAACTCTCAGGGAACAGTGGTAAAATGCTCTCAGTGAGGTCATTTAGGGATTCCACGTCGTTGTGATATTCGCTATGTTCCAGTGGTTTATTTGTTGGTACATTACTGGCTTAGAATATAATCGACACAGATGGTATATTTTATATAATAATGTCAAAAATAGTGAAGATTTTTAGGCATGCTTTGGCAGGTTTCCATAAACTTTTGCTAACAAAACGATTTTGACATGAGTTGTCATGTAGGCATCAATCGCGAAAGGTCACAGCGTTAATTTTGCTGACTACTGGCAGCGGCCGGTCATTCCGTTGTAGAAATACGTCTGTGGACCAGTTTTACCGCCATCGCAACGCACAGATTATTTCATCTTTTTCAAACATGCGTCGGGTACAATCTCATTCGCTGCTGATACGCAGTGCGCCGCAAAGACGACTCTTCGGCTAAGCCGATTTTTTTTTGTCAACGCCGTTAAATTAGTCGCCTCGGTAATTAAAATACTCGTAACGGTCAAATCGGCTTACATTAATCCAACTGGCGGTATCCGGAAAAATGCAATGAAAAAGAAAAAAGGACGATTTGCATGCTAATCGATGTTAAATTAGGTTGACGTTATCACGCCGTCTCTCTATCAGACTAACCATTGTTCTTAACATCCCTGTCTTGACCTACTTGCACATCTCACTTGCTGCCTATCAGTTACCTGCTTCTTCGACTACACTGAATCGTTGTTACTTTCAGTTGAAAATTTTCTCCGACCTGCCAACTCATTAATCGCTCAATGTTTTAGAGGTAAGCTCAAGGTAAGCTCTACTATTCAAAAAGAGGTCAGCGCTGGCCACACCATCGGACCATTTCCCTCCCCACCTTTACCGCACTTTGTCTGCAACGCGCTGGGCGCGCGACTGAAGAAAGACGGTAACATTCGCACCATCCTGGACTTATCCCAGCCGCACGACGACAGTGTAAACGATTACATTGACGCTGCACAGCTCCCGCTCGTATACTGCACCATCGACCATGCAGTATTAATCCTCACTGAGCTCGGCAGAGGCGCACTCATGGCTAAAATGGATGTGAAATCAGCCTTCCGACTGATACCGGTACGCCCAGCGGAGTGGAACCTCCTCGGGTATCAGTGGAACGGTGAGTTCTATTTTGACGTAGTGTTGCCTTTTGGGTGTAGGGCGTCGCCGTACGTGTTCGAGCAATTTGCTGGCGCAATCCACTGGATCGTATCGAACCGCACCGGTCTAGTCAGCATGCTCCACTACGTCGACGACTACCTATTTGTTGGTAAGCCCGGTAGTGATCAGTGTAACACAATGATGTCCACCATGACTCAGACGTGCAGTGAGCTCGGGGTCCCTTTGGCACACGACAAGACCGAAGGGCCCGCGACTCAGCTGACGTTCTTGGGTATCCGGCTGGACTCTGTCCGACAAACCCTCAGCCTCCCCGACGACAAGCGACAGAGCATTGAGGAAGCGCTGAAAGAATGGAGCAACCGCAGCCATTGCACCAAACAGCAGCTTCAAAGCCTAATCGGAATACTCACGTTTGCCACGAAATGCGTTCCAGCGAGCCGCCTGTTCACACGGCGGATGATCGCCCTGCTCACCGACAACCGCCACGAACGGGTCATCGCCCTCAACCGCGAATTCCGTAAGGACCTTGAATGGTGGAAAGAATTTCTTCCAGCCTGGAACGGCACTGCGTCCTTTATACAGCCAGATTGGACAAGGTCCGACGTCCTTGACCTTTACACAGACGCGTCGGGAACTCTCGGGCTGGGCGCATATTTTCAAGAGTCGTGGTTCCAACTACGCTGGCCACCGTGGATTCTGCAGCGGAAGCCGTGTATTGAATACCTTGAGCTGATACCCATACTTCTAAGCCTAATTGTTTGGGGCTCAAAACTACGCGGCAAGCGGGTCATTTTCCACTGCGACAACGAAGGCGCCACCTATGCCTGGGAAAATCTCCGCTCCACCAATGCTGGCGTACTAGATCTTATGCGCCGAATGTTAAAGGCCGCCGCTTGCGCTAATATGACCTTCACGTTGAAACATATACGCGGTGTTAATAACGCAGTTGCTGACTCTTTATCCCGTTTTCAGCTGCACAGATTCCGAGCGCTCGCACCAACAGCGTCGGAACGACCGGATCCATGCCCGGATATCTTTCCGCAGCTTTTAATGGCGTACAGCGGACAAGCGCCCTAAGCGACCTCCTGCATGCTCACATTGCCAGCTCCACCAGGCAGACCTACGTGACCGCCGTTAAACAGTTTTCAGCATTTTGCCGGACAAGATCAGCGCAACCGATGCCAGCTACGCCAGATATTACCGCGGAATACGTCGCTCACCTGTACTCCACAAGGAAATCACTCCGAACCGTGACCGTCTACCTTGCCGGCATCAACAACCACCACCGTGAAGCCGGCATGAAGTCACCAACAAGTCATGACATCGTGATCCGCGCACTGCTAGGCTACCGACGCTTGGCTCCACCGGGCGCGGACATACGACAGCCAGTCACACTGGAGACGATGCGATACCTGAAAGATGCTATCCGTTCCAGTGGCATGTCCCACTACGAGCAATCACTGCACTGGGTAACATTCACGTTCATGTATTTCGGCTTCCTGCGCATCGGAGAAGTGACCTGCCCGAGTACCAACCGCTACGATCCGCGGCGCACTCTCATGTCAGCGGATGTGCAAGACCACGGAAGCCAAATACTCCTACACCTTAAAGTCACGAAGACCGATCCAACCGGTCAGGGCCACTCCGTAGCGCTGACGGCGACAGATCGTTCCGTGTGTCCCGTGCAGGCCTACCGGAAGTACTTGGCTCACGCTCAGTTCATGCCGACAGCTCGAGCGCGGCCGTGCCTCATCCATCAGGACGGCAGATACCTCACCAGGCGTTCTGTAGAAGCCTGCCTCCATCGTCTCCTGGAGGGACACCCTGACCAGCTCCGGATAAACACACATAGCTTCCGCATCGGCGCAGCAACCACCGCCGCGCGCAACAACGTGCCAGACCGCGTAATTCAACGCGCAGGGTGATGGAAGAGCAACTGCTACGTGCGCTACATCCGGACGCCGGCGCCAACCGCGCTGAATCCCTACTCCAACGGGTAATGGTTTTTGTTTGGGGCAGTCGGGCAGAAATGGGATACCGGAAACTCGTTGTCGGGAGGTCCGCCTGCACCGAACTCGATTTCGCGTATGCCCAATTATGCCGACCTGTTCGCTCTCAAAACCCGCAACACCGCAGTCGCTTCCGCCTAATCGCATATATCCACAAACCAACAAGATACCGCGGCGAACCGAATTTAAAGGACGATTTGCATGCTAATCGATGTTAAATTAGGTTGACGTTATCACGCCGTCTCTCTATCAGACTAACCATTGTTCTTAACATCCCTGTCTTGACCTACTTGCACATCTCACTTGCTGCCTATCAGTTACCTGCTTCTTCGACTACACTGAATCGTTGTTACTTTCAGTTGAAAATTTTCTCCGACCTGCCAACTCATTAATCGCTCAATGTTTTAACCACCCACCCACCCTACAAGGTGGCAGAAATTTGTCTTTAATTGTTACATCTAACAAGCAAATAAAGGGAAACGGGCAGTCGGGCAGAAATGGGATACCGGAAACTCGTTGTCGGGAGGTCCGCCTGCACCGAACTCGATTTCGCGTATGCCCAATTATGCCGACCTGTTCGCTCTCAAAACCCGCAACACCGCAGTCGCTTCCGCCTAATCGCATATATCCACAAACCAACAAGATACCGCGGCGAACCGAATTTAACGTTATTTATGAGTCCAACTTATAAACGTTCATTGCCGGTATGTGTTGCTAAATTGAGCTTCCTCATTTGAATTAGAGTCTAGATGCGCAGATTTATGCGGACTGCATATTTCGAAGATTGAAATGAAGACTTCCCTGGGCCGCTTTGCCGTTGTTATGATAACTAGAAACGATAGCGCGCAATTTGGGACCATCGTGCAATTATTCTTTTGCGAACTGCGAAGTCTCAAAGGTTTAACAGGAGGAAAAGCCTAAGTAGCGTATCTGGACGTCGTGCGAACGATGGCCTACCTATAGCCACTATGTACTTAACACACGAAGGGCTGCCTTATCGATCGTCTTTCGTTCAGTTTCACCAGGAAAAATTATCTACGGCGTTGATAAAGTGTTTGTGCTTTCGGTTCATCTTGTACAGGAAACGTAGATTTCATTAAAAGGGGCAAAAAGAAAAGACGTTGCCCAGTAATTCAGTGTATTCCTTTACCGGTCACAGTTGTGCTGAGCACCGCATGCCGGGCAGGGATAGACACAACACCGGGTTAATTTCTGACGCATATTCATCTTGATTAGGCTGTTTACTCTTGCTATGCGTGAGGCGGCGGCAGAGTTACAGTCAAAGATTTACTGGTATCAATCCCACTAACAGCACTCTTATGCGCACATAACCCGCATTATCCCTTTTCATTATCTGTTCGCGTTTATCATCGCCAACAGCCTACAGATATGTACGTGGATAATTAAATCATCTCGCTATTTCCGTAAGACGCTTGTGTTTAGCTCTGTTCAAAGTGATCCACAATCCGTTTCTAATGCGGCACTTGTACGTTGTGCTTACAAAGCCGATAAGGTTGCGCGGTGTAATCACAATACCGGCATTTACGAATGTAATGACACTGGCATCCTGCTTAGGAAGTATGGAGTTTCCTACTTCAGTGCTCATTTACCATTAACCGCACCACAGTATAAAAGGCACACTTCCCTATGCCCTAACTGGACTTAATAAATAAGTCCGCAGTTTTGTGCATTTTTGATTTAGTCGAAGTACGGTGGCAGAATCCTGATTCCCTGAGTAGTTAATGCTACAACATATTATTCTGCAGTGCAGGTAAATCCGCTTCCCATTATTTTTTATTCCGCGTGTGTTCTGGCTTCCCATGCCTTTTATCACGTTATCCGCCCAATCACTCTACAAAATTTCTCTTTGAACTCTGTACTTTTACTATAGCACTTTTACTACTTACTTTCGCACATCCGTCAGTGCGACGGACAAATTTATTAATACATCATTTCTTCGTTCATTTAATTTTTTTGTGGTACAAAGAAAATGCCGAATGCAACGCCTGGTGTTTATCTGGTTTCCAATCTAACCTTGTGGGAAATCCACTTGCTTGAATTTCAACATCAGTGGCTACAGCAGTCCGCCTTGAACTATTTCTACGTCGCAGTGATGACAATTTTTGCACTGCTGGGAACTCTTGCCAACATGATTGTAAGAGTTTCTGCTGAATACTGAATATCTCTGGTTTAATCAAATTACCGCCTTTAAAACATTTTCTTTGTAGGTCATCATTTCCTTACTCGTAGTTCCTGAGCTACATAAAATCGAATATGCCTTTGTGGGGAATTTAGCGGCTGCTGATATGTTGGTTACCGGAGTTGTTATTCCAGTGAACGTACTAGGTACATACTACATAACCATAAATACCGTTCATTACCCCCGTAAAAGAACTGTTTCTCTGTCCGTTTCTAAAAAAGCGGTGGTGGCAAGGAAATGCTATATGTATAACGTGCTACGCAACTTTAAAAACTGATAGAGTCAACCGTAAACCCATTTCTTTCTCAGAGTTTTTATATTATATTATTTTAGCTCTTAGGTGACATTATTTTGTTAACAATAATAAGAACCAGCCAGCATTTCTTGATTTTAACTATGTCAGTATAGTGTATTTGTACAATTGTACAACGAATGATGCACTATTCTTCAGTTTATGTTTAAGACGACTTCGAATGCTGCCTTATATGGGCTCCCCTTGTATTACTCTCCCTTATCTGGGCTCCCGGCTAGTTAGCAATGCCCGTCAAACTAAATTTATCGGATTTATTGCAGAACCATTTTCTACTTCTTTCAACAGGATTTACAAGTGAGCACACCAAAGAATTCATCCGATTTATGTTTATATATATTATCTATATAATAATATTTTTCATTAATTTCAACCGGATTTGCCAATGAAACTGAAAAATGCCGAAATTTCGTATCACACTATTTTTTCATGGGGTTCTGAGTGCATTTAAGCGGGTGACGTTTCTTCTCGCTCTTTTCTTCCAAAGCGTCCAGGAAAGCTGATTCTGTTGCAAGAGCGCCTTTGACAGTTCACAATCTCGAGTCTTTCTCATATCGTCGTTTCGCTGTTTGAAACTAAATGCTACAAAAGTACTGACAAAATAAGTATTTTAAATAAATCAAAATTTTCGGTCAGGTATAACACTGATAACAGCTGCGAAAGTGTAAGTAATAACGTAACCGTCCATGTGGAGGGTTGCTCATATTGCTCGGGAGCCCAGATAAGGGAGAGTAATATAAGGGGAGCCCATATAAGGCAGCATTCGAAGGATACATGCAAGTGATTACGCGTTTAATGTTTATTCGTAAGGCAGCTACCGTCGATTTACCGAGGTAAACTGCAGTGTAACATACGTAAAAATCAGCTCAAATTCAAGTAAATTCATTATGTAACTTTGTTGTCTGCAGCAACCCTTCGTGGACCGACCATGTTCCGTGATCATCCCTGGTTTTGTGAACTGGACGGTACCATTTGTGCGTCAGCCTGTGCCGGATCAATCTGGTGCATTATGGCTATCAGCGTAGAAAGGTAGGACATCGTAACGGCAGTATATTAATCGGCACTCGACACTAATATCTGTAGATTGTCTCAGCTGCGCAAAAATTTTCACAACACACCGAACGCATTAACCGGAAAGCTTAGGTGTATCCGGTAGTTGTATGGTTTTGAGGCTGCATAATCGCCACTGACCTGTAATTACTCACATTGAGTATGGTTTACTTTCGCTCTATTTCCGGCTTAATACCCAAAACACGGCGTTATAATTGTTACTGAAAGGTCACACAAGCGTCTTTGTACAAAGACGCAGGAATTTCTGAGAAATAAAGCCAAGATACTATTTTCTGTGAATTGACAAGATTCATAAACCCGATGCCATAAACAGTAATACTTGTAAGTTGTAACGTAAACCTTCGCACAGCGTGCTTTTGACAGGTGACTGAAAAAGCAGCACCAGTAAGAGACGGGCAAAACAACACCAGTTGAAAACAACACCAGTTGACTGTACAACGGTTAAACACGGCTAACTTAACAAAGCACTAAGAAATCATTTTCACAAATCTTGATAAGTTTTTGTAACTAAAAAATCCAGCCTTCAGCAATATACGAGTAATTCGCTATTACAGTATTATAAACGCACCACAAACGTTTCTTCGTTTTTTTTCAGGTATATTTGCATCTGCCACTTTTCCGTGTACCAGAAGATGTTTACCCCGCCCCGCGTCGCGGTGATGATAATCTGCCTGTGGATTATCGCCCACAGCATCCATCTGCCTAATTTCATCGGCTGGGGCCACACGAGCTACTCCGGTGACCTTTACCTCTGTACCGCCGAACTCGGTCTGTGGTCATACTCGGTCTTCTACGGAATGAGCGCTATCCTCGTTCCCATCGGAATTAGTTTCTATGCGTATTTGAAGATCTATCTGCGAGTGCGTCGCAGTCGTGCTGGACGCCGCCATCTCACCGGCAATAAAAGCACAACCATGCCCAGCGCTATCACCGGTGACATAGTGGTTTTTCGAAGACATTTGTAAAGCATTGACATAACTGGTGACCTTCTAGGCACAGATTCCGACCCGGTTACCAATAATCCAAAGACCCAGATTGTTACCAAGGCGGCGGTCAGCAATGTGCAGGAGGAGATGAAACTGCTGAAGGCGCTCTTCAAGGTGTTTATTATGTTTTTGGCATCCTGGTTGATGATTGGAATCTTTTTCGTGGCGCGGGCTTGGGTGTACTTCCCCAAATGGTATTCCTACGTAGGACTGATTCTGGCGCATGGCAGCAGCGCCACGAATTCCGTTGTTTACTTCTGGATGACCGATCTGATGCAGACCACAAAGAACGGCTATATCCGCCTGTGGAAGCAGGTTCGACGATCACGTACCCAACCGCAGTTGTTCTGAGTGGAGAAGGACGACAAGGAGCGAGAAACCTTTGTTTTTGGTCGATTTATATTATTCCGCTTATTTTTAGAGTTATTTGACGCACACCAGGCGGCAGGCAACCGAAAATCGCAGCCAACAGTAATAGGTTTAAGTGCTTACAGGGGCGCGTCTAATTATTGCGGAAGGCGCTAAACGTTAAGCATGAAGGATTTTGAGTTTTCACCGGGTACAGCGGGTTGATAACCACGCATTTGATTACCCATTGCTGTCCAATATTAATCAAGTCGTAGCTTTTACAAAGGTTTGAAAATGTAATTATCGTCCGAAATGTACGAAGGGGAGTTCCCTCACAAACAGGATAACAAAAATGTTTTTCAGGGGTTTCTATTTTCTAAGATGGGAAATACCCCGAAAGCCAGTGGCATTTCCCCGTTCTAGTTATTTCGGTTAGCTTTTAACGCGTGGGGCTAAAAAATATATATATTAACATTTAGTCTATAATAGTATTGGGTCAGGTCAGCCACCGTGTCGGCTTGAATGATTTCTTTGTTAGATACTTTGCAGTTTGCACGCCCATCAACAATAACTCGTAGATGCAGTTTGCTGTCTTTGCACGTATCTGTAGCTAAAGTTGTACAATACGAACACATTTGGAAGTAAACGAGTAAACGGAAAGTTTTAAGCCCTTTCGAGAAAGTCTCTGTCTTTCTCAGTGTTGTTTGAAATTCGTATAATATTCGCAGTTGGTTTGCTCTTTTAATTTTTAGCAATAAAGGGGAATGACCTTTAATAAGTACAACATGAGAGTACAAACTATGTACTAAAAAAGGACAATAAATGGTGTATCACAAAATTCGGATTAATGTTTATCATGACCAGTAAAACGTAATAACCAACTGGTGAACCTGCATGAATAATGCCAAAGCGACATAGCTAGAAGTTGGCAGTTTTACCGCTTTATGAGTAATTATAAATCCCGTTCGGTTTATACGGTATTGCTGGTAATAACTGCTTGTACAATATCTGGAAGACGGTAGATTCATCACCTATTACTTTAGACCGTTGAATACAAGTGTCCCACTATATGTAAAGTACTGTATGTGCAAGTACTATATCTACAAGTACCTCCTGTATACTGTATCTAAAGTACTCAATCCAATAAGCCTACTTCGTACAATATATCGACAAATACTGTAGCCACAAGCACGATATTATTATTACACATACAAAGCTAACTGAGCCGTTTCTTCGGCCAACATCTCCTCCTACACCGCTCGACGCTAATTTTCGCAAGATAGCTTAAAAAACGTCTAAAATCATGTAGTTTGTCTCAACGACTTTCATTTTTCGATCTTTTCGTCCTCCAATTTACGAAACCGCTCCAAAACGAATTTCGCTGATTGGTCGATCATTAGAAAGTAACAGAGGATTGGCGGAAATGCGTAACTTTTCGAACCTAAACCGCTGACACATGGCATATGTACGAACATATGCATATGCATTTTGTTAAGCAAAAGGGCATACACCCATTATACTGGGTTTGTCCACTCGGTTGGTTCGTTTTACGGGAATGCAAATTTTGAATGCAGCAGATGAAAATAATCATTATTTTGCAACAGTCACCGTTCGATACTTATTTTTACACGATAGCTCGAAAAACGCCTATAATCATGTAGTTTGTCTCAACGACTTTCATTTTTCGATCTTTTCGTCCTCAATTTACGAAAAGGCTTCAAAGCAAATTTCGCTGATTTGCTTATCGTTAGAAATTAAAAGAGGATTGGCGGAAATGCGGAACGTTTCGAACGAAAACCGCTGACTAACAGCATGCGGTACAACGACACTCATGAGCCGAAAAGCACTATACCGTTAGTTAATACTGTTAATATTGTGGTTGCAGTGAAAATACAGAAATGCGGAAAGACGTAACGTAAAACAGACTGATTAATGAAACAGTAACGTGGTTGGTAGCCTGGTTCTGTACATGTACATATTTTTACAATTACTGTTATTTATATACATAGCTAACTTCGCCGTTTCTCTTCAGTCTTCTCCTGTCCCTTCGGCGCCGATTTTCCCACAATAGCTTAAAAAACGCTTAAATCGTGCAATTTGTCCTTATGGCTATGGTGTTTCGATCTTCTCGTCACTCGAATTACATAGCATGACCAAAACGAATTTCGCTGATTGGCTTAACTTAAGGTAACTAATAGCTGATTGGCGGAAATGCATAATTTTTCGAACGAAATTGCTAACACGTAGCATAATATTATGTGAGCGGCATTTCATTTAATTGGCGGAAAGAAGAAAAGGATAACTGTGCCTTAATGGGGAAGGTACATACAAATACTAACATAAGTACGTATTATTAAAACGAAGGGAACACGATGAGCGCAATAAATGTCCCTGTAATGTGCAAATTCCCGACTGGAAAATATAATTTCCAATGGTATTCTTGCCGGTGAGACAGAGGGGAGGGAATTTTTGCCTGTCAGACAGCAGTACAAGGATTTTCGCCGGTCAGAAAGAAGTACAGGGATTTTCGCCGGTCAGATAGTAGTACAGAGATTTTCGCCGGTCAGATAGAAGTACAGGGTTATTCTTAGGTTATTCTTAGGTTATTCTTAAGGTTTTCTTAGGTTTCTTAGGTTTCTTAGGTTTCTTAGGTTATTCTTAGGTTATTCTTAGGTTATTCTTAGGTTATTCTTAGATTATTCTTAGGTTATTCTTAGATTATTCTTAGGTTATTCTTAGGTTATTCTTAGGTTATTCTTAGGTTATTCTTAGGTTATGTTATTAATAATATTTTTGGCTAATATGTAATTTGTCTCAACCTTCTTTGTAAACCACGATTTTAACGATGGTACTTCCATTAGTATATGCATGTGTTTAATGTTTATGGTCGCCTCTTCATATTTATAGCTCAGTTTATTATATTTATAAAAAGACATCAACGTAATTCAGCTGTTGATTTACACAACATGCTCCCTATTGCGTAACATGAGATTACTAATGTTAAGTGCAGTCTTGCTTTGCGCCTTGCGACGTGGTTGTACCATAACGGGAAAACGCAGTAATAAAAAAAGTTACCCTTTAACCTTCTACCGAAGTAACTAACTGACTTACCAGGGCACTGTCAGAGGTTCGCCTCTCAGAAAACTCTAATTTATTTTCTGGAGAGAGAGAGAACCTCTGACCGTTCTGGAGAACCTCTGACCGTGCCTTGGTTAGCTGAATTCTATAGCATTGAGAACTGAATAACGACAGTGACAAATTCAAAACAAACCGCATTTCCGATCCAGTTAAATGCCGTTTCCTAAATCTATATAAGACTACCACATTACTTACTTTCTTCAATTCTAAAAATTCTCAACCGAGGCCGGAGGCCGAGGTTGAGCTTGTAAGTAATAATTATAAGACAAACCAGAACCCCAAGCAAGACGCCACCAAATTTAAGCACGAGTAAGCAACAGTGGCACGGTTTACCGCGCTTACTTAACGGCTCTGAGTGGCTTGGCCTGCTGCGTAGCGACAATTTCTATGCACCTGTGGTGTTCCACTGTGCCCTCATTGGAATCCGCTTCGTACGGCTATCCTTAGGCCTTGGCTCAAATTCGAACCGTATCTCGCTACGGTACGGTGGCTCTACTGCACGAGGTGGCTTTGAGAACCGTACCTGTAGGCGTGGCCACTACAAATAGCTACTTCGTGCGGTGGAGCTGCCGTACCGTAGCGAGATACGGTTCGAATTTGAGCCAAGGCCTTAGTTTATCAGGGATGCACGCATGTACACAGCATATATGACATATACCAGTACATACATATATATGTAAGACGGCATATATTAGGTATATATTATTATAAAGGATTATACACAGCGCAGTGCGGTAATAATCGCAACATTATGCTTTGTTGCGGCTATGGGTAAATATGGGTGGAAGGCGTCTGGTTTTGCCCCTTATATATTGGTTGGCTATCAGTCTCTCACACTTATGATGTTGCCATTTTTCTGCGTCTTCTAACTCTTTAAAATTCGCGCGTTGGAAACTTTAGTTAAAGATTCAACGGGATTTTGATGCCGGACTGTCCCGGACACGCTGCATCAAAATTTCGTTGAATTTTAACCAAAAATTTCAACGTGGAAGAAGACATATTGAAAATAATCACTAATAATAATCTAAGTGACAAAAGGGTAACTTAGCGTAAGTTTGAATTGGGACATTTCAACGGCATCACGAACGGCAAACAGTGGGTGCTTGCACAAAAGTGACAAAACCCAATCAAGAAAATCGAAGAGGCCAGTTGCTTGGAGCCGTGCGATCAATCGAATAACAGCAATATATCCTGATACATCATTGAAAGCTAACACAAAAAGCTGATAGGCTATTTGATTTGAAGCAGGAAAGTTAAGTGTATCATCAGGCATACCGCTGCATCATTTAAATCCCTCAACAATGAAAGCCTTGCATTTTTTAACAAATTTGCGCATGGACAGAACGTTGCACTTGCACTTGAATTGTTTTAAGCATTATTGCATCCGAATTGATTTTTCGCTATCAGTTAATTCGGTGTTCTTTATCAGCCGTCAACATCAGCGGAATCTAGAAATTAACAAGTAGTTCTCTTTACAAGTCGTTCAGTGTTTACCACAGCTCCACATTGTGGAACTAACCATGACGGCTAGCATCGGTGACCTTTCTGTAGAGCCATCCAAATCGCATGTTCATAGCTTTGTGCGTAAAATTTACCGTTGCTGGTTTATCGCTCTTTGGGTTTTTGGTTTCGGAGGATTTCCTCACAATACTCTTCCCAACATCCGATGGATTAATTTTTTAGTAACTGTATTTGCCGTTTTTCAAGCGACACTAATCAGTGCAGCGCAGCTATATGTTATGCACGGTAATGTTCTAGAAGTTCAATCCGATTTGAATTTCACCCGGATACTGATCTGTCTCTCGGATTTGTTTGATTCCGTTCACGTACACGCGGCGGTTGGACTGTGCTGGAGTATCAATCGGCGAATATTACTTCTCATCTCCCATATTGATAAAGAGCTTGCTGACTGCTTTACTAAAGGGAATAAGCAAATTATTATTTTCTTACTTGCCATCTGGTTTAGTTTCCACTCAGCGCTTCCGATCTATAGTGTTATTGAACAAGACATTCCTTCCTACGAGGAGGAAACCCAGAACTGCCTTTCAAATGCTTGCTATTTTTTTACTGCCGGTTTTTACGCATACTGGAGAATCGGATATATCTGGAAAAGGCTGTTTGAATCACTGATAATTTTTACCGTATGTCTCATCGCCACTTTACTGAATCATACGAACCAAATTATGGGCCAACATGTGTTAGAAAACAACTGGGAATCGTTCAAGAGAAACCTTTCTGTCCATAAAACATTAAGGGAAACCATGACAGAAATCAGCGAAAATTTGGTTTGGTTCAATTTCTGTGTTGGTTTTCAGTATATTAATTGGATAGTGGCTTCGGCATATTATCTGGGCGCAGAGTTCGTGGACAACCACAGTGTTACGCATGATCTGGCGGATATTTTTATCATAACGCGTGCTGGATTCATGTTAACAGCTATTGTGCTGGCCTTGTTATACTATCACGAAAGTGTGCGCTGCGTAATAATTTTTCCATTCTGTTGCAGTGTACTTAACCTGGTTAATTTCATTTCACGGTCAACAATTTATAACTTATCTGCTTTGTTTTAGATGGTTAGCATTATACCCATTCTGAAAACAGCTAGAAACTGTTTTGAGAAACATTACGCCAAGTTGAGCGAAGAAACGGAAACAGCAAAACTAGATAGTGACAGAATAACTATCGTCGGATTCGCCGTAACACGAGACCACTGTATGGCGGTAAGTATAGTCTTGAAACTGCACTTTGACCTTTCCTAACTCCCACTTTCCAGTCACACGTAATGCTTTGTTTGTCCAGGTCGCAGCGGTACTTTTCGCTAACGTCATGCTGTTTGCTGAATTCGGTCACGAAAGCCGGGCACCCAAAGAGGAGTGGTTTGTGGAGAAACTCGAGGAAATATTGACAAATGAGTCAGCGGTAGTTACTCATGTCAACATTTGAAATCTGTTGCAAGATCCTTTGTACTTGCTGCACCGTAATAAGGATCTAAAGTTTGAACATCTGCACTGCACAGTTCATGGAAATTTTACCATAATTCACTGACCTATTTCAAATTTATTTCTGCCCTTAGTTATACGTAAACAAAGTCTTCCGGTTCCCTGATTTGCGGAACTTGAATTACACAGTCATACCACTAACCACTCCCAAAATTTCCTTATATGGGTTCCCTATACCGTAGAATTTGTCGAGGTATGCTTAACAAATTAAAAGCCGGCCTGGCTTTTAAATTTTCATCGGTGCCCGCGCAAGACTTAATGGTACAGTCTGTACAGAAGACTACAATTTTGGAGGAGGTTTCTAATGTGAAAAGAACGGCAATAGGTTATGAGGGATCTTGACATTTTTTTTCACAAACCAGTGCCGACTCGGTATTACCAACTATGCAATTTGGAAGAAGCGCAATAACTAATTATTTACCAATGACTGATGCTACACTGCCGCACTTTTTATCAAGGTGGACTGGAGCAAAGTACATAGTTAAAAAAAGCGGCCGGTAGCGCAACAAAAAGTTTATTTGCAATATATATATGTGCAGAGTAAGCAATAACAAAGTACCAATGTGTCGATACATCGAGAAATCTAATGCCAACTTAAGTTTGCATTTGCGATAAACGTAAGTTATACATATGTTGCTCAATAATATTCCCTCGCCGAAGCGTCACAGGGCTGTAGAGTTACCGCAGTTGCACGCCACTTTAGGATCGTTGCCGGCGTATTCAGCGAACAACAAGACGTAGCTAATGACTCCGGCTAGTATCTGGCCAAAAGAAAGGCAAATTAAGTTCACGTGAAATATTTTACAATTTTAGTACTTCGTCACCTTACCGTTATTGCCGATTCCCGGTGGATGACTACGCTTCCTATCGTAAACACCTTTGCCTTGACACGGATCTTTAGCTCTCCATTTTCAAGCTGTGCATATGTACTGTCTGTCAATGCCTCCAGCAATGAGTAGCTCTGAAAGAGGCGAACCAAAAAGCAAACTCTAAAATTCTTTTGATACTTCACAATTCATATCGCACTGCACCTCTTCAGTAAGCATGGACGTGGCACTTAAATCTATGGCGAAGAACAGGAAGCAGTATCCAGCTAATGCAATGGCGTCAGCATTTTTTATAAGACTTTGCGTCAGTGCCAATTGTTTGGCAAGGTCAGATGTTCCATGCAAAGTGATTCCAGTAAGATTTAAAAGCAGCAAAAATTTAATAATTGAATAGCAGGTGTCCAACTTTTCTATAATCTTCCACAACACTTTACATTCATCCTGCGCTACCAAAAACTCTTTTTGACTGGCGGCCATTTCCAGTGTTATCTTTAGATAGCGCGTGAGAACGGTTACGATTCCTGCTAAAGTAACGATAAATCCATGCACTGCGGTTCGTCCCAGTAAATCGAGCTGATAGAAAACAGTGATGAAAATTGTGATGATTTGCAGCGCTTGATTAGGTAGCTCTCTAATGTAGCGTATGCGGCTGAGAAAGTCCCCCGCAATCGCATACTGGATGCTGCATTGCATCGTTGCGCTTAATCCAAGGAAAGACAACAACAAAAAAACCCACAGTAACACTGCCAGTCCAGTGTAGCATCTGGCGCGGAAGGTTAAATATTTGCTGAACGAATCCAGCATCTGTAAAGACGACATGACCACACCGCTGTATTTCCAACAGAGAGCGTGGTACAATATTCCCGACAAGTACTCCATGATTCCCGTGGCATACATGGCCAGTGAGGCCACACTAGGCGGTTCGTTGGCAATAACGTTAGCGTAGTATTCGTAATCGTATGCGCCCTGCAATGCTGTCTGCGCTGCTGCGTACAAAACGAAGAAAATTAGCGAGGGCCAATAAAAATCGCCGTAATTAAATAGTCCCGTTACATAGAGCGTTAACAGCCATGGTTTGAATGCGGTTTTGATGAAAGCCATTTTTATTATCCCTCATTCAACTAATTCTAAATCTTGAATCACCGGGAAGTCGTAATGAAATAAGAGCGTTGTTATCGGTACACCGCTCATTTTTTCTAGATTTTATAAGAAACCAGTAAGGAACTGAATGAAAACCCGAGCAGTAATCCATGAAATGCACATGTTATGGTAGATGTACACCAGTGTGCTTTCGGGAACTTGCCCGATGATGACTCCCAAATGACTTCACTGCTCTACTTTCGTCAAAATTTACTCAAAACCAGCAATTTCTATGAACCGCAAAGGTAAATTAACTTCGTTTTGTGACGAACGATGCTTCTTGCAGTAGGTTATATAATTCAGAATGCAGACATTTTCTATTCCATTATTAAGCGGTTTAGTACAAACTGACGCTCAAGCGCCACAAACCAAGAAACTTCATTCGTCTTTGCCGCTCTAACAAGCTTGCTTGCACCATGTTTCCAAAAAAGCCTTCCTGTAAAACTCATTAGCCCAAATACAACTGTACAGGACATTTACCACAGCTGAACTTGTACAGTGGTTGTTTCATGTTTGGTGTCTTCTGCAGCAAGTTCCGCATAAAAGAAAATACATTCAATGATGCTGGAAAGGATCTTGCGGATAAGACTCCAAAATTTTTTGCAAAAAATGGAAACGCGAAAACGAAAAAGCTGTTCCACATGCTACCGTCAGCGCTGATTCCCGGGGGATGTGCATTGAAGAGTAATGAAAATCCTTACTTGCTGACGTACATTTACGTAAATAACGTAAACTGCAATATGTATGTGCACCCTAGCTCTACATTTTTAAGCGGAGTGGTGGGTCATTAGAAATTTGTATCGGTAGGGCATTTGATCTACTATGTTACGGAATGGCTTTTAAGACGGAGAAGATCACTACGAGTTAATTAGTGATAGCTGATTAAATACGAAAGGCCACAGTCCAAAACACACATCTTTTTTTGTTTGTCCGTTTGGATAAATCCCCACAGGAGCTGTTGGGGCTAATATCCAGATTGCAAACTTACAGCATATTTTTAACCATGTCAAAATTTTCTTGTGTGCGCAAACTGTGAATTTAGGGGTATTTAATGGTGAAGGCTCCGCATACCACCTTTATACCCTTTATATTCCGCTCTCCGCATACCACCACAGTACGATCGAACACACACCGGAAGTGTGTGTTCGTACTGTTTGTATGGAAGCGTTTGTCCGTAATATCCGTACAAAAGTTACGTTGCGAACAGCGTACACAGAACACGGTATTCGAAAATGGATAGTGGAATTGTTTTTGAAGGATCACGATTTAATTTGATTACCTCCGATGCGGCATTATACATGTAGCGCAGCGCGTCGTTTTAGAAGCAAACACAAATTAAATGGTGGTGTGCGGAGTCAAAAGTGGTTTGCAGAAGGTGGTATTAGGAGCCAAAGGTGGTAAAAGGTGTATGCGGAGCCTTCACCTTATTTAATTGCGTGTATGATTTCATTTTATAATTTCCGGCATAGTGAAACGACTGCAAGTGCAGTTTTCATTGTCAAACGTAACTACTGTTAAATCTGTTTACGAGTTTTCGAATAATTTCTGTTTTCTGTGGCTTCGATTCAGAATCTTATGATGAAAGCGAATTATGCAACTAAACCGTCTGGGATAACCCAGAGCTTCCTCTCCAATCGGTTTTCACCTTGAGCACGATTATACTGGATTCGTTTTATTGTTACTAGTAATTAGTGTGTCGTATTGGTACGTGTACTGGCTGATTCGTGCGTGTACGAAGAAAACATACGGATTCTGGACGATTTGTTCATTACAATGTGCTGCATTACTAGTATTATATCCTCTAGCTATCACAAACACCATTTTTTATTCGTGTTCCCGCAGCAAGTACAGAAGATTTTGCTGAAATTAAGTGATATTTTTCTACACTTACAGCTTTACTAAACGGTTAAGACGAGAGGTACCCAATGAAACGTTAATTTCGCACACCCCGTGTTACCTACTGTTCGAACGAGCTTTTCGTAATCCACAACCCGATATCGGTTATGTTGATATAAAATTTTAGACTGTAAGGGTTATTCTGTCGATAGCACAACATGCTGTGCCATACTGCAATAGTTAATCTGACCGCAGCCTGCTTGAAACAAATAAGCGCTACTCCAGGGATCGAACACTCGTCTTAAGCACACGAACAAAATAACAGTCCTCTATCGTCGTAAATAAGGAAATCCAAATTGCTCATTATCAAGGTTATCTTATCAAAGTTGTTTGGAGTCCCGTTTTTACAAACTGTCAGCATGTGGAGCCGGTGGTTGTTGGCTTGTAGCTACAGTACGTACAACTCTACCGGGAGTTTGTCGCAGTTGAATTGGTACAGTCACAGACGTTTGTTCCGTGCTTGTTATCTTTGCCTGCAAGTTCCGCGTACAGGAAAATGTATCCAACAATGCCTGTCAAAACCTAAAAAATAACGGGTAAAGATACTCATGCTGCATGCAGAACCGCAGGGACAGGACAGTCTTTGCTGTTACCGTCAGCGTAGATTCCCTGGTGATGGTGAGTTTCCCGATGGTAAACGTTACGGGTTGGTCTGCTGCTACACCGGCAGTATCTTTTTGACAGCTAGCAAGCGGATGGTTCCTCAATGCATTAGCCAAAGCAAATTGCTAAAAAACCAAGGTAAATACAGAGTAATAATAATAATATGGCGCAATTTTGCAGTAACAATTACGGCATAGTACGAAAGAGTTGAAATACTGTATAAATGCATGCGACCGAAAATTGCAGAAGAAACGCTACTTACCTGTTCGGTATGCCAAGATGTCATAACCAGATGGGCGCCGAGCAAAACCATATGAAAAGCAATAATGACAATGTTGCCAAATGTTTCCTTGTAACTGTGTGTTACAGCTAACGCCTGACTCAGAGTAAACGAGTCATAAAAAACGAAACCCACGATATTCATGCACAGTAGGAAACTCGTGTTGGAATAACAGTTGTCCAGCGCTCTTATCATGTCGCTCAACCACTTGCATTCAACCCGTATTTTTGCAAATGTTTTTTCATCATTTGCACTTAAGGCGGACTTTTTCACCCGGTGCGCAATGGTTGCAAATATCCCAGTCAATATGATGAGAAAACTATGAAAGGATATTCTTCCTAACGGATCGAGGTGGACAAACGCTACAAAGACATCGCAGATAAGCCACTTGACCGATAATGATAACCCCTTGAAATATTCCACTCCGTTAATATATTCCAGTGAATCTTGAAAGCGCCAGGCGGCAATACGGAGGCTTATAAAAACAAGCGAAAAAACGGTCCAACAAAATACGACTAGAGGTATCCAAAGCTTATCCCGCCGAGTTAGGTACTTGATGAACGAATGATCCAGGCTCTTTATTACGGATAACGTGATACCGCTAGACCGCCATGATGTCACATGGTATACTATCACTGATAGCCAATCGGATATGCGTAGAATGTGCATTCCGAGCGCGCTGACACTTGGCGGATTTTCAGTGAGGTATCTGTTGAAGTATTCATAATCAATCCTGCCTTGAAAAAACAACTGCGCCGTCGCATACAGCACCACAATAACGAGCACCAGCCTGTAAAGAGCGTTAGATTTGTCTCGATACAAAAAGAATCCCGTCATCTGCAAGACGACAAACCAGCCGGTACAGAGTTTCAGAATGAAACCCATTTTAAATTATGTTATCAGAAGAGAGAACGTTCAAGTTTTAAATGTAACCTGAAAAGCGGCGTTAACGCCCCGCCTTGCTTTGTAAGGTACAGTTTGGTTACGTTAACGTGCACGCACGTTGTATTCCTGCCGACTGGGAAGGCTCTGCAGATACTTTATAAAATTTATTGGAAGCGAAATCCGTTGGGACACTTGGATTGCTGTTAGAAGAGCCTCTCTAGTGTGTTTTGCCATAATTGACTTGATTGCACCGTGACGTCGGCGATTCATCATTCAACGATACGATTGTCTCTGTTGAATCAAAGTCGCTCAATGAAACGACACTCATAGTAACTGTTTAATAAGATGGTTACCTGAATAAATCTACTTGGCGATAGTAACAGCCTTTAATAAGTATCGTCATGTATGTACAAACTGAGTACCAAAAAAGACGAGAATTATAACAGAAACACTTCTTCAATGCTATCCTGCTCGGGGATTGTACCCATAACACATATCGCGTTTCCCCGTTGCATTTGGATAGATAACCGCTGTCTAAAAACTCTTTCGCCCGTTTCTGGCCTGTGGCTGTGGCGATACCGTTCCCGACCTTGTGCACTAGGTGCTTAGTCCCGTCACTCCAAGGGCCATAAATTTCGAACGCTGCAGCGGTGAAATTATATCTCGATTGCATCCAGGCGTGTTCTGCCAGTTTCCTCCTTTCCGCTTGCGCGGCTGCGGCACCAACGTTAGCGAAGGTGCGCTCAATATACGAAGCTGCGAGTGTATCGACGCACGTCACATCCACTGCTAGCGGTTTTCCCCGTTCCCATGGTACAAGTGTGATCACATCTGGCCTTTTGTTATCTTTCACGGATAGACCTTTCGGCTCCATTCTTGCTGGAAAACCGGCCGTCTTTAATCCGCGAGTGAACTCCCCACTGATACCGTCGTGTCGGGGCAGTCTTCCGGCTGACCGTTTGCACCGGATCCCGTGTCGTCCTAAGTTATCGACCATCTCCCCACATACACACACGTGAGGTGTAACAATTGGTGCTCGCAAACGCAGCGCTACACTTATACGGAAAGTGTTGTTTTTCCAGCAGGTTACCGAGACAAGCGGCAGGCAGAGCATGGATCCATACTCCGGCTTCCGGGACGGATACCGCCTTCAGGTGGGCGACTTCCTCTTGTGTGGACTTTAAATCTGCCAGCTGAGAAAAGGAATGTAGCGTCGCTGGTGTATCCCAAGCTTTTTGGACATGTCGGAACACCTCGGCCGGAAGTTCATCTGTGTTAGCCAGCGCTTTCCAGGCGTGCTGGCGACAGTTAAATCCGTAGCCGTCTGCGTCGGGCATAATTTGGAGATCAGCGGTCGCAGAGAGGAAGCCGATGCCAAATAGGCAGAGGATGCTAGCTTCTCCGTGCGTCTGATCCCCAGACCGCCAGAGCGAACAGGTAGGGAGGCCTGAAGCCACGTCGGGTGGTCCATCCGAACATTGGTTATGGACTCTACAGCGTCGCGGAACACCTGGTCGAGTCTGTACAGTTTCTGCGGGAACATCCATGCCAGAGAGGTCGCAAGTCGGAAGATGTGCACAATTCTCGGCACTCCCAGGCAGTTCTTTAACAAGAACAGTGCTTGATGTTTCGGGATCGTTAACTTTATTGGTCAAATCATACTTGGGGGCAAAGTAACGAAAGAAACATGCAAACTACAACAAGAAAATCTCATTTAATTTAGCCAGCCCTTCCATCGTGCCAAGCACTGACGCCGCGTTACCCCGCTGAATTTCTATCGACAAGCGCTGTCTTAAAACTCATGCTAGCGTGCTTCTCCAGTTTGCTGCTGAAGTCTCTTCCCCAGTTCTTTGATAAATGCGATTGCTGACGGTCCCCATGGGCCCATGGTTTCAAAGGCAATTGGAACGAATAGGTAACGGCCAGCTAGGTAAATATAAAGTCTGGATTTCTTATCCTCAGCTTGCACGGCGGCCGCTCCCGCTGTGGTCGAAGTTGCTTTGACATGTGACGGCGCAACCGTGTCTACACATGTCACATTGCGTATTGGAAAAACTGAAAAACAGTGTCAAATTTCGAAGGCTGTTTCTGGTAAAGAATCAGTACAAAATTTGTTCGGTGAGTGATAATATAAGTAAGCTTGACTCCAACAAATCGTTCAGGATAGCGCCCCCAGCATTGTTGAAACAGCATCAAGACACCGTTATATGAGAATCCTGCGAATAAGCTAATGCAAAAAGCCCTTTTCCCTTTTAGCACTGCGTTAAAGGTAAGTGCACCGTTGCCTCTCAAAGAAAGACACACCAAGCGGAAACCAGTGCATCAACAAGAACTAATTAGTCTAGCATGCACCCTTCTGCCGCTACATACCTGCATCCCGTACTCAAAACCGAAAAACCGTACAAATTACGGTATACAAGCTTGTCCGGTATTTTCTGACGAATCAATACAGCGAAGTATATAAATTCACGACGTAGTGTGGTGGCAATTGTCATAGCGCAAACTCCGCGCTAAATATCTGTTGCTTGTACCTTTACGTAGGAAATTACCGGACAAGCTTGTACACACGCACAGATATCAAGTAAAAGCCACTCAGTTGACGTAAAGATGTCATTGTAACAAAATGTATAGCTTTGTTTGGTTGTCTTCATTAAGGGTCACCGGATGCCCGTTTATTTGTTGGTGCCTATGTATTCCACTCCAGACTGAAATTCCTTTTCCAATGAGTAGAGGCTTTACCACAGTACATTTTTCCGTTCGCACAAGCCGGGAGTTCAAGGTTACTTACCATTCCTCGAGTGTGTAATTGAATTTTTAATTTCTTTCATTTTGAAACAGACCATCTATCCTATGAGTATTTCGCACCGCCGACCGGCAAATCTGTATAAGTCTACTTTCAGCGCATTAAATCTCCCTGACTTCCTTATCCTGAGTTGCAATGAATGCAACTATGTCGTTAAATTTAACCCAGAATTTCTTTTCCGACCGCTTATTACCGTTACCAGGAGCGACACTGTGGATGGTCTGTTTTATTATCATGTGCTACCTATCCTCCCTCACCAACACTGTCTTGCTAATCGTGATATACCGCAACGATAATCTCCGTCACGGATGCGGCATCCTCATCATCCATTACCTTATCGCGCGCACAGTATCCTGCACCTTTGTTTCCGTCTTCAACGGGATCCTCCAGCAAACGGCCCTACCACCAGTTTACTGCAAAGTCCAGATGTACTGCCAGTTCTTCCTGCGCTACGCCGCAGATTGGATTGAATCCCTCGTGGCGGTCAACCGCATGATGGCCTTATCCATGCCCCATCACTACCGCCGTATGGCTACAGAAAAGGTCACTAACATCTCCGCGCTAGCCATGTGGGTGTTCTCCGCGCTGTGGGCGTTGCCGGGAAGTTTCGATTTGGGCGTGCAGTATGTGCGGAATCCGTACGGAACGTGTGTCTTTGATCAGCGAGGAAATTTCGGGCGGATGTTGTTCTTCATTGGTTTCTATCTGCCGTTGCTAATTGGTGCAGTATGTTATGGAGTGATTTATGTACAATTAATTTGGCGGAAAATGGCTGGGACGAGTATTACTGGTGGCATTACGAGAACGCTGCATCAACGGCGTGTCCGTATGGCTAATACGATGTTCGCCGCATTTGTCTGGACGGTGGTGTGCTATCTGCCGCTGCCGGTTGTGGCGGTTGCCGCACCGACGTCCACGTTTAAATACCCGCTAATGCCGATGTGGTTATCGTTCGTCCTGTTCTTCGGTTACATGACAACACCAGTAGGACAATCAATTAAACAGCCACAAAAGTAAATTAAAACCTATTAGCAGAGCCTTTAGTAAACCATTGTTTTTCACTTTCAGATCGTATTTTGCGCTATGAATGCGGAATACCGGCAAGGAGTAATTCAGATGTACACCCGGTCACCTTTCACCCAAAAAGTCCACCCGATGGATATGACGGCCTTCTATCGTAGCCGCCGGTCGCGAAGTGAATCCCAGAGTCAGACGAGATCCAGGAGCCGCACGTATAGTAACGGCACACGCCAGACGAGATCGAGTACGGCTCAAGCGGACACGGCCAATTAACCACAGCAGCCTAAGTATCACTGTCTAACTGATACCTTTTCTTCTGATCTAGGAATTACACGAGATCAGATCATAATGCCAGATTGCTATAGGATTTCGGTTATTTCTTCCAGACTATCCGCAAAAAAATTATGAATTCTAATGCTTAATAGTTAATATTGTTTTGCTTTTTTTGCACTAGAAAAGGCCGATACGGACTTGGAGAGCTGTATCGGCTTTTAAGGTCCGCCTGGTCGGGTATAGTGCACCTGTAATGCAATCTGAAGATTTTCAGTACAAGTACATGTACCAAATATGTGTCTGTCACCAAGCAAATTCTTTTCGAATTTATCGCTCGTTTTATCAGCCAGGTACTGATCGGCTGCCATTCGAAAACCTAGCATTTTTTTATAAATCTCGTATAGAAGCGGGTATGACAACAATAATCATATCTTTTTTGAAACGTTTTTCCCATGTGGAAAAACGCAGAGAATACCGTGCTTCTGGTGTCCGGCACGCGAATGCATATTATGCAAGTGTCCGGAATCCGAAGAATGTCGATTTACTGCATTAGCAAGTGTGCCTAAGTGGCTCACCGTTTCAGAAATTTTGCGCAGAAATTGCAGTGTAATAAAGCCAACGAACAATTGTGTTACAGTTCTTCACTAGAACGAAATGCTTCCCTTTCATATAATCTGGATTCACTTTTTGGGCATGGCGTATCTGCTACGCTATCCCAAAATTTAACGCGAGCACGGACGTCCGTGTGGCCAAGCTCCCATAGGCCTTTCTGTGGTAATTCCAGGTGTGCTCCTTCCCGATTAAAAGCAGGCCCGTCCATTCGTCTGACAATAAAAAGGAATAAATCTTTTCTGCGAGTTTGTTTCCGATTAGTAAGTTATAGAACAAATATATTTACAGAGTAAAACCGCCGCAGTTTTACCCGTTGTGCACGATTTGTCGCATCATGGTCAGGAGACTTGTTTGTACGGTAGCATTGAAGGGAAGTTGGTAGTACAGTTTATTGAGCTCATCGCCAAAAATGTACAACATATCCAGGCCATGAAAAGCTCCTGTACCAAAAACAGCGATAAAAACATCATGAACACCAAAAGCGCCTCTTGCGTACCGTAGTCCATAAATTTCTGATCAAACGAAATTAGATAAAACTGGTTTTCCCCGCCGTTTGCTGGCATATTCTGGGCGTATATAGACAGCTCTTTCATAGGCGGATATCCCCACACCGCATCGGTCGATAGCTACGTCACGGATGCAGATGATTAATTGTTCAGTTAAGTTAAGAAATAACTGAGATAATGAAACGAGCAAAGTGCCAATGCGGGAAATTCTCGTACCAGAATGACCTTCCGCATCATCTCGGAGCGCTCATCGGTTTCGCTTATGCTGTAGTAATTCATGGCCCGCTCGGCCTGGTCGTACTTCAGTGTTGTGCAGCGGTCACTGGTCGGTATAAAGTGCCTCGCAACGATTTCTTTCAGTAGTCCATACGTTACCGGCACAGCTGGATCGAAAAGCTGTGGATAGGACACTGAGGAAACCAGAAACAAACATTTCTAAAGACGGGAATCGATCCGTTTCTGCGGAAATCAGCTATACACTCATTGCAAATGACCTACTGCCTAATAATGCGGAGTTATCCTCTCGTAAATATCCCGAAATCAATGTGGATTTCTTGGAAGTGGTGCCCGCATGTTTTAAAGCTAATCTTGGTAGCTCTTTGATATGTACGTGGTCGACCACCAGTCCATAAGGAATAGTTTCCTGTCAGATTATAACGAACTGACACAGTATGTAAGTTAATTGCGTACAACAAATGGCTGTCTGTATGATTGCCAAAAAGCTTTACCGGATTCCCAGGCTCCAGTTTCTTTGCAGCTTGTAATAACACGGAGACGGGTACGTCCTTCAAACAGTGCACCATTTCCCTGGTAGACCGACGTGTACAGTTGACCTTTTCAGCCAATTCCATAGGGACCGGTTTAGGATCACTTTTCAAGGCGTTGTCCATCAGAATACTACCGCTCAAAGCCAGAGCAGCGCGAATGCGTTCTGCAAACTTGAACTAGTACACATTCGACATTAAAGAGATCTTAATTATATCCACCTTGTTTCCAGAAAAAGATTAAGGGCCTTACACGGTAATGCGTTTTTTTTCAATCCAGACCAGCTAAATTTTACGCACATATTGTAGCATTTGATTTAACATACTGCTCCAGTGCACTACAGACTGTACTCTGTACATACTGCCATTACTGCTCCACTGCACCATTGTAGCATTTAACATACTGTTGTTTTTATGCACATACTGAGTACTGTAACATTTAATAAATTGTAGCATTTAGCATACTCTATCGTCTCTATGCATTAAAATACTGCTCACGATGTACGTGTAATATAAAAGGTGAACCGCTGTTCACAATTAAATACCGGTACCTCGGCTTTCTGGGTCCATGTACAGAGTCGAAGTCAGTATGGCGCCGGCGCTTTGCCCAAAAACGGTGATTTGATTGACATCTCCGCTGAATTTTTCAATGTGCTTGACAATCCAATTCAAGGCCGTCTTGCAATCGCCTACGCCATAATTTCCTGGCAAATTTTCGTCGCCAGTACTTAAAAACCCTGTGGAAGATTTCCAAACGCCGTTAATAAAGTTCAATAGACAAACATGTGCGTATTTGTTTACCAAATATCGAGACCCGGTAATTGAGCGCCACATAAACAGCATCGGTTTCCAGTGCCAGAAACGTGCCGTTGCATTCGTCCTTGTTTCCAACTACAACGACGTATTATTGAAATGCAGCGTTAAGGCGCCTGCTACACGGACGTAGCATGTAATTGCTTTTAATTGTTGCCTACTTTGAAAAGCGCCGCCATATATGAAAACCATCACCGGCAGCAAGCGTTGCGACGTTTTAGCTGTGCTCGGAACAAAAATATCCAGGTACAAGCAGTCTTCATCCATTGCTAGCGCTTGTGGAGCTTCCGCCAGTCCAATTGCTGCTGACGACTGCGGACAGGCGAATCCCTGTTTTGGATGAGCAGGATCTTGCAAATACCCAAAATCCGTGTTTTCGGTGGAGTGCTATAATTTGTTCGTTATGCACATGATAAGGTTTCTGTGATGCGTATGGTTCACGAGATTCACACATTTATACCTCAAATCGTCGGGCAGTGCCATAACGGATGCCGTAATAAGCGTAACCAGATCGTTCTGGATACTTCGATGAGAACTGTTTTTCTCCCTGCATTTCTACTCCCGGTGAAAGATGGACGGTGGGCTTCTCCTCACACAAACTGTTGCTAATGCTGGCAAGTACAGCCAATAATCCAAAAGCAGCGGTTACATTCATCATTCTTGACGTTTTACAGCAAAGTTCGAAATAATTATGCCAGTTGGCGATCGTTGCCTCTTACTAAAGATCAATACATAGAAGTATGCAGATCATAACCCAAAGAGATGAATGATAGAGGCAATTTTCGCAGCGCACCTGAGTATTTAAAAGGACAAACTGTATTAACCTGGGTATTTAAAAGGACATAATCAGCAAACTTAGCGATATGAGCAGCTGATAGCAGTTTGCATTTATATAAACATCGTAAAAGAAACACTGCGGCGACAGCAATAACAACATGCAGCAGAAACTTTCCCAGCTTTTTAACAAATCCAGTGTCTGCTATGCAGACAGTGTGGCACTGCGAAACGAGTGCGCGCCGAAAACAGCAGCGGCAGCACATTCAAGCTGTCTAGAAATACTTAACTTGCTTATTTTCGGCAGACAGCTTCATCGAGACCGTTAAAAATCAATACTGTAAATACTGCACTAGGAGAAGCTCGTTTAGACGCACAGTTTACACTAGCGATTTGCTATGAGTTTTAATATTATAATATTCTCGTCGGTCTGTATAAGTATCGGCGGCGGAGTAGTTTTGGGTAGTTTATTATGAGCATGCGGTGGATACCATAGATCGATAGACAGTATTGAATCTTCACTATACGGACAATCTTTAAACCATTCTTCTCCATACGTCCACATGGTCCAATGCCAATGTCAGTGTCAACTAAACAGTAGCCACAGAAAAAAATGGATTAGTAGCTAGACTAAAACTTCCGCTTTCCAGCATGCCAAAATTTTTTTTTAACTGTTTAATTTCATTTGACAGCGACATTTGGGTATACAGTAATGGCCAGAAAATCGTTTGGGTATGCCACATCCGTTTGTTATGATATTGGTACATTTTACTAATTCTGTCGATCAGACTCGTCAGAGTAAGTTAAAACTAAAGCCACCAAGCCCGCGCTCCAGCCTTTCGTACATATAGCAGGTCCAGATTCCAATGCATTTGCCCATTTTGCACTATTTTGCACTTGAACAGTCGTTTGCTCCCTTGAAGCGCTGACTGCATGCAATTCCATTTGAGATGCTTTAAGAGCATCGTTTTATTACTCGTCGGTCTTATAAAAACAGGTCTGATAAAATTAAAAAAATAACAGTAACATTTAAATAAACTTAAACTACTAATAGGGCAGAATTAATCAAAGCAACGGACCGAAATTAATTAACAGAATTTTTAAATTAAGAATTGTAAGGGATTCCAGATAATCTTGATTTGATGCTTCTCAAATTCTTCCCGCTCATAGGTACTTGGGATTACAAAGCTGATCACTGGTGCCAATATGGTTTGTATAACACTTTTGAAAATGTGCATTTCGCACAATAAAACTGAATTAATCCTGCAGTTTTTTTTGTCTGAACAATAAAACTGACATAAGACTGAAAAAAGCCATTATTGCATTTTCTCGATGGAAGAAACTTTTAGACAAATATACACCAGTGGTGATGAATAAAGCTATTAGACTCGTCAAATGTTTTATCACAGCTCTTCACTACGTTTGTTTGCTGATCCGCTTTCGATTTCAGAACACGGAGTGTTGACAACATCCTCCCAGAATTCAAATCGTGCTTTGAAGTCGGTGCTGCCCTTCTCCCAGTGGCCGGTTTGCGTTAGCTCCATGTGGCTTCCTTCTCGGCCGAAATCCGGACCGTCCATTTTTCTAAGTTAATTCCAGACGAAAGTGTGAACATCATTCACGACTGCATATCCGCTTAACCACGTCTGAGCGAAACGAAGTAATTCTTACCCATTATGCACTATCTCCCGCATCATACTGAGAAGGCTAGCTTGGACTGTGTCGTTCAAGCTAAGGTTGAAGAGTATCTTATTGAGTGGGTCCCCAAAAATGTATCCCAGTTCCATGGCGTGGAATGCTCCTATTGGATACTCGTTTACTTGAAACAAATTCATTTAACGGCATTGCGGGGCTTTCAACGTACCGAAACCCGGAAGTTGCTGATCGTAAGAGATCAAATAAAACTGGTTTCCGAATCCGTCAGCTTGAGCTTGTTTGGCATAAGCAAACGATTCCTTTAGAGCGGGATATCCAAACAACGAATCGGAAGCCAGCTGCGGCATAAAAATTAACGATACACACTGGCGTGACATTGTGAGGACTTTTTATTACATTACGGGTTTACGGGGTTTTCGGTGATTTCTGTAGTGTCAAAACTACACTGAAATAATCCCTACTCGGGTGGCCGGGGTGACAGCGCTAGCGCTAGGACACTGCACAGCAAAATTACCTTTCGAAACATTAGAATTTGCACAATGATAGCCGGAGCTATCGTTTGACAGATGGGACTGGAATAATTTTGTTAAAAGGCTCTTTAGCAAGCTGTTCACGATTGTTCCAACACTCTAGACACCAGAATGCGAAGATAAAAGTTCTCTACATTCTGGTGTCAAGAAACGGTTGTACAGAGCTCAAAGCAAGCGCCTGCAAAAGTAAACAGCAAAATTGCCCTTCCACTGTACGCAGAGATGGTAGAATGCCAGCGGTAGCAGCAAAGATGGGGCAGCTTATGTTTTCCTTACACTGCAGACGCCGTCAAAAGGTCCGCAATATGTCTAAAGACTTTAAATCCCGAGATTAAACTGTTAAACTGAAGATCTTGATTTACATGAATAAACTTCAGTGTCATGGATCCTCGGTCATCAATGTCACTGATATTGTAATACTTCATTACGCGTTCCGCGAGATCGTACTGAGGCGTTTTGCAGCGGTCATTTGTCGGAAGATACTGCTTTGCGACCATTTCTCTTATACCCGCATAAGTGACTGGCACAGCTTGGTCGAAAATCTGCGGATTGGTGTCTAAAGAACGAAAAAATTGGCATCATCCAAACCTGACAGTATCGCGTCGTTATCGTATCACATCAGGAATAACAGCAAGGAGTTTGCTGTAACAGATGAAACTTCTTACTGACTAGCAGCAGAGACATATCTTCCCGTAAGTAACCAGTAATAAACGTGGACTTCCTAGAATCCAGTTTCACTTCCTGTAATTCCAGTCTTGGGAGCTTCTTAATATGGACGTTATCCACTACAAATCCGTACGGAAATAGATCCTGTAGACTAACCAAATGATTAATAGGTCCCTGACAATGCGAATTCGTCTCTTACCGGATTGCCGTGTTCCATTTTTCGAGCCGCATTGAGCAACACCGATTGTGGGATCGTTTTCAAACACTGCACCATGGCGTAGGGACACTCCTTGGAACAGTTGACCTTCTCGGCTAATTCCTCGGCCAACGGGCGCGGATCTTGTTTAGTGGCTATATCCATTAGTGAACTACCGCTCAGCGCGATGGCGGCCCGAATGTATCCTAAAAATTCAGTTGTAAGCGACATATGTGTACTTTTCTAAATTGATCTTCATACGGAGAATGGAGAACGCACGCAAAAAATTCCTCTAATGCCGGTATACAGTTTCAGTATCGATGTAAATATAAGGTATAGACCTATTGCTGTATTACTTATCGCGATTGCTATGAATATGCTTCAAGTAAGCTCGTTAAACTTACTGCGGCTTTCCGGGTCCATGTATAATGCTGACGTCAGAATGGCCCCAGCGCTTTCCCCAAAAACGGTGATGCGAGCGGCATCTCCGTTGAACTTTCCAATATGCTTGACCACCCATTCCAAGGCCGTTTTGCAGTCGCCCAGTCCATAATTGCCTGGCAGCTTGTCGTCACCAGTACTTAAAAATCCTGTATCAGAATGCAGACACGTTACGGTCACAAACGACACACAGCAGATAGCGTTGTACATGTATTTAGGCTGTTATTACCGAACGCAGAAACTCGGTAGTTCACCGCCACGTAAATCGCTTCCGTCTCAAGTGCCAGAAATGTGCCGTTGTACATGTCTTTATCTCCCACTGAAATGTAAAGGACATTATGATCGCACTCCGTGGTGAAATCCTTACTGTGCTACAGTTAACAGCAAAACTGGTGTTTCCGTATCTGGTGAAAAAGGAAGGAAGTACTTTGCAATGCGCCGCCATAAATGAACACCATCACCGGAAGTCCCCGCTTAGGTGCATCGTGAACACGGGGAACGATAACATCCAGATACAAACAGTCTTCCTCCATTGATAGCACCCGGGGACTCGCCTCCACACCGATTTCAAAGAAGGGTGCTTGGGGACATACCGGTCCGAGTTTTAAGCGAGTCGGATTTTGAAAGTAGGCGAAATCCGTATTCTCCGTGGAATGCTACAAATTCTTCCTTGCGTTACATACCCTAACCATTCGTGTTATGGTGCTTTTAAAATGTTACCTCGAATCGGCTGGCAGTTCCGTATCGGATTCCGTAATAAGCATATCCATACTTTTCTGGATTTCGGGACGAAACTTCTTTTTCTCCTTGGATTCGCACTCCCGGCGCCAGAAGAACGGAGTTTATGTCTTCGCCGACTGCGAAATTGATACTGACTAATGCAAGGAGCAGTCCGAAAAAGACTCTCTTCCCCATTTTTGGCGGGGTTATTGCTAAAATTAAAGTTAACAAAGTACCGGTTTGTTGCATCTAACCGACCACCAGCAACACTGACTGATACTGATGAATTTTTGAACAGACTGTTTTTACTTACGACAGCAGCGCTATCCAGGCACCCACTCCGAATACAGATAACGCGGTTTTGCCGGTCAATTATTGCTATACGTACAATCAGAAACTGTTGTCAGTGTCATTACCAACGGTACTATTACCGAATGATAAAGGTTTTTCAAATGCAGGGCAAGAATACAATGTACCAACCAGGCAACCACAGCGGGAATAGATAATACTGTTACTGCATACTGCGAAGACCGTTAAACAGTATGCCGATCCGATTGCGGACGGTACACATTTCCAGACGGCCAGATAGCGGAACGCTTTCATATTATTCTCTTAAAGAAATAGGCTACGTCAGCAACAACCGTCTCAAATTATACGGTTAATATTTACTTTTCGACCGACTGCATAAACCGAGACTGTGAAGAGCGTTTTAATCGCCTCCAGTGCACCGTACAGAGGGCTTGCTAAGCCGCTCCGATTTGCGTAGTCAGACGGTACTGTGTCAACATGTGAAGATTTTCTGTAAACGACTGTACAAAGTACAGTAGACGCGCACGTGCCGATCGTGTTTATGAAACAAATTTCAAATTAGTTCGTAAACCAAATTTCAAAATTAAGCAAAAACTTGGGGTGGTCATCTAATTTTACCCTATAATAACGGGCTCTAGGTACGATCAGAAAAAGCAACGGTTACGCGACTAACAACAGTATACGCTGAAAATTCGGTGTTTTTAACGTTATCTTTAACAGTATTCGGTTTTTTTAACGGTTTGTATAGCTGGAAACGGTTTTTTTAACGCCCGTAGTAAGGAAGCAAATGAAAAGCGGAAAAGAATTGCAAACGTTGTCGCGCCGTGGAGCAAAGATCCACGTAGCGAACTACAATGACGTGCATCTGCACCATGTACTGGCTAAATATTATTTCAGTTCATGCTGTTTTCACAACTATCATCAATACTGTACATTTTAAATGTTAACATGCAGTTTGAACAGTACACCATTAAATCCGAACTAAACGTCACATTTATTGTAAAAATGAAACAGAATACTCACAAATAATCTAGAAAAGATCACGTAAATAAAGTAATTTATTTGTTAATCATTTAATTTCTTCCGCGCAATATGCGCGGGTTTATTAGACACCAGTATCATATAATTCAACTAAGTATCCACTTACAGTTGTTAAGCGTAAGCTAATTTTAATGTAGCGGTGGACGCTGAGCCCGTTTGAGCGTAGAAGAAAACTGCCTAAAATAAAATCAAGGTCAAGTTACAGTTACTATCGAAATCACTAATTTTAAATTTGGCGAGCTGTGACCGTTCTACTCTTTCCTGTGTTCCTAACCGTCAAATTCGAGGAACCGTAAGAACGTTTAGTAGCAGAAAGGTGAAAACTCGCCAGCACATGGACCGATGGATAAAGGATTGATTATTTCTGTAGCCGGCTTTAGCTACTGATTTAAGTATCTTTACTCGTAATGTGACCCTCTCACCAGATTGTGCTAAGAAAAGTCGCTAAGGGTCTTTCTTATTCGCTCCATGTAATCGAAACCGTAGTAAGTCGGCGTCAGAGTGGCATAAGATTATTTTGGTTTGAAACAAACAAACTCCGAGCACTCCCAGCGTTTCCACCGCGAAAGGGTGGAACAGACACTGTTCTCCGAGGGAGCGGTACTTTTGTCGCTTCCGATTTTCTGCTTGCTTAGCTGCTGCACCAGCCACTTTGGCTGTCCCTTTGAGGTATGACTGTGCCAAAGTGTCTGCGCAAGTTGCATCCCAAGCCAGCTGTTTCCCATCACGGACGAGAACCAGAGTAACTCCATTGTTGTATTTGTCCGTTATCATAAAGGATGTGGCTACTGCCACCATCTTGCACCACCTTTTGGTTGTTTTCACCATCTTTCGCCACATTCGCCTATTCCCACTAACATTCTAAAATCAATTCCAACACCACCTTTTGACTACTGCCACCGCCTTTGCACACTTCTTTTGACATACGTATACAAATCAGGTTTCCAGATTGCAGTAGCTTCGCCAATAGCGGCCTATCTTCTGTTGGTACTCTTTGATGATTTCGTCTAATTTTTATCAGGAAATGAAAATGTTCCGGCAGTTCGGCGGCTTCTGGTACATAAATAACCAAGTCATAGCTGCTGGTTTGCACTTGACCTTCCTCGTAATCGGAAAGTGATCCGTTAGGAGGGATTGTTATACATATCAGCTAGTGTTTACCAGTACAGAATAGAAGTAACGAGTTTCAAAGGTCATGAACGCTTAATGTCCTAACATTATTATCTCTTTTCTAAAAGTAGGAAAAATTTCCGTAGCAGATTAACCAGTAATGTGGTACACTGGTAAAATATTAAAGTATATATTATAAAATGTGCACGTATAATATATGAGGTGGAAACAGACAAAAGGAGGTGTTAAACTGTGATCACAATAACCAATGGTTCTGATAGACTGGTGAAAATATCAGTTTCCTGTAATAAAGTAGATTCTGTACGCTACCGTGAATACAGCTACAATACATACTCATATCGGTTATCGAAAATTTTCTGGGGAACGTTTTGGAACGCAGTAGAAGTACGCATTACTGAGTGTATTGTACGTACATATTTTTTTTGTCGGGAAAGCAAAAACATAACAACAACATGAAATCGTCCATTTAAATAAGGGTCCTAATAGAGAACATGTTACGTACTACAAATACGAAGCTTTATCTCTAAAATGTGATCTGCATGTGCGGCATCGTGCCCCGCGTGCACTAGCATAGAACTGAAAATTATCTGTATTTATTACCTGAATTAGAAAGTTTTGAAGATATCTGCAACATGGACAAGTATGTAAAACTTATTTACTACAAGTACACTTCTACCCCAAGAGCCGATTTACATGTATATATCGACTTACCGTTATCTTAGTGTTTGCTGGTGCCTGAACGGTCCAAATGCAATGAGAATCATAATTCACATTCGATGCTACATCGAAGGATGTTGATGGGTTCGAAGCACTCAAATAATAGCACGTGCCACAAGCTACAAAATATAAAGAAGAAGACCTACGTTACTGGAAACGTACGTACATCCATGTCTATCGCATTCGAAACGGTTTTGCCTAATTAAGGACTTTGTAGAAGGAACACCCTTTATATATACTAATTTCTCTATTTTAGTTCACACGAAATAGTTCTCTACAAATACGTAGCGAAATATCGTGACTGATGGAGAAGTCCAGTTCCGAAAGGGTACCCAGCCGTGCAGTGAAAAGCAGTGTTTGACAGTAAAAGTAAACCTAAGGACCTGTCGCAGATGCATGTTTTACTAATACTACAGATGGATAAGGGATCGGCGCATCGGCGACCCACGCCAGAAGACGGACTATTACTGTAAGTGCGGCGTTGGATACAGCACCGGCACACGATGTGACGAATGCGACATCGGATGGGCTGCCGCTGTCAGCAAGCTTTCTCGATAAAGCTGGAATTTCTATTTGACTGGGAGCAGCTGCTATCGGCGCAGAAGTGGAAATTCCGGGAAAGTTTTGTTGTAGACAAATGAACTTCCCAAGTGGCATGGCCAAATGTGGCTGATGATGCCTCTTTAACTTTAACAGACCGTGCCAGCAGAAGCATGACCGAAAGAAACAGCGCGCAAACGATGGCGGAAAACACGAATAGACGGCTTGAGACATGATGAACAAGGATGGAGAGTAAAACGTGATACACTGCAGCAGGTTAGAGCGTAGACTGGCTAGTTGCTAACAGAAGTAACCTAAGCCGACGTCCCAGTAGAACGTCTAAGGTAAAACATTGTTTCTTCTTCAAGAAATAATGGCGAAGAAAACTAACGCTCGCGTTGTTATACATATATATTTGTTATTAATGCATTGGATAAAACGGATAGAGCACCCGCGGCAGATATTTAACAGCAGCCGAGATCGGAAGCAAGCCGACGAGGATAATCATAGGCCATTGACCGGCAGATTTTCAGAAAATAGTAATCAAAGAAACTTCTGCCTTCTAAAAAATCAAGTCTGTTTGTCTTGTTTTTACGGAAAGAAACTCGTCAAACAACTCTGATTTTCCTCTTTCCAAGCTATCGATTATTGCCAAACTGACATTCAAGCCGCACCGCGTTCTAGCGGTAAGACATAGAGTACCTCTATTAGGGCTTGCCAAATTCCCATTGGATACACTAGCATTGTATCCAATGCATTAAAACGATTAGGGCATCCTTGGATACTGAAGTGATATCCATGAATTGCTGTAAGCTATATGTATCCACTGTATCTGCTGTACCCGCTGTATCGACACTGTACCCAGTCTGTATCCACTGTACCTGCCTTGTACCCGCTGTACCGACACTGTACCCAGTCTGTATCCACTGTATCTGCTTTGTACCCGCTGTACCGACACTGTTGACTGTACCCAGTCTGTATCCACTGTATCTGCTTTGTACCCGCTGTACCGACACCGACACTGTACCCAGTCTGTATCCACTGTACCTGCTATGTATCGCGCCTTTGCACTGCTGATTTAATGAGAAACAAACATTTGCAAAAACGTTGATTAAATTCATAAAATGGCGAGATTGCATTCACGACATAACGGTTATTCCAAGTCAGAATTAAGCAAAGGATTTTGTCTGAATGCGACTATTTCAATCTGATAAAATGAATTGCTGATCCATTCGAAATATATACTTTTAAACATGATGGCTGTTTAACGGGCACGTTTTAAATTATTATATAGGGGGCAAAAGTAAACTCGTTCCACCGTTCCCCTGTACTGCTGCCGTCACCCGGCTGGAATTTGACGTTGTGGCTGAACATGGCGCTTATGTACCGCGACAGATTTAACCACATGTATTGCCGTAACGTCACACTCCAGGCGGGTGACGGCAGCAGTACAGGGGAACGGTGGAACGTGTTTACTTTCGCCCCTTATATATAGTGTCGGTACAGTGGATACGCATAGGATGCAGTGTCGGTACAGTGGATACAGTGTCGGTACATTGGGTACGCACAGGATACAGCGTCGGTACAGTGGATACGCATAGGATACAGTGTCGATACAGTGTCGGTACATTGGGTACGCACAGGATACAGTGTCGGTACAGTGTATACGAATAGGATACAGTGTCGGTACAGTGGATACAGTGTCGGTACATTGGGTACGCACAGGATACAGTGTCGGTACAGTGTATACGAATAGGATACAGTGTCGGTACAGTGTATACGAATAGGATACAGTGTCGGTACAGTGTATACGAATAGGATACAGTGTCGGTACAGTGGATACAGTGTCGGTACATTGGGTACGCACAGGATACAGTGTCGGTACAGTGTATACGAATAGGATACAGTGTCGGTACATTGGCTACACATAGGATACAGTGTCGGTACAGTGGATACGCATAGGATACAGTGTCGGTACGGTTCAATTGTGATGCCCTAACTCGTGCCATCTCTCCGGTAAGAGGCGATTTAGTTATTACGCAACGGTTTTTTTAACGATTTTTCACCCCCACCCCCTTGTTGTAACGCTAGCACAACAAAAAATTTCTACTGAATTTGGCGTAAATCAGAAATTTGGCTTATCGCTTTATATACAGGTAATGCCTCAGCTTATGGGTGTTCGAATGCTGATCGGACTTGTAAATGGTGTATTTAACCTGTGTGTCAGGTTATCAACCATATCTGTACCTAAAATCTGCGTGGTAAGTTGCTAGTATCAACATCTATCTGTACAAGCCGGTTCTAAAAAGAGAGTACAACTCGAACACGTGGGCTTGGACCACTGCTCTCACTACAATTAATCACTGCAGTACGAAGAATGCTTTACCCTGTACATTACAGTGTACAGTAATATGCCTGCGCTTGCACCTTATGTTATACGGATAGTGGTGGATTAAAACTTTTGTTCCAAGAATTAAGAAACGTTATCTGATTCCCTGCACTGTTGTGCGCTATTAAAGTACAGCCTTTCGCCCGTATACAAATACCTGTTTTAGGGGTCCTTTTTCCACTCTTTAGAACTTATATGCAGTAGGTGTTTAAGCTGTAATTCTGTGTTTGCCCGGAGCCAATATCTGATATTTTGACAAAATTAATGTTGTGGTAATTAGCGATGATTTACGCAACAAGCTAAAGTAATAATAACGTCTGTTCAATACAGGTGCATCTGGTTTTTGTCATACGAATGCCGAAGCCAGTGTTTTATGCATAAAATTCAGAAGAGAAAACATGGACGGAACTGTAAAACTGTATCCTGTATCGCGATAAAACTTGCGCTCTGCGGTTAGATCGTCCATCACTGCACCGACGTAAATAGTGTGGCGGGGGGTGCCGAAGTACGGAAGTTGGCATAAGTCATAACCCAAAAAATCATAATTTTCTGTATGTTCGCTGCTCAATTTGTCAACAGACTTGTACGAACACTAACACTCTACGTAGCTACTACCGATTGGATAGTTAATAGTAGGGAGTGATGAGCCAAAACTTAGTAGATTAACGGTCAATCTAGCCACAAAACACGACGCTGTAAGCCATGACAATGCAAAAAAATGACAGGTCATTTCCTATCAGCAAGCGGTACCGGGAGTAGGCTGATCTTCGTCCATTCCTTGTCATATCGCTGGCGCTGTCGTTATTTTTAATACCGTGGTGCTGCTCAGCTTCCAGCGAAATCGCTGGGTCGTATCGACAGAATTTCATCGACACCCCAGACAACTGTAGACCGTCATTCGAAAATCTCTAACACTTATGAAGATGATGACCGAATCCATTAGGGCCCCGGTTTCCAGCATCCAGTGTCCGAACTGATAGAATTGGTCCGGTAAATCATAGTTGCCGAAATCCGCCGCCAGATACACTAGCGACGACGGTGTCCAGCAGACGATGGCGTTAACCGTCAGAGACGTCAGAACAATAAAAGCCGTTCGACTCTCGTTGTAGCGGGCGCGTGTGGCAGTATCGTCGTTACTCTCCGGCAGCGTATGTCCAGCCTTTCCCGGTGCGGCATGTTCGCCGGTCCGTGCACGGCGCCGCGCTACTACTTTCCATAATAAATACGGATACGCGACAATGATGAAGATGACCGTCATATCTACCATGACTATCTCGTAGATCTGCGCATATAATATTTGTGCATCAAAATTAAATTGACAGCCTTTGGTGGTGCCGGGTGCGCGATACCATAGCGCGTCCATAATCTCAAAGGGTAAGGTCACCGTGTGCACAAACAACCACATTACCACGCACTGCACGATAGCCACGACCTGAGTATGGTGATGGTGATAATGCGCGGGGAATGTGATGGCCCAGATGCGATTGCAGGAGATAAGCACTTGCGCCCAGGTCATGCACGTGGACGGGCTGCTGAGTGCGTACAGGTGCATTTCGCAGAGGACGTTACCGGGCCACCATTTACGCTTCATCCAGATAATGATATCGTAGTATTCGGAGCAAACCAGGTACACGATGTTAGATAACAGGAGGTTCATCAGGTAAATGTTAAACGCCGTGCGCAATTTTCGATTGGTCAACAGCGTCAAGAACACCGCGGTATTCATTAAAAGCGTTGTAGTGCCGGTAAACGTCTTGAATCCAGCCACGAAATTCCATCGGGTGTTCGTTAAATTACCGTCGTATGAGGGAACGGTCACATTGTCCGTGAGGTTGACCATTATCATAAGTTTTTACTATTCGTTACGCTATAAAGCTTTGAGCTAATGCTTAACGGTTGTCTTTATCATTCAGCATGCACCTGCATTCTACATCAAACATTTTAGGAAACTCGGAAGGATTGCGATGTTCCAAGCATTTTATACTCTGCTCATGCTCTCCTGCCTTAGTTACCGTGTCGTTGACTCCCGCTGCCACTATTTTCTACACCAAGTCAGCCGTATGCTGTAAACCACTACCGTATCGTTCACTGAATTGGCTGAACACTTTCAAGCTGCACACTACGGCGGCAGGATGAGATACCCGACGAAATAATGGCCAGAACGTGGTTTATATGCAAAAGCGTCGGTGTTTCTGCATTTATAAGTGCTGTTAGTTAAATATAAACGGTACATGACCTTCGACAGAATATGCGACGCCCTGGTTTCTTTTTTTCAAATAACTGAGAAACTAACAGGTGTTCAGTGTGTTCAGATTCTCGTGGCGATGAGCAGCATGAACTTGGGGGTCCTTAATACACAGAACACAAAACTAGCACTGAATCCGAAGAGGAAGTTAAATCAACGTTCCGTCCGGAAGTTAAATCAACAATTACGAGTAATGTAAGTGGTACGGTTGTTCCTCAATAAATACTGTTGTATTTATGGTGGTAATACGACTCCACTAATGGATGGTAATAATTGTTAATCACTGTTATTATTTATGCTTCGCTTTATTTGAATGTCCGATCCAGAAACGTCTAAGAAGCACAGACTTAACATGTAGCTTCAATTAAGCTGTGACCTTTTTACACAATATCATGATTTAGCCGTGTTTTTTTCGCCTGGCTTCCTCGCTTTAGACATATTTTCATTTAAAATCATCGGGTCTTTAGTATTCAGTGATTAAGCAAAAGAGAAGAATCTCTCGCCGGATGCTTTCAATCTAAATAGACTAATAGTTTCATGGTAACTGCGGGTAATTCTTCCGTACCAAGGCAGAGAGCACACAAGAAAACTGTACGTAATAAACTGAAATAGCGGCTATGGTCACTGCCGCATCTCCAGCAACGACAGCACCTTTTGACCGGGAGCATGCATGTCACTCTGATGTCAGAAAGGTGGGCAACAACTGAATCAAGACGTACATAATGGTGATGGCGGTATTCTTTGAATTTCATGACAGATAGTTTTGGAAGGTATTATGTAGTCGACAAGAATATTGTTTACCACAGAAAGCGGCACGGCACGTAAGGATCGCAAAGTGCGGCAATTCAACACAGAGAGTACAAGTTACTAATGGAAACCGGTTACTTGAATATGGCGAAAGCGCCAGCTTCTTGCCAAAAACTGACCAGCGCCGTTTATTTACTAAATTATTGCTTCGGTATTAAGCAACGCTTTGAAGCAATTATATCTACTGGGTACTAGCAGAATAACAGAGCACATTCAGTCTTATCCGAGCATGTTTTTTAGGCACACATATTTCATGAAATTTAGAAGCACTTGTGATTGAGGCTATAGGTCCAAAACTGTTCTGTATTTTGTGAGCACGCATTGAGTACCCATATTCGTGAGTACCTATATTTGTCGTAGAATTTCATAAGTTAAGCGCTCCCATAAATTCTACGTAACCTTTAATTCTGAAAAATTATTTTAGGTATACAACATCAGTACATGTATCGGAAGGTGTTTTCCTAAAGAGCACCTACAATTAAAACGGGCTAAATTTTAAATGGAACATCACGACATCACGCAACATGCGGCTGAAATTTATTTCATCCTATGACGTATGGCTCCAAGGGATTTCCATACGTGCCGCCATGATATTTTCGAGGTTTCTGTTAATATTGTTGTCGTCTTTTCATTGTTGTTAATTATTCCATTCTCGATCATTAAAGATCGAGTCATCGAATACGGTTAAATTACGATACGTGATAGTAAGAACCAAACCATCAAGATTTATGCGTCAAACATCTGTATGATTAGTTTGTCAAAATCCTATTTCGAAGACGATTGGCGGAATTTGCTGATGGAATTCCCGGCATGAGTCTCGTGAGTTAGGCGGCGCCGTTTTGGAAAAATACAATGGGTACCAAGCCGTCGGAGTGCCGCTCTGTATTCCGCATTGACAGCAAAGAAGAACACCTGCATAACGCCAGCAATGTTAATTAACGTCACGCACGTTATTCTTCACATAACAATTATTATTAAACAGGAGATTGCCAATAGCATACCGACTGACTGCGGGTAACTTGTGCTTGTTACTTACCGGGTTTGCCGCATAACCCAGGAGCTGGGCACTTCTGGTGTACAACAGCACCCGTATCTCCTTATTCCACCATGCGGCATAGTACATATTCAGCACAGCGGGCGGCAAAATGCAGATACAGTACCAAACGAACGATAAACACAAGGCTTTAGCAATCGCCAGCTTTCTTTTCAATAAGCTTCGTTGTGCATCATTTTGCCTGTCGCGGCCGTTAACAAAACGGGACAGAACGAATAAACAGCTGTACAACGCGCCTAATAACGCCACGGGTAAATACGTGCCGAGAACTCCCAGTATGGTAAAAATCCCCCTGTCATTCTGTATCAGACCACACGCACCCGACGCTTGCCGGCCGTGCGCCAATCCCGGTACGATATTGAGGTTCGGGATATTACAAGTGATCGTGATGGTCCAGACAAAGATCAGCAAACACGTAGTAAAACGCAGTGATGTCATCTTGGTGTACATCTGCGGTAGAATAATGGCGATCAGCCGGTTAATGGCCAGCACCACGGCTGTCCAGTTCCCGAGGTAGATGGCGACCAGTAGAAAAAAGTCAGCGAGGACACAGTTGTACCAAACGGGAATGTCCATCTGGTGAAGGTAAATGGGGATAACGGTGACTGGGCTGATGACGAGACAGAAAATCAGATCGACGCTCAGTGCATGAGCGATAAGTAGCCCGGATCCGCGTCGCAGTCTCTGCTGTCGGTGCATGATAATCAGGAGGAGAATGGTCAAGACGGCGCCCACAATTCCAATGACGAATTGGGCGACTATCCACACGGTCAACTCCGACCCGGTAATAGTGCGCAGTTGAACGGAGGAAGAGTTGGTAGTATTGGACATTTTTCTGCACCACAGTTTAAGTTGTAAAACTACTGGCAGCACACCATATTACTGTACAATGTAAGACTAAAACAAGTAGAGACCGTTAAACACAGATATGTCCGCGGTTAAAAATTCAATAATAAAATCAAGCGCCAGTATGCAATTGCAGTACATCCAGTGCATACATCCAATGTGTACATCCAATGCGCAAAAATCGTTAACATCCAATTCAAACAATGAAGCTATCATTTATGTCAAACGAAATATAAAATATATGTCAAACGAAGCATTTGCATTGTTTATTCGTACTGCACATTGTATCTAACTCAGTAAATGTAGCAGTATGATCAGGTGTTATAATGTTAAAATACATTGACGTTCAAAAAGCTCAAATCTTTTACCAAAAATGTATTTAAAAATATTAAATACCATATTCGGTACTCGAGCTACAGTAATGTAAAAAGCCATACATATATGCAATATTGACCGTGTGTAGGGGTACAATTATGCGGTTGCAAAGATATCCCGAAGCTGTTTATAGGGATCGCCGTTTTGCAATCGCAGGGACACGGATGTTTTTAAGGTCAGCATAGACGTCGCACGTCCTACGTTTTGACTGACAACGCCGCTTGAGGCAATAATTAACAGCCAACACGACAGAATAATTAAGTAACCCGGACATGCTAGTGAAACAAGTGCCTTAGTGTTCCTTCTTCCCAGGGAATTCCCCAAGAGATGTTGCACAGCATCCGGGATTCGTACCAAACACTTTTGCATTCGATGCTGTAAAATACATATGTTTCTGCAATATGTAAATGATAAATTACATAGACTAATCAGACATAGCGTGACATGAATGTCGCTTAATAAGAAATACCCAGTGGACTGATTATTCCTCAGATGACGTCCGGCATGGTGTTCCATGACTTAGAAAAGCACGGATGTTTGTAAACTTACATACATGTATTTAAAAATTACCGTGTATATACACGGTGTACAATACGTACATCCAACGACAAACGACATTAAACTTCGCATATGATTCTCTTTCCGGCATACTATCTGTATAAGTATCTGCATTTTCGCTTAGTCTTAATGAATTTGATGAAAACTTCTTGCTTAATATTCGGTGCTACAGACAACAGAGATCAAGACGAGTACAATGTTCATGGTGTATGCGGCAATAAAATAATCATATTACTTTTGTGACAATGTATGTATTGTACTACATGTGTTTTGCAAAAATATTGTGTGTAATATGTACAAGTACGTGTGCGTATAAAGCAAATTGCAAAAATTAATTATTCCAGATGTTTTTGAAATTTTTAAACCGTGGTAAAGCATTGGTGCAACAATTTTGTACGTATTTCCTTTAATAAGCTACAGTATAATGTATAACACTTGACGAATGTATGCTGAGTTTGTGTTTGATAGGAACAAATTGCCCGCAGTTCTCCGCAGTCGCCATATTATCGAAATTCGGAAAAGAAAGGTTTGAGATCTGACACTAACTGTACCGTTTCTATCTGCGGAATTAATCAGTAACGCTTCAGGAATTATAATTACGAAATGACGTATAGTATCACGTGAAACAGCCAAAATACTGGCAATTTTCGGAGCATTCTCGCAGGATACAGGGATCCATGCACTGGTTGGTCTTTTACCTCGTATTAGGTTTCGATGGCATGTATGCGTCTTGCGTAAACAAAGTAATTAGGAAACTAAAATAAACTACGGCATCCGCTCAATTACTTCCACCTTTGCCGATTTAATCTCACATTTTCCGTATCTGTATTACATATTACCGAAACAAGCTACTTAAAAAAATATTCCTGCTGTATAAAATCAATATTTTTTTTGTTAAGAGTCATAAGAAACATAACTGACGTTATACAGTACTAAGTAGTAACGTCAAAAACTTTACTGATGTCTATAAAATCAAATTTTGGAAGACCGGCTCGCAATTTTAACAACTTACTAAGTTTTCCCAACGTAACTGCTACTAACATTTTCCGTGCACATTCATTTCTCTTTAATCCTTCGTGAAACTTTTGGCGCTATGCAAGCGAGCTCAGAATATAATTTTAAAACGATCAAAACGCATATACAGACACATTTCCAACTTGAACTGACAATATATTATAAAATACTGAAAAAAATAAAACTCAAAGACTACAGTAAACGATAAACACTCGGCGGTGATCGATTTACAAACTCGAAACAAAAAGAGAAACAGTGACGTCCCATACCCGTCTGATACGGTTACAGGCTGCAGGCGCAACGGGACGTGATCACATGTAAAAGTTGCGGTCCATCCAGCCGTCCGGGAAGTGGCGGATAGCGTAGCGACGCAGCTCGTCGAAGGCGAAGAAGAACAGCGCAAAGGGCAGCATCGGCAGCCACCAGACAAACCTGTTCAATGACGCCAAAATTTGTTGATGTACACAAGAATATTACGACATACAACGTAATGCGACTTATTTACTCGTACTTACACTTGAACAAAGCGCATACACAAAGAATTTTCTCGAATTGTTTAAGAATTTTTTGTACAAATCTACTTTTCCGTAGTTTATTACAGTAAAATAATGACTTTAAATTAATTCACCTGATCGGTGCGAGGGTGAGCGCATAGTTGAGGTAGGGGACGTAGATGCAGAAGACGGTCACGACGGTTTCGAACAGAATGGCGAAATCCATGAACCAATTGCTGCAATAAATACTGATAAATTGTAAAACTTGCAATATAAGCCAAACTAGTTAGGAGTTCCACCATTTAAATACACCGCAATTTCTATCAGAAACTAGTTAAAACATACCTCATCCCTTTCTGCAAAACAGACTTGCGGCGCACCTAGAATCCAGAAAAAAATTTACCGGCTAATACATGAATAATTATTTGCAGCAAAAATTATCCATATTTTATCCAAATTATCCATATCCAACTACATTTTTATTAAAGCAAAATTAAGAGCCTCACTTTGCGGCAGATGATATCGATCCACTGGAAAACCACGATGGATGCAAAGAAAGCCGAGTCCACTTTCTTCTGAAGGAGCATACGCTGGGCGAAGGTCTGTAAAACATCCAGCAGCAGCAATTACCGCCCGACAACCGATAACGATCATAAAAAATTTGGGAAAAATCCACTATTTCACATCCACGCTAAGACACAGGTATGTACTTGTTAAAGAACTGTTGTCATTTTATTAAAAAAGGCTATGTTTCTGAACAAAATTAATATTATGTTATTTAACAAAATGGTGAAAATACTATGTTACTGAACAAAACTAATACTATAATATTTTAAAAAAAATACCCACCCATTCCTGCCCGTAGGAATCGGCCAGATCATTGTTAGCGCCATTCTCCCAATCATCGCGCAGATTGATCAGCATCCACGGCCGGAAGCCCATTTCCCCGAAGACAACAAAATACGTGAAGAACGCACCCACGGCGCAGATCATCCCGGCCTGCAGGTAGCAGCAGTGCATCAGCTGGGCGCTGACCAGCCGCTCATCTCCCGATCGCGGCGGCAACTTCATAATGTCGGCTTCCGCGGTTTCGTGCGCCATCGAAATGGACGGAACCTGCCGGGAGCAAATTGGTCGAGCGTTAAACTTTACTAACTGGAACATCTGTGAGATAATTTTACATGACATTGCTGATAAATTAATTGATAGTATTTAACTATTTATAAAAAATACCGGTACGAAGAAAACTGCATCAAAATTTAATTTTCTGAATTATTTCTAGATAATCTGTAGCATACCATGTCTGTGCCAAGACAAACCAGCAGCATGGGAATGGTGGTCAGGCCGAGCGGCACACTGGCCAGAAAGTACAGCACAACGGGAGCAATTTCCGGTATATTGGACATCATTGTGTAGCAGATGGTCTTCTTCAGATTGTCAAAAATCAACCGACCTGCAGCCGTATCGCCACCGTTAAAATACGATCCTTACTTCCGCATAGTCAATGTCAAAAGAATAAAAAGTGTTACCACAAGCAAGTACGGTACTACGGTTACACGCCGGACATTCGAAAACATGGCAATGATCCAGTAGGCCACAGCGCAAAATATTAAACAGTGTTACGCATATTCAATACATAAATCAATATAGCTAAAAAAATATTTATATACATCCAAATTTGTCATTTTAAAATAGATTTAATCAAGGTTTACAAGCGTAATGTTTGCCGTACATGGACAGCAATAATTAAAGTGTGTCCGCCATTACACTACGATAAGCTTCGTACCGTATATGCAGCCACTGACTGATCAGATCACGGACTGATGCGCTTACCTTCCTCGATGCCAATAACAATGGACGCAAAGTTGTCATCCAGGAGCACGATATCCGCCGCCTGCTTACTGACGTCGCTTCCAGTGATTCCCATGGCAATTCCTTAAAAAACAAAACGGACAAAGTGCTCAGCTGCATGTACAAAACAAAATATGCGGTTCAGCTAGCATCCCCACACATGCATGCACCTTGGTACGAATACATAAATTTATTTAAAAAGAATTTTGGTCGTTCCACCATATTAAATTTTTATTTTTAAAATCTGATTTGTTTTCCAGTATTTTTATAATTTATTCATCAATCCGGCCATGAAAAAAAAACAACATTATTCCACATGGTTCGATTCTGGACCGAGAAAATTTACTATAATATTGATTCTCACTGATTCAGCCCATTCACTACATTACGAAACCACATAAGTAATGTCGACCGCATCGTACGTACACACAATACTAATACTACCCGTAAACCCCCAAAATATTACAACCTTCAGAAAACTGTGCAGATGAAGTAAATTAAATAAATACTTAGTAAAACAAGCAAAATACTACACAAACCAAAAAGACCTCACGTCTATAAATAAAAACACGCAAAAACACCAGCTATTAAACAGCACACAACACTGTAAGCGCTTACCGATATTGGCCTTCTTCAGCGCCGGCGAATCGTTCACCCCGTCGCCCGTCACGCCGACTACCGCCCCCGCCCGCTGACAGGCTTCCACAATAATCAGTTTTTGATGCGGCGACGTGCGGGCAAACACGATCTCCGCGTGGTTCATCAGCACCGCGTCCACTTCCTCGTCGCGCATCTCCCGCAGCTCACTCCCATGGACCACCACCGCCCGCACCTCCGCCGGGTCAACTTCCGCCACGGGAATGCCCCGACGGCGCGCCACATCCTCCACGGTCTCCGTGCCCTCACTGATGATCCCGACACTGCGAGCGATGGCTTTGGCCGTCACCGGATGATCGCCGGTGACCATGATCACCTGCACGGAAAAAATGGCAACGATTTGACCGACTCACTTTGGCTAAAAAAACGCTTCGACTTTCGGGATAAAATAAATAATCCACAATCAATAACTAATCAAAAAGGCACAATGCGCTATAAAAAAAACAAAACGAATAATACAATTCTAAAAATATCAACAAAATTCATATAATTTCAGCAAAACAAGGAAAAAATGTAAATGCTATTTTTGTCATATTTTTATACATAATTCCGGGCGGGATAAATAAAAACACCAGAGGACACAATCAAATTCAGTTTTATTCTTCGGTTAAAAAATCACTAAATTTGAAAAAATCATTTATTTTGATTACCTTCCCGATTCGACTACAAGAATCTGGTTAACCCACAAAAAATGACTAAGAAATCGAGAAAATAAACCCGTTTTACCTAACTACGGTTTCAATCGGTTTGACATGACTTTTGACCTTTCCTCACCTGCACACCGGCACTGCGACACTTGGCCACCGCATCCGGAACAGCCGCCCGCGGGGGATCCACCAGCGACAATAACCCCAAGAACCGCAGGTTTTCCAACGGGAAATTCGGGTTCTCGCAGTCGAACACCGTCCCGGCGGGGAATTCCTCCTCTGGAAGCAGATAATCGCAAAATCCCAGGACCCGCTCCCCGCGTGACCCCAAATCCAAATACGCCTCGTTGAATTTTTCCGTCCAGAAGGCATTCTTTGCCTCGGTCTCGCCGTTGACCCCGATGGTGGCGCAGCGGTCCCAGATCCGCTCCGGAGCACCCTTCATCACGAGGAGATAGCGCTTTTTCCCCTCGACCAACGTCTCGTGGACGGACACCTGGAATTTCATAGTGGAGTTGAAGGGGATCTCGGCGACGGCCTTGTGCTGCTGGCGCGCCGCCATGGTGTCGCCGGTGAGGATCTCGGTGAATTTCAGGATGGCAGTCTCCGAGGCGTCGCCTTTGCAGTCGCGCGAGTACACCGGTTTGTGGCGCTGGTCATCTTTGAAGGTGGCGCGATTGCAGAGAATAGCCACGTTTAACAAGGCTTTACATGTTGTAGTGTCCGGCAGCTCTTTACCTAAAACGCAAATATCCGAAATTCACTACCTAGCATAAGCTGCATAACTAGCCATACCGTATCTAATCTAATAATACAACCTAAAAGGCAACGAACATAATTTCAGTAAAAATTTATAATACAGATACATCTAATAACCCTTTAGATCGGAACTAATAACTGAAAAATCAAATCAGCAAATGTTTGAAATATTCATAAAAAAATAAAGCAAATTTCCTATACCATCTGACATACATTAAAATTAACATAAAATAAAAAAATTAATAAAAATTTAAGCAGCATTTAACTGGTATCACTTTCCGGTGACGGTGAAAGTGGTTTTATTAAGTCAGGCTCCATCGCTTAATTTTATCAGTTTCTTGTTAGCTACAGAAAATACAATGTAAGGAAACTGCTTCGGGCCGGTCTATTGCTTTCGTGATGCAATGCAATATAGTGAATATACCGCGTCTAAGCGATAACGAAGGAAAACGGAGCCGCAGTTTCAGGCGCATTAAAAGCCGCTGGATAAGTAACTGTAGTGACGGTCACAAGTTAGACCACAGAGTACGTTTACCGGAAAAATGGACCATGTATATACCCACGCTGCACGGGCGAAATTCACGATATTTTACCAGCAAACTAAAATCGGAGTTCCTTGAGCAACATTCATGTTTTACCACATTATTTAATCAATTAATAATTTTAATTTTAAATACCAAAAATTAACTGTTAACTAACAGAAGGCGGGAAAGTAATGCCTACAGAGCCCTGATTCTGATATACCATGTTGGTTTGTTGTGGTTTTTGGGGTGCCCCTGCGGGGGGGGGGCGGCGGTTTTTGTTCAGCGTTGGGATTGACGGTGGCTATGCTTACAAGATGGGCGCAGAAAGTGGTGATGATTTTCAGAGTTCTGATGATAAGGAAGATATGGGAGAACAAGTAGTTAAAATTGCATGGACATTTGCTGTATGAAATGCGAAAAGTAAAATGGGATTCAAGCCGAGAATTTTGCCCTTGCAGCGTAGGTGTATCCGCTGCGCATTTTTCCGGTAAACTTACTCTGTGGTCTAACTTGTGACCGTCACTACAGTAACAACTAAATCGTAGAACAACAGCTTCTTCGGCTCCGAAGGCGCCACAATTTAAGTGGTACCTTCGCCGCAATGATTTATATACAAATCTCTTTAGCGAATAATTAACTTCTCATATAACATTTTTTGTAAACAAATATGTAACATTTTGCACTAAGAAATACTGAAGGTTATTTCGAGGCCGGGGTTTCGTTAAACGGTGGATATGAACCAGTTACTAAATAGTAATCTTGCTGTACGGCATTAACAAGTCTGGCCTATTTTTTAAGGTAGAAGCAATGTGTTTCTCGGCGTCGTTCCATCAATTTTACAATATCTATATTATTACACTTAAATATACCGGTCAGATCCTCGCTGGCAGTGTCGATGGTGGCAACCAGATCATCCACCCAGGCGTGAGCCACCGTCATGCGATTCTGCGTCAGTGTTCCGGTTTTATCGGAGCAGATTACCGAGCAGGCACCCAGTGTTTCCACGGCCTCCAGATTTTTGATTAGGCAGTTTTTCTTGGCCATTCTTTTGGCGGTCAACGTCAGCATTACGGTTACGGTGATTATGATACCTTCCGGCACCTTCGTTAAAAAGCTATCATTAATATTCCTTGAGAAAGACCAGTGCAAATACGAAATAATCAGAGTCTGTGTCGATGTTTCGCCTACTTCTATCCCAGCCAATGTTTATAATTAATACACTTATTAATTTTTTATAATAAAGACCGATTTATAATTAATCTTTTTTTCGTATTTTCAAGTTTGAAAATTTTCTAAGCTTAATCAGATTTAGGATAATATATTTTACTGCACTCAATTTTGATTAATAATCATCTGTTATTAATTTTTAATATTTTGAGGGGTATTTGTGCATTTTTAATAATAACTTTTTCTCACGTTAGCGACGACCAGTCCGATAGCCAGAATAACCGCGTAGAAACCGCCGTAGCCGAGCGCCAGTGCCACCGCAATACACAGCACACCCATGGTCAGCGCCAGCACGCAGATGAGAATGACGAAGTAGCGCATCTCCCGAGCAATAGTCGTCTCGGAGGTGTCCAGGCGGGTGGTCAGTTTGGCGATGCGGCCCATCACGGTGTTGTCGCCGCGCTTGACGACGATGCCCCGCCCCCATCCCTCCACGGCGTTGCACGTGTAGAAGACGAGATTCTTGGAGGCCAGTGGATCTTCTGAGCTCTCGGGACTGCGCGACTGCGGCTCCGATTCGCCGGTCAGAGAGGAATTATCGACCTACGATATAACCGTCACCATGAAATATCCATTTCTATCTTTGCTTAAATTTCGATTACTAATTCATTTAAATGCCTTGTGAAAATCTAAGCAGGAGTTTTATAAAATAAACACTAAATTCCAAAAATTGAATGACTATAATATTTTAGGCAATGTTAAATAAATCAAAAATTAAATAAAGCAAAACTTTTCACAGGAAATAAATTATTATTGCCAGAAGGAATATTCCTATTCCCACTCAGAATATTTCAGAATGCCGCCGTACAAGTACAAATCTACATAATATTTATCTTCCAACGTGTTTTTTTAAAAAATATTTAATTTGATGAATTAGAAACGTATTATTGAAGAAATAAGTAGGCTACAAAACCGGGAAATTTTAATTCTTTAAATATTGAGAACTATACCCTTGTGTGGTTGGAAAACGCGCTAAATACAAGGCTCACTTTATGCAGTACGCACCTTCAGCGTTTTACACTCGAGAATGCGAATATCCGCCGGAATGCGATCACCAGCGCGCACTTCCACAATATCGCCCAACACCACATTTTCCGCGGCAATTTCGATCAATTTTCCATTTCGCAACACCGTCGCACTCTGTGGTAGCATCTTCTTGAAGCCCTCCATAATGCGCTCGCTTTTAGCTTTTTGAGCATACAGGAATCCGCCGGTGATGAGGACGACAACGATGAGAACAATGGCCAGGTACAGCTGTACGAAATACGAATAACATCAAACAACTGTCAGCCCGGATAAATAAATAACTTTTTTGAGAACGGGCGAGAGTCGCTCGACTTGTTTCTTGTTTCAACGTTTAAGTTTGGAGATTATGCGCGGTAATGCTATGAGTGTGTTGTGCACAGTCCCTTCTCACGTTAATTGGGACAAATTCTTCATTTGATTATAACTGCTGAGCGAAGCTCACTTTGTACATATTGAGAAATAAATTCCATACTTTTTTCGATTTCAGCAACATTCACGTACCGTCAAACTGCCTTCACATTATTGCGGTCATCGTTTTACACACTTTGACTGTTACTATATTTTATTATTTACCGTTTACTACTGAGTACTTAGTATTATGTATTTTTTTAGCGGAACTGCATAATTGCTATAATTTTACTAACTAACTAATTACTGAATTAAATTATTATTTATGGTGCTTTATTGACAAATTGTACAAGCTAAAAGCCATTTACACTTGAACTTAAAATTATTACTGCATACGTACGTTATCGTAAGGGAAATCGTCCGGTGATGTGCCCGCCTGAAAACCATTTTTTTAAATTTAACGTATTACGAGGAAACAATGAATTTATTGCAAAATCAAACCTGGATTCCGAAAGCGATGAAACAGAGAAGCGCCCCGATTTCCAGTAACGGAGAGAAGCCACCAACAAATTCTAAATTAAAGAAGCAGAAAAGTTAAATTTTTAATACTAGATCGGGACACGTGACAACTGGCGCCGTGCACAGAAACGTACCACCCAACAGCTTAACGATTTCCGGCACTTTCTTCGGTGGAGTTAGGATGTTTTTCCCATCGCGCAGCAGCCGTGCACTGGCCTCTTCCTCCGAGACACCCTGCGTCCGAGAATAACGCAATGAATTTATTTTAAATTAAGAAAAGCAGCGCAATCAGCGGCGGTAATTATTGGCACTAATTCAGTAATTTAATAAAATAAAATTTAATTTTGTTGAATTTAATTTACCGTCTGCGGGTTAACATCCAACTGGGCGTACAGATTATCCAGCGGGGTCAGGTGCTCCGTCTGTCAGAGAAAACATTCTATTAGACGCAAAAGCACCGGAAGTACCTTGATGCACCGATTTTGTAACATGATGTATGAATAATGAAATTATTATTAACAAAATTATAGAATGATGTGTGATTATTAATTTTTCAAGATTTAAATAATATATGTAACTCGGGATATTAGAGAAATTGATTCACTGATAAATATTGTTACTCCACCGCACCATAGTTAAATCCTTTTTCAGTTCTTCCACGGTGAACGAGCGCGTCACGGATTTCTTCTTGGAGAGACATCGACGCCACCAAGAATCTTCCGTGTCACTATGATCGAGGATTAGTGGACCAAAGGAAGTGTGCTTCTGCAATGTTGTAGGAACGACTCTGAACACTTTGCAAGAGAGTACAGAATAAATAAAAAATAATAAAATATCAATAGCATTATTAAAATATCAATAATAACTGAATATTAAAACATCAATATCAATTTTTTTAATATTACAATATCAATAGCATTATAAATCTTACAGCATCTTGTATTACAGTAACTATGAAATGAATTATAATGTCATCTATAAAAGCGATTCAATACCGAAATAGCAAAGAACTGAAAACAGGACAGACCCGTAAAATGCACATTATAACTATCATAATAACATTATAACTATCATCATAACTAACCCGTAAAATGCACATTATAACTATGATGTATAATTGGATAATTAATTCGTTATTTGAAAACAGAAAAAATGTCTGAATAATGCGCAGATTATTTGTATTGTAAAATTTATTACGCAGCCACTAATATTCATAAAATAAATTTAATGCAAGCGTTAAAACTTAGCCTCTAATTATAGTATGTAAGCATAACAAAAAAAATATTTATTATTATTGGTAATTTTTTACAAGATAAATTAATGATTTTTCACTTGAAAAATACCGATTGGACAATGGATAATGGACATACCACGTCATGAATGGACGACGATCCCGCGTCGGACGGCGCGTACGCATGCTCCTCGTGGTCTTTGCCGCCGAGATGGAAGAGTGCCAAGCGGCTGCCCGCGCGCTTCTTGGCCGTCTCCGACAAGACCGATGCCGCCCGTGATTTGTCCGCAAACAGCTGCTGCGACGCGTGCAGACTCTGCTGACTGGCGCCCATCTCACCATCCCGCACGGAATACTGACTGCCGAATTTACTGCTGGGCGTTTTGCGCAGGATCCCGTGCAGCTGGACGGTCGGCTGCTTCTCCTCGACATCCACGTGAAAATGGGCATGTGGGAGCGAAGAAGAGGGAAGAGGATCACGGTCCAGGGTGGATGTGGTTGGAATGGGGAAAGCGTCATCTTCCACCTGGCAACCGACTGATGCCGAGATTGGATGGGGATTCTGCGGACTTGGAATGGGATCTGACTGAGGCCGGATGGGAGACTGCCCGTCCTGGACACCGGAGATATCGTCAGTGGCGAAGGGTGGCTGATTCAGGCTGGACATGGTGGTGATTTGTCAGCACTGCAAGACAGACACTGATGGACTGGACTGCAGGGACGATTTGCAAGAGGAGAACACTGTGCTTCAGCTTGCGAAAGGTTGGAGCAGCCAGCAGCAGTAAATCTGCAAGGGGAACGGGATGGTACAGTATTTTAGAATGTGGGAAATTTAAGAACGCTACTTGGAAAAACATAGGAAAATTATTCTAAGAGCAGCACAGTGCAAAATATGGTACAACCTGTAGAATGAGGCGAAAATCGCGAAACACTGCCGCGCTGTGAATACGACGAGTATTCATATTGAACTGGTGGACGGGCCCTCAATGTACAGAACCGGCCATGACGCACGTATATGTACGTACTACGTACGTACTTTAATAATACTGCAGTACGTACTGTGGACGGTCCGCTGTTTTTAATACAGTAATTTTTAATATTGATTTTCAATGCAACAGTACGTACAGTACACACTGTCTACACTCTGCAGTAGAGTAATTGATTTCAATTGATTTCACAATGCTAAAATATTAAATTTTTTAAAATTTGTATTTTAATTTTTACATTCTCACTCGACTGCTACTGTTAGTGCTACAGTGAAATTAATGACCAACTGCACTGAAAGGATCATTCAAAATAATATCTATATAAATATAATATACATAATACTGTACTAGTATAACATAATATTTTAAATTATAGATGTACAACGCTAATAGGTAATCAAACTGATAAGCACGGCATGTATACTGATTGTGAGGATTAGATTTTTTTGTGCCGCGCATTTGTATTGATACCAGCTAAACCACTCGCGCTATTAAGACAAAAACATAGTTATGTTATTAGTAGGTGTTTGTACGTTGTACATGCACTGTAAAGTAATAATACTGAGTCATTACTGACCATGAACTTATTGCGGTGACACCATCCAGTACGGTTAATTTTGTTAGCGGTTATTAATTTTACAGATAAGTAGGCAGGTACGTGTAAGAAGCGACCACAGCACGCAGTCATTGCTCAATAAAACTTTGACTAATCCTGAAAATTATTACCGGTTTTTCTCTGTATTTGACTCAGTAAAGTTTCAATTCTTTTTTCCGGCAGACGCTTACACTGATCGAAGTGACGTCTGAACATTAAATCAAACATTTGCCACCGCTGCCGGACACACAGCTCATCATTACACTGGCAGAAAAACCGCGCGTTTTCTTTGATGGCAAGCGCTCGTTTTTCCACAATTTGTGCCATATACATGTACAGTATTTATGCATAGTCATGTTTTATTATGTGGCACGATACTGTCTACTTTTACAGTCTGTACAGTAAAGGTTTGCTCATTTCTGTTAAAATAATCGCAACGTCATTTACTTTCAACTGAATAACTTTCAATTCTCAGTTCAACTACGTACAACGTATTTGATCTGTTACGTAATGTATCAAGAACTACAGAGCTCTGTAAAAGGCGTAACATTATAAGTCGCATGCTGTTTTACTTAACCATGCAAAATAAAAATTGCATCGGTAATTCTGTTTATGTGTTACCTGTAATCTTTTCTAAGGAAAAATTTGAATTACACTGACTCGGAAGCATTGCCAACTGAAGCTATTATTCCGCAGATGCACCAGTACGCAGTATTCCAGTATAGTATAGTATGAAAACTAACTCTACCCAAGACGGTTTTATGTATGTTCAAATCTGTTGATGGTATAGCACACTAAGTACAGTATACTCACAGTAAAGTAATCATACTGAGTGAATTATTGTGATAACTTCATCTAGTACGATTAACTTAAATTACTGGCGCGGCGATTATTTAATGTATAATTTTAACTGTGCTCAGAATTTATTTTTTATCATGCAGTTTATTTAATTTTATAAAAAAATTATTTAGAAAAAGAACGTTTTTACCTATCTGTCTGATTGTTGACGCCCAAAACGCCTGGGCAGGGGAATAAACTTTAACATCAGATCTTCCAACGGAGATAAATTGCCTACAAATCAGCAAATGTGCATACAAATTAGAGCAAGAAATAACCAACCCGGAAAGGACACTGCGGATAATAAGATGTGTGACGATTTATTTTTGCGTGAATAAAATAAAATCAAACCAAAAAAGCATTGCATTTTGCAAACGTACCGGTAACGGAAATGTCGGGAATTGTTCCGATTTGACGGCAAAAGATTTCATTGCACATAGAGCGGCGGCGGTGGCAATTTAGTTTATTTCTGAATTCACGTGCACATTGCCTGATCAGCGTACGTTCGGCCCCAATAACCGTGTATTTCTAAGATAGTCTTCAGGCTATTTATTTGTTTGGTAAAATTTATTGCGGTATACCTATTTAGTGTACCGGTGTACAATACGTACAGTTACACCATCTGATACTATTTTTTGAAAGTACATTCCACTTTCGATACGACGTGCTTTTTCTAATAGGACAACCTTAGCTTTTGCGGATAAGTGATGTCAGATTGAATATTTTATCGTACAATTTATACCTCGTATTTTATATCCAGTATACCTATTCTAATAGTCTCTATTAACTTTTTCATCAATCAACAATGCACCATAGCTTGGACGAATGGATCACAACGTCTTGGGATGTACCGACGTACGTTTAGTACGGCATTTTTGACTGCCATTGATTTCTAGTTCATTAAAATTCAAAATATATACTAAAGACTTGAATAGTAGACAACAGTGACCCTTTATACATTTATATGCATCTATAGAGTAGGCTCAGTAAAAATAATAAACGTCCTTTTTTCTAATTATACGTTGTGGTGTTCGTATATAAGAAAATTTACTCTCGACGCTGGACAATGTCTTATTTCAACTATTTTTGATTCAAAAGCATAGGAAAAATTTATTTTTTAGAGCCAGAGGAAAAGTTACCAAGAAATAGCGGTGTCCTTTTTGTTTTAAATATTAAGTACAGATATTAGTACACAACCTTGCAGTTAGCAAAGTTGCCGCAAAAGCGTGCTGAAATACAGCCAGTGCGGCAACAAATTACTCGTATTACAGTACTCCTTCTGGTGCCACAGATCAAGGGTTGTGTAAAACTATACAAAATATATACACCACAACATCTCTACAAGGTTACTACCGCTTGCCAGCCCGACTGGAAACCAAAACCCGTAAAATATAAACAGGAAAATTACGAACATCATTTGCGTCGATCCGTATTTGCTCGCTGATCATCCTTGCACCCGGACACCGCTGATTATTCTCATCTGAGTTGTCTTCACAGTCCTGCCGACCGTTGCACCACTGAAACCACGGTACACACTGCTTCCGGTCCTCACAAGCAATGTGACCTTTCTCACACCGCCCGCCGTGGGGACACAGCTCGGCATCTTCATCATCCCCGCCCACACAGTCCACCACGCCGTTACACACTGCGTAGCGCGGTAAACATTTCTGTCCAGAGTGACAACTGTAATGACTCTCCGGACACAACGAAGGTGGACACTCCATCTCATCACTGCCGTCTTCGCAGTCCACAATCCCGTCACACCGCCAACTACCGGGCAGGCAGCGATTGGGAATGGTAGAGCAGGAGTGTTCGCCTGCCGGGCACAATGTGCAGAACAACTCATCTGTCCCGTCCTGGCAGTCGCTGATCCCGTCGCAGCGCCATTTCTCCAACACGCACTGTTGGTTGTTGCACAGCATTTCGTCAGGTTGACAGCGCGCTGCTGAGGAGAAAAACAAAAATAAGTTTATCCGAAAAATACAGGCTGGACGGCTTTGATTAGGTTACCTTTATAGCCGAAAATATGATTTAGAACGCGTGGTTGAACAACAGCAGAAACCGTCATTAACGATGAGTCTAACGAGATTATTATGGCGAACGCATAGCGAACGGTGCCCATCACTACACAACCCATGATATTTTGCCGCATATTTAATGGCATCAGGGAAAACCACAAGTGTGTGGAAGTGTACTCGTCAGTCTATTAAAGAATAAAAAAATGGCTGTAGGTACTTCCCGAGTGGAATGCTAGTAGAGGCATGCCTTGGGATCTGGGAATATTGATAGCATAGTGCGATACACGGTACGTATATTGTATGTGTAACCAGACACTTTTAGGTCCGTGTGTTGTACATTGTACACGTATAGCGGCTCGGACTTGAAATTGAATCGGATCTTTAATCCCTATTGATTTGTTGGGCGATCGGCTTATTTGTTCGTTTGGGTAAGTTTTTATACCCTCGTCGATTGCAGTCGCTTTTCTTTTCGATTTTTTTGTTAATGATGCTGTCTGCGAAATCACGAATAAAAAAACTACTATGTATACAACAAAGTAAACAAACCCAGTTGCGACTTGTGAGTAATTTTGAGTAACAATAAAGAAAAACCTTTAAATTAGATATTGCCATATTGGTATTGCTGAAGGTGAACTTATGTACTCGTATATTGTTTGCATGCTTTTGCGTACTCCACATAGAGCAAGTATCGTCAATAATGTCGATATTTCAGGTTGGTAGATCTGTACCGTCACTGAGCGTGGCTGTAGGCAGGCACATGATAAAATTGTTTGAAGATAAACATGCACAGTTTAAATTACAGATTTTCCCCGAATTTCGATCTTAGTCGTTATTGCGCGCATCTTGTATCGCATTGTTCCACAAGCCATACATATCGTAGAATCTGCTAATAATGGATCTATTTACGCTTTTAATTATAGTCATAGTATCCGAGACGCACGTTTTTTATTACTGCAGGAATTGTATGATTTCCGTATGTTATGAAATGAAGTGATGAACACCATTTGGTAAAGGTCACACGCTCTTATACCTCCGCTTGTTATATAGATTCTATATCTACTGATGGGACGGTGGCTAATTGCATTACTTTAGCTACCAAAATTAGAAAATTAATAAGCCGTAGAAGTCTTGTCAAGGACTGAATGATTCAGTAGCAAAAGCGATGCAGCAGCAGTATTTTGATGGAACCTTCTCCGTGCATACATATTAATAATAATGGAAGTTGTTTGTTGTCCTTGCAACGGAACGGTTGCCCGATGCTCTTAAAGCGATGCTTATTAAAACGATGCTCTTAAAGCATCCCAACTGGAACTGCTTATACAGCGCTTCCAAGGAGCAATCGACTGTTCAGGTTGCAAAAGGATGCGAGGTCACGAAACAGCTGTTACCAGACTCGAGAAACACCAGTTCACTGTGCGGCCAGATCGCAGGCCTAATTTATTAGACGTCGTCCTGTAAGGACGGAAGAAGAACCCAAATTAAAATCAGGTTTAGAAACAGAACGGGCAGCTTCCGATAAATGTATCTAGTCATGCTGCGCGCATGGTGAGCTGGTCAGAACAGGTAGTCGCACATGGTGAACCGCTTAGACAACATTCATTCGCTTTAATATTGTACCGCGAAGTTACAGGGTACAATATAAGACCCAAAAAAGGTCAGCCAGTTGATCCGCGTTAAAAAATTTAGTTCTAAAAGCATCACGTACACAGTATGTGATAAAGACACCTCAAATGCGCACAAAACGCCGGCACTGTGTTTGGCCGCTGAAACACTTATTTGCGAAAAATACGTTAAAACGGAGCATTGTAGTTGTTCAAAATATTTTACCGAAAAATAACAGCAACACTTGCGCTTCTGTTACGCCCATCTAATTCATAATTAACGCATGGGTTGCGAGTCATGTAGCGGCGACGTTACGTTCTCAGCAGTCATTTTAGAGCAGTGGTCGATGTAGTCCACAGATTCTGTCGTCCTTTCGTGTAACTCCCTATGCAGCGCGTCGTTCGCGTTAGACCACCGAAAATGCGCAAAACAGACTCCTAATCGCCTTCCCCACGTCTTTCACATCGACCACGATGGTCAATGCATCGAAGAAAGCCTGTGTTTCCTGAACCCAGTTGCCGAACTGAACTAATTCTTCGGGGAATTTGTAATCGCCAAACCTGGCGGCTAACAGGGGCAAAGTCCCAGGCATCCAGCACAATGCGACACCGATGGTCAGCAACGTCAAAACGGTGAAGGCAGTCCGGTTTTCCCTTTGGCGAGAGCGTTGTACATCGGATACGATGGCCGCCTCATCCGTTGCCCGATTGCTACCGCTACTAGCCGGATTGGTCGAGCGCATTCGCTGCCGATCATCCAAATTCAAGCCGGTTAACTTTATTCCGTCTCCGTTTCACCGTTTTTCAAAGCAAAAAAGGATAAGAAATGATAACGAAAACAACCGGCAAGTCGATAGTCACCGGTTCTAGAATTTGCCAGTACAGTAGCTGTGCCGCGTCGTTAGACTGACACCCGCACACTTCGCCGGGTAGACGATACCACCAGGAATCGACTATTAAAGCAGGAAGGCACACAACATGCACCGCGATCCACATGACAACGCACGTAACAATGGCTACGCGCCTGCAGTGATGTTGGTAGTACGAGTGAGGAAAGGTCACCGCCCAGATGCGGTTGCTGGTGATCAAGAATTCCGACCAAATAACGCACGTTGACGGATTGTTGATAGCATAGAGGCACACATCACATAACATATTTCCCGGCCACCAATTTGGCTTCATCCACAGAATCGTGTCGTAGAATGCCGATAACAGCAGATAACCCAGGTTGGCAATAAGGAGATTCATTAGATAAATGTTGAACTGCGTGTGCAGATTCCGTCTGGCAAGAAGCAACGACAAAATTCCCGCATTGAGAATAGTGGTGGTTGTACTGGTGAAGACCTTGAAACCAGCAAAAAAGTTCCACCGTATGTTGGTAAAATTGCCGTCGAATCCAAGTGCCGTAACGTTCGTAGCGTTGTCAATGTCAGTCATTTTTACCAGGATTTTAGTAAGAATATCGAAGTAGGCGAAAAAAGGCTGCTTCCTTCGAAGACAGTCACAGTTTATGTTGATCGAGACGCTGCAGACATACAGTGTACTGTGTAGTCATAGCTCATAATTGTTGAGGCAGTGCATTTTTGTGTCGCTTAAAAGAGACAACAATCGACCTATAAATGTTGTCACTAATGGCATCGAATTTGCTGCCGCAGGAAGTGACGGGAAATTTACCAGAATTATCGGATTGGCGTACGGTTCCGCTCTTGATTTTGCATCATTCCAGATTTTCTTCCGCAGTATTCTCCGTAATTTTTGAAGCAGCCTTCTGTTAAGATTTAATCGAATGCGTTCGACTGCCGCTACTAATAAAGCCAGGTGTTTGTTCCTTAAAGCATGCTAACCCGGTAACTGGGACAGTCTCTTGAAGTTGTCTGACTGAGATCCTGGTGAAATCGCTTCCGCTTCGGTCCATTCTTGTGAAATTTGACAAATATTTGCTTCGATAACGCTTAATAAGCCCCAGTTGTTAATAACCTGAAATATTTTATCAGTAACAAAATACTAATTTAGGGTGATAAATAATCGGGTCTTGTGAACCGCTGTCGCATTTCATCTCTCCGAATAATTTACCGCTTGTGGCTTTGGATGCTACGGGCCAACAGGCAAGCATTTCACTCAACCAAAATCTTAAAAGGCTTGAATGTCTTCCGCTGGATTTGAAATGCCAGCAGTTTCACTGATAATGGAATACTGTCCGAAAAAATCGGAATATCGGAATATTTTATGAATGGTGAATTTTGGCGTATCTCATTTCACCAAAGCAGTGGAAGCATTTCCTTTTGTCTTAATTTACGAGACTATCGCACGCTGCGCCACTTAAAAGCTGAAAAATTCTACAATGTCGACCGATCTTTCCAATTATGCGCTTGCATAATTTGGACGAATTTGAAATCAAATTTCCAAGCTTATGAGTGCAAGTAGTTAGATGGTGACTTCCTGTACATTCTACACGTAAACAATGTGCAGATTCTAAACGGTTTGTACTCGATTTATGAGACAGTAAAACCAAGACGTTTATTGATACACCTTTGATTTTTCTATACATCTGCATGCAGTCTGCACATCAGTAAAGGAAGGAAAACTGCGGTTTAAAAAGCCGCTATGGAGAGGTATAAGTATCATAAAAGCCAAAACGGCAAAGAATGTATTCGGTATAATAGGGCTAAAAATTAGAATTAAGGAACGTGCTGTACTTCAACAAAGCTTGTTAATGGTGATTTCCGTCTGGTTCCATGTAATGTCACTTGGATTCCATTGGTTCTTGGAGCAATCTACCGGTACCAGCCACTGCTCTTGTCCATCTGTAATATTCCCAAACGCTTTACCTTTCAGTCCACCCCAAAACCATTTGCTGTCGCAGTCACAATGCAGTTTCTTCAGCTGTGCATTTTGTTCTGTGGTAAAGCTCTTCTCAAAGCCCCACCCAAACTCTAAGCCCAGTACTAATAAATTTGGCAAATCAAAAAACGTCCCCGCCTCCAAGGATGCAATGGTTGACTTGGCAAAATAAATCACTTTCAGCTCCTTAAACGGACTGAAATCTGTCTTTTTTATCTGCAGAGCTGGACAATCCTGGAGACTGAATCGTTCCATGTTCGTGAATTCTAGCGATGGGAGTTTCGTGGTGACGGTAGACGATTGGCAACCGAATAGGCCGAATATAATAATCTTCTCGGCGATTGGCTGGAAGACTTCGGGACGGTAGCTGTCCCCATCGGCTAAATGTAGACGGACCCGGAGGTCCGAGTGGGTGTCCAACTTGGTCTCGGCTTTAGTGATGATAGGTGTGGCCTCTTCATGCGTTGTATTGGCGTAGCAGTCGAAATCCTTCTCTAAGCGATGGTCGTCGTTGGTGGAAAAATAAAAGAGACAGTTCTCCTTTAAAGCGTACGTGTCACGCCTGAAAACACTTTTACACTGAGCTGCAAAATTAAAAATAACTGTATCAGCACGGTATGCTTTTGAGAAATTTAAATGTCGATCGTACCTTCAATGAATAATTTTGACAACAGAAACAGCGCCAACGACACAAATAATTGCAAACTTTGCTTCATTTCTTGATCTTCTCAGATAATATTATTATTCAATGGTTTTCAGTCTTTACAGCAATACAGCCTAAACTTTTAAGAAACACGTAAGCTGATGTCGAATAACAACAAGTTTTGTGAATGTGCAATGCGGTAAGCCTTTGTGGTTTGCTTTAACATGACATGCACGATGGAAGTTCTTGTGGTTTTTGCGGTTACGGTTAATCTTTGCTCCGATGATAGTGATCTGTTTCCACGGAATGATAGCAGCAAACGGCGTTTACTCGTTACTAGACCGGGGCGGATGCTTTACTGGAAACGTTACTCATATCACTCGTATTTACTGTGGATGTTATTGCGGGTATTCTATTAGCGTTAAGTGTATTGTACCAGGCGGGAGGTGTCGTTATCGTATTAGGCATAAACGATTTCATGCAAAAATTATTGAACAGCTTTACATTGCCATGATATTGACTATTGATTCACTGCAATATTATCACGTGATGCACAGAATTATCCTTATTACAGTAACTGATAATGCCAGCTCCTCAAAGCATACAATCTATTACAGGCCTGCTTGTTTGATATTACTAGCCTTTAGCCATTCCTTCAGTTCCTTTTTTTAACAAGAGATACAGCTATCACTAAGCATAATGAAAATTCTCATGTGATCAGCAGCTCCTCCACAGTTTTCCTGCCAACCTTTCTACCAGCGTTACATTGTAAAGCTCCTTTACGCTTTGGAAAATATTGTGACGCCGCCTACGCCGTCATAATTATGTAATGGGCGTATAATCTTGAGACGCTAACGGAAAAACAGTAAATTAAGGAATGATACAAAACAGCCTTAACACATGGGATGGCGCACATGCAGTATTTATACAGTAAAGGGATGCTGACAGAGTTACGAAACACGTCACTGGCACAGCACTATTTTGAATCTTGAATTATGAACTCATTTAATAATGGAAGCGACGTCGCTCCGTTTTCTAACCTGTGCGGGTAGCTAGAGTGAACAACTGGGCAAAGGACAAATTTTCAGTTGAGCTTGATGGTATAGCAGTAGTGCTGTTGTTAATCAGAACGCTTCACACGCCCGTTAACAAGTATTCGTTCTGTTCTGATTTTGAACAATGGCTTGCACCGTAATTGTGATGAGTATCTGTACTGTATCGATTTACTCTTAACGGAAAGGTATCGCCGTTTTTTAATCTGCTGGGAGCTTTCTATAAATCTTCATTCTAAAAAAGACGTTCTTTTTCGTCTAATTCTTTTAGACATGCTGGCAGTCAGTCGCATCGGGGCATCCTTTTACCTGATTCCATAAAGCTGAACGCTAGTTCGTTCTACCATTTTGTTTAGCGTTTTTAGCGTCATTTGGTTTTATATACAGATTCTTCATCTGCCGGGCATTATTATAATATTAAAGGCAGCTCCACTAAACCCTGTATATTTCCTGTGCATAAACTGGGTTGCACTACAGTACTTTTAAAATGAACACTTCTGGTTATTCTTCTGGACTACAACCTGGCAACTTCTCCAGCCGCACAATTTCTTCACCTAATATTCCTTTCTTTATAACTGCATCTGTTTTGTATCTTATACATTTGGTTTCAAACCTGTTCCTCATCGGCGCAATGATTAAGCATTTTCACCATCTTACCGGCTCGCGTATCTTAATCTTCCATCAAGTTATAATGGAATCGCTGATAACTTTACTCTTCTGGCCGGTTAACTATATTCTGCTTCCTCTAACCCATCCATCATTTATAACGATTATCGATGAATTTTGTCGATATTTTTATTTCGGGTATTCCATCACATTAACCGCTACCTGGTGCGGGTTTGCCATTATTGCCATGAACCGATTCATCGCCGTTATACGACCGTTTAAGTACAAGCACTGGATAACAGCACCGGTGATCGCTGCCCAGTTGCTCATTCCGTGGATTATCGGACTGGCGACAACAGCGCGATTGCATATCATTGAAGGCGGTTTCTTTTTCTTACCAACGAGCAAAGTCTGCACGATCCAACCGGGATATGATTTCCTGATCAGTTCAATCTTTGGAGTGTACTTGCCTTTAGCATTGACATGTCTGGTGTATGTTAGACTGTTTCTGGGGATTTTGATGCAGAGTCATGCGCGAAAGGTGTTGGTGCAGGCGTTAACGCAGGTGTCGCAAAGTGAACGGTCCGGTCAGATTCCACAGGGTGCGGAAAGCCGCAAACGGAATGAGCGACGCATTAGACAAGCGAAAGGGTTATTCCTTGTATCGGTTATCCATTTATTCGGCTTCGCCGTTAGCCCGATTTTTCTTGCAACAGTTCCCGACGCACCCATCCGCTATCCGTTGGTCAGACAGTGGATAACGCTGCTGTTCTATGTAGCCTATTTATCAACACCGGTAAGGCTTCTACAGTAATATCGCTCATTGCATGTCATATTATAATATTACAGTAGTTTTTGATTTCTCTGAAATTTAAACAATTTAATATATCTGTTTGTACAGGTTGTCGTTGCTGTGACCAACCAGGATGTCAGAGTTATAATGCACAAGTGCTTTCAAGGCATCGGTTGCATCTTCTGCTGCTAATAATACTCAAAGCATTGCCGATGAAATGATGCTGATTGTGAAACACGTGAATCTGGCTTGGCAATAATGCCGTAAATTAGGACACTTTTACAAAACTATCGATCGCTTTAACTTTTTTGCCAAAGCGAACAAAGCCTTAACCGTATCACTTGTTTTTGTTCCTTAAAAGCCTTAACCGATTTGCGATAGATTGAACAAGCCTTAACCGTATCACTTGTTCAATCTATCGCAAATCTATATATGTTCGTAAATCTATACCTGCTACATTTTTTTGCTGTTACTTTGATTTGATTTATAAAGAGCACTTACGGAGCAGAGTTGTCGTAACAGTTACCAGAGAGCATGAATACTGAGATAAACATAGAAAGCAGCATTAAATTGACCACGCCGAGTACAATCGACGTGGAAAAAAATACAAGCGTGCATGAACGGCCAACAAGTCGCTACGCATTAAGACCTGGCAATGTTAAGATTTATTAGTTTTCTTTAAAAATATTATCACGTATGACGGTATGATCATGATCAGGCACCAAACACCGCGCAAGTATATATGCAGTGAATGCGATTCGTGTACCGCCAGTACCGGTGCTCGGTAACAGTTTCAAACTCTGTGAACGTTTAATGATAGGGCGTGCCATCCTTAATTGATCAACGTTGCTGATTTTCTATCACCGCAGGTGCTTTGCGTCGTCAACTAAGACAACGGGTGCGCTATTGTTCTTGTCAATACCGTAGCAGTAATCACGCCAGCGTTTTAGATAGATTTCACACACCGTTAACCCTTGTTCCGTCTGCGACGGTGTTCCGCCTTGAGATCGATAATATTTGTAGTACAAGTTGCGTCAGTTACAGTTACGTTCTAAAAGTACTCTCCTTTTAATTTACACGCTCTGCTAGCAGTTAATCAAAGCGGACATTCTTCTATCGGATGCTGAAATTTATTCCGCTAAAAACCACCGATGGTCTCTATACAGCGCCATTTTGTTTCTGCATAAGTTCTACGTCCGAGAATAGGTTAGCAGTACAGACTGTAGGAAATTATAATTTACATATATGTGCATATCTCGTAAAGTGTGTTGAGTAGTAGTATTGTAGTATGCCGCTTGAGTTAGAGTTGGTAGAAATGAACTCTTCTTATAATTCTTCTTCTGTGATACAATCTGGCAACTTTTCTAGCCGCACAGTTTCCTCACCAAATGTTCCTTTTTTCATAGCTGCATCAGTTTCATACCTGCTACATTTTTTTCCAATGTATTTCTCATCGGCGCAATGGTTAAGCATTTTCATGCAGCATCTTACCGGTTCACGCATCTTGATCTTTCATCAAGTCATAATGGAATCTTTGATAACCTTAATTTTCTGGCCGATTAACTACATCTTTCTTCCCTTAACCCATCCAACATACATAATGGCTACCAATGAATTTTGTCGCTATTTTTAATTCGGATATTCTGCTTTATTAACCGGCACCTGGTGTGGATTTGCCATTATCGCGGTGAACCGCTTCATCGGAGTTACGCGACCGTTTAGCTACAAACACTGGATAACATCACCGGTGATTTTTACTCAGCTGCTTATTCCGTGGACCATCGGGCTGGCGACCACACTGCGCTTGCACACTGTCGAAGGAGGTTTCTTTTTTCAGCCACGAGTAAAGTCTGCACGATTCAACCAGGATATGATTTTCTGATTAGTTCGATATTTGGAATGTACCTGCCCCTGTCAGCAACTTGTTTGATGTACACCATACTGTTTATGTGTGTCTTGATCCATAAGTCGTTCACGAAAGGTGCAGGTCGTGTCGCAGGGTTCGCAGAATGAGCGGTCCGGTTAAACAATGCAGGGCGTAGAAAGCCGAAAACGAAATGAGCGACGTATAACACAGGCTAAGGGATTGTTTTTGGTATCGGTCATCCATCTGCTGGGTTTTGCGGCGAGTCCCATCTTTCTCGCAGTGGTTCCGAATGCGCCGGCTCGATATCCGTTGGCTAGGGTAGACAGTGGGTAACGCTGCTGTTCTACGTAGCGTACATGTCAACACCGGTAAGCTTTTCGATACCAATCACAGCGCGGGATTAATGCAACAGGATCTGGGATGTTCCTGCTTTATAGTTGGCAAGCTCTAAATAATCCTTTTTGTTGCCTATGTTTAAAATCATACCGTGATGTGGGCGTCGTTCGCTAGCTATGGTCAACATTGAAAACTGTTCACAGATCGAACTTATAATTGCATCTCGTGCTTTCAAATTTCGCTAAAACTTGACTGCTTATTTTTTTCAGATTATCGTTGCTGTGACTAATCAGGATGCAAGAATAACTGTCCACTGGTGTTTCCATAAGATTTTCGGCGCCTCTGGCTGATGGTACTAGTCGACTGCTGAAAAACGCGCCAGGTTTGTGGAGAAACAGACAAGTACGAATGAACGAACAGCTTTGAGTATTTAACTGGCCAGAATTATGTGTGACCGGCCAGCCAAGGAGACGGCTAAAAAAATTTAAGTCCCTTGGGACGTCATTTTCGCTGACTTTCTTGATTAATTTATCAGTAGGTAACTCAGGCATGTTGCGTCATGATGTTATAATATCCAGCAGTCAATCTCAGGTAAAATAAATATGTTATTCATTATTTTGTTTTGCATTCCTCGCACGTGCGGGACTTCCGTTTGCCAATCTTGCGCGAAACTTGATAACACATACTCACATTATAAGTTTTCCATGCGCAGCGAAATGGACAATAAATGTCCGTAAGTTTTATGCCAAATACCTACGTATGTGATACTATACCAGATTTGGTTATTTTCTGTCAGATGAGTTTGAAGCCCAAGCGAACTGCGCTGGATTGTGCGAGTCAGTAAATATTTCAGGAACAAGAATTTGCGTAATGAAAATTCAAACTATTTGCGTAAGCTACAGATCCACATCAGTGGATCAAAAATCATTTGAACCGAATACAATGTGGATATGACGATGAAAAAATCTCTCGAAAATCCGACATTCAGATAGGTTAAAATGAAGAAATAAGCATCCGCTGGCAGCCAGCAGATAATAACGCTAATGGACGTTAGTGTTAACACGACAAATGGCTTGATTTTGGACCGCTGGGTGCTTACAGTTTCTTTTCGGGGGCGCTGCACAATGACCGGTTCTCTTTCGCCTCCGGGTTTACCTGGATCAGTAGCCGGTGTGGATGCCGTCTTAACGTTCCCGTCAGCCAATCCTGTTCGTCGTTGACGCCATCGCTTCACAATGATGTGCAGGTACGCCACCAGAATAAACGCCAATGGCGAAAACCGGTTTACGACGTATCCCACGCGATTCCAGTATGCAATAGCCGGTGATAATATCTGGTGGCAGTCCTTAATTTTGTAGTAAAATGGCGGATAAATGTGCAACATGTCAACAAGATATGCCGGCAAATTGACAATATGGACAGCCAGCAGAGCGCCAAGACAGATGCGCACGGCCAGTTGCTTCGTATGACGTTCACGGTAAGAGACAGGAAAGGTCACGGCCCATAGACGATTGAACGAGATGAGGACGTGAAACATAACTGGCACCATACTCATGACCTTGTCGTAGTTGTACAAAACGCATAGGGAGAAGCCGCTAGCTGGCCACAGACCGTATAGTTCATCCAGGATCCCGATGGGACGCATTATCAGCAGGTAGACAATGTTGGTGATGAAGAGCGCTAAGAGGTAGATGCTGAAGGGATTAATATACGTGGGAATGAAATAATGCACAGCCAGGACGATGGCGTTGAGGAGTAAAGACGATATGCAGATGAGCAGTTTGACAACTAACATGGCAGTCCAGCCAACAGTGCGCCGTGTCATCGGCCCGTGGGTGGTATTCCAGGGAGGGACGCCGGCGGTCAAATTCAGCAGAGTAGTGTTTAAATCTGACATTATTACGCGGTTTACCTTGTAAGTATGGGCTGTAGATGGCTGCAGTACAGCAGATTCGACCAGACTGAAGTCCCTTCCGGGTTGTCTGCTTTTGTGCCGTAATAATAATAACAATAATATTGAATGTCGATATTTGGCAAATCGAACATTTTAAAAGCTTGTAGCATTATTGGCAATAATCACTAGGAAAGCCTGTGGTCATGCCAGAGAATTTTAACATGGATGCAATGTTTTGACGGTTGCATCGAGAGTTAATTAAATGCAGATATTAAGCATTCCGCTGCCGGAAGTCAACAAAAAGGACTAATTTCCGTTATTGCAAATATGTAATACCGAAACAGACTTCGCTGACGGTGGACTGGGGACATAAATCCGACTGAAGACGTGATCACTAATTACCGGTGTTATTCATGCCTGCCCACCGGCGAGAAAAGTCATGGGTTTGGTTTTAATTATCAACAGCAGGGATTCATGAATATGCGGTATGAATAAATGATTTACCGAACTAAGAAAAGGTTGCCTTGTCCTGTAAACAACGATGAAACATACTCGAATTACTATTGACAGCCGATGTAGATTGGACAGGAGCAGAAGAACGCAACATAGGGCGAGCTCACCAAGAAAACTTTGCAAATTTAAGACAGTTGTCTGTCGGTTCACAGTCTAACAAAGGTATGGAGAAGAGGATCAGGGCATCCCTCTTTCTTTTTGAGAATGTTCTAAAAGATTGTACGCTTAAAAATTCAAAACTCGAAGCTAACGTTAGAATATTCGGACCTGACTTGAAATTTATTATGTGCACGAGTAAACCACTGGAGTCATTTTGTATTAAAGACACGAACATTTAGAGTACAATACTGGAATTCAAATTTTTTTAACATATGAAAGTCGGGTGATGGACGTTCTTCCAGAAAGCGAATTACACATACCGTGTAGTAGTATATTATATCTCAAAAACCGAACGAAGAGCAATAAAAGCAGTATTAAAGTACTCGCTTTTGATAATCAAAAGAAGCTTGGTAAAAATAACAATATTATTTTTTGTTGTTGGACGATTTACAACGTTGGCAAAAGGCTGGGAAAGATAATTTTTGTCTGTTTAAAACTGATAAAAACAACCGCTGATGCCGGGAACCATTCTTTCAACCAGGAACTTCTTATGTGTAGTTGCTGTTTTAGCACGTAGTTGTCTCATCACGCTGTCCAAATGGCGACAAATGCAAACGGAGATGGGCAATCCGCAGATCTGCTCAAGGCACAAATGTCGAACCGGCTGTGTTGTGTGTATGCAGCTGTCAGAACAAGTACTCAAACAGTTTCGACTTCCACCCAGGTGTTTTGCTGACCGATGCAGCTTCATGCCGCTGTTATGTTCAGTAGCACAATTTTAGTAGCGCTAATCTTGCTGTTCTGGTATGAATGGATTCCCTGAATGAATCCCGGAAGGACGTTTAAGTACCCTACAAGCACTACAATCGCACCGCTTTCCTGCTTTTTGATTAGCTTAAACATGACCAGTACAGTTATGCTCGAGATTATTGTTTCAAGAAAGCTGGTTTCTGCTTTCGGTGTACAACTTTGATTTCGTCGGAATGAAGTATTTTTTACAGTTCAAACCGTGACCGTAACAGTGACCAAACCGTGGCGATAATTCCGACATTTTTTTGTTTTCTTCGGAAAAGGGTTTTTTTCGGAACAATACAATAAAACGCCCTCGTTTAGTGTTTCCCAGCATAAAATTTTGCCGATGTGGATGTGTCCAGTTTCATAACAAGCACCCTGATCAACGTTGAAGTCGCTTATTGAAGAGAACTGCTAATGTTATGGCAAACAATAGTGTGTCTGTAATAGAGCTTTCCAATGCAACCAACGGGACGGATTCTGCTGGGATTTACGGATGGTTTGAAGCGTACACTGCCGGCACAAGCAGTTTGGGATTTGCCCTCAATACCGTAGCACTAATTGCATTGACGTTCTCAAAAGATTTCACATCGTTCGCTCTGGTGCTTTTCGCTTTGACAGCGTTTAACACCTTATACAGCCTAATCAGTTTTGCATCTAGCTACTGTTACTGGAACAGCAATCTCTGTTTACATAAACTTCCGTGTGCCATCCAGCTATACGCGATCTGGACTCTGGAAGGAATCTCTTTTAATACACACGCTCTGCTAACGATTAATCGCATCTGGGCAATGTCCATCCGATATCGTATCGCCAGAGTTATTCGGTGAAAACCTCGATAATTCTTTTATGCGCCATCGTGATTTATGTGCACATTATTTGTCTGCCGGGTATTATTGTAAATTTCAGTCTCCATCACGACAGTTGCTACATCGACGCTGCTGTTTTATCGGTATGGCTCCGTACCGCCTTGATTGTGTTGTTCGATTTGCCGGTGATTTTCATGGCAGTCACGCTACCTCCAATACTGATTAAGTACGTGCGACAACCGATTCATAACCGGCACAAGAAAGGCATTGTAGTACTGTCCCTATTGATTGCATCGGTGGTGATCTGTTGGGCGCCCTACAACTTCCTCGACACTTTACAAATGCTTAGTGCCGTGAAATTTAATCCCGATGGAGAACTCGGACGCGTTCAAGAAGTGTTTGCCATGCTGTATCTCATACAAATTACCATATTAGATCCGGTTATTATTGTGGCGACAATGTCGGACATTAAAGGAATACTTTTTAAGTGTTCTGCAAACAATCGTGCAAAGGTCCGCCCACTTAATAGTGTGACAATTTCTGTAAAATGATGCCGCCTCTTTTATGTAACTTTATTTTGACACTCGTATGTTTGTCTTGTTCTTCGCTGTCGACGGGATTGCCACTTCTCGATAAACATTTGAATTGCAAAAAAACTTGTTGCGACAATCCAACTGCAAAACAAACAAATACGTCACCGAAAAATACAAAAATAAATCGATATCACAGAGGCAATTTGCATTCACACTATTTTTTCCACCCCGATTTCGTGACATTCAAGAACAATGATAAGATCGAATGAACTGTGAACAACCTATTTTCTTGGTAAGAGCGTTAACGTTTTGCCAGCTTACTCTTCCGCGTTACGCGATACTAGTCCGGAAACACACACTACGGCTACGAGTATTTGCACTTCGTGACATACATGTAGTACGATATTGCAGTAATACAATTCAAGGGAAGCTGCGCAAACTGCGGAAGAGCTGTTCACGTTCGAGTGCTATCATACTGATACTGAGCCGATAAAGCGTTCTACAAACTTACCTTAGAATTACTACACGGCAGCTGAGTGTGGCTTTAGTTTGTAACTTTGTAAAACTGTTTTCGGCTATTCGATTTAGAAAAAAACTTAATCCGATCTGGGTTAACGAAAAGAATAAAAAACGACTTAATTTGCCGCGATGACCAATAACACTTCTGGGACGTTGGTAATCCAGCCTTCCGCCGATACATGGATGGATGATTTCTACGCATCTAACTGTGTCATTGGTCTAGCATTTAATTTGCTATTACTCGTGTTGTTTTCGCTGCAAAAAGACCGCAGGACACCGTTTTCCATCGTGCTCATGGCTTTAGCTGCTGTTAACGCGATATACTGTCTAATGGCATTTGCGATTGTCTGCTCGGATTGGATGTCACATCGTCTCCCATGTCCAGTGCAAATGTATACGTTTTGGACCATTGAAGGAATCGCGATTAACCTTCATGCTTTACTGACGGCCAATAGAATCACTGCGGTGTATTTCCCTGTAATATACCGGCAAAGGTACTCCAGTAGAGCATCCATCGCGCTATTTCTGATCATTGTCGCGTATGTTAATGTATTCTGCGTCCCCGGGATTGTGATGAACGCGTACCAATCTCCGCTAGACTGCGATGCTGAAGTGGGCGTGTCTACGTGGGCGAAGACGATTATGCTCGTAATCTTCGATCTGCCGATGATCCTAATGGCGGTAGCACTGCCGTTTATTGTAGGAAAATATCTGTTGCTCCGCAAGCATGGCAGGCATATTAAAGGTATTGCCGTTTTAAGTACATTAGTCGTGTCATTGCTGGTGTGTTGGGCTCCGCACAATTTGCTGGATACAGTGTCCATGTTTACGGATTTGGACTCGGCAATATCGGTTGGCATCCGCGATATCCGGAAGCTCTTTGCGGTGCTCTATATTTTGCAGGTTGTGCTAGACCCGGTGATTATTACCGCTACCATGTTTGATTTTCGAAAGATCACGGCACAATGTTGCATTAATAGTGGGAAGGTTAAACCGGCCGTTTATAACGAAAGAAAATCTGGTGCGTCGCATAGTCAAGTGTATTAAACCGCTAATACATTTCTGATGGAAATAAATTTTTTTGTTGAGATGCGTTGCTTGTTCAGTCATTCGTTGTACTGCATAATTAAATAGGTATTGTGTTAAAGCGTCACTGTTTGATTCTGCTGGTAAGAAGGTATAAAACAAGGCTTATCGGCTTTTATTGGCCTTTATTGACAGTACAGTTGCACATTAAGGGAAGAATTACTATTATCTTGTATCTCAACTTTTTTCTATGTTCTCAGATTCTCAAAGACCACTAATACCTTACGTACAAATATCGATACATGATTTGCTGAATATACCCATTACTGCATGAAAGTTGTGTTTGCATGGTATCCGTAGGCACTTCATGCGTAATTAATATTGATCAATTTAATATACAATCTGAATCTGAATTAATGAAAATTATGACTATATCGTTTCCGTCAGCATATCCACTACGTTATGGTCAAATACTACCTCGACATGAACACTATACTACCTCGTTTACAAAGATCTCGTCTTTGTTTGATTACTGTCTGAAGCCTAGAGGGGGCTAACGCCTCGTTGCAAGGACATTAAACTCCATTATTACTTGTTTTGGTATCATCTCAAGCTACACATGGTGACGTGGTTTGTTAGGATGGCGAGACGAATGTATCTGAACTACAGGGAAATGGCCCGGTACATGGTGTCAAAAATGGGGTACATACACTAAAACTTTTAGGATACCTGGTTTCCGTGGCCTGGAGCAAACGAGTCTTTAGTCTGCGAAGCTCTCTATAGTAGCACAATCACTAATAAAAGTCCGAAGGCTATGGATGTTAATGTGGTTCGGGTTTCGAAGGAAATCAGCCGCACAAAATCCAGACGTTGTAGTCGTTAACCGGCAGTCTGGTTTATCTGATAGCACGAAATATGGAGTATATTGCAGTTATACTCTAAAAGGAACCAAGATCCGCAGGAAGCCGGTAGCCGGCAGGAAGCCGGTAGCCGGCAGGAAGCCGCTAGCCGGCAGGAAGCCGAAATGTAGTTTGTTGTCTCCGTTAACCCTTCGCACACATGTACTTAAACTAGCAAAATTCTATTGTCATTCATTATTACGAAAGGGGTTGTTCAGGCAAGCAAGGAAAGCAAAATTCCCGAACTGTTTTCTTAATGGATCACTATATACGTAAATCGGAATAACAACGCGTCGGAATTGAAGCAGGCCGTCCGTCCTATAAAAATAACTGCTTAGTTATAATCGTAATGTCGAGGTAAAGATAAATTATTGAATTTGGTTTTAATGGAAAATTTTCATTGTGGTACATAATAACCACTAACCAGCGTTGGCGGATACTGATCGAAATATAGGGGGAATTCAAGTGCTGAAGCAAGCACTCCCTGTACTTGCTGCCGTCACCCGGCTGGAGTTTTACGTTGTGGCTAAACATGGTGCTTATGTACCGCGCCTGATTTAACCGTATGTATTGCCGTAACGTCACACTCAGGCGGGTGACGGCATCAAGTACAGGGAGTGATGGCCTCAGCAGTTAATATCCTCCTATAATTCAACTTGAATCATGATAAAACCTCTATATGCAGCTTTGGTAAGAATACCAAACGTTGTAAACGGCATCGGTAATTATAGGTTCTCCTTATGTCGGATCCAATGGCAGACACTATCCAATGGCTTTTCACTTTAATAAGTATCACCTACAAGTGATACAACTTCCAGTACACACTGCGTACTAAAGCAAAATGCATAACGAAAACACTTCACCGACGTCTATATTTTGTCTGTGTAGCCAAACTACAGTATATAACGCTATCTGAGTTAGGAGTCATAACTCCCCATTTTTAGCGATTGTTGATGCTCGTGCAATTGTTCGAAAACAAAATTTCCATAAAATATGAAAAAGATTATCCGCACCGCTGCCAGATCTCGGTGAACCACATAGAACGTTCCATCATAACGATACAGAAACAACTTCTTTATAATTAAGGGATTTGGCCCGTTACATAGCACCAAATTTGTATACATCCACGGCAACTTTCGCTGTCGCGCACTCCCAAACACTTTTTTGCATTGCTTTATGATATTTTGTAGCCAAAGGATTTGTATACATAGGCGAAAAAAACAGTTTGTGCGCGCCACATCCGGTTCGGGAGATATTAGTGAAATAAAATTCCAAAAGTTTAAACGCGCGGAGGTGTACCAAAAGTCTCATTATTAACCGATGCTCTTCGAATTTTGCACGAAAACCCACATTACTATGAAGATCGTTTTGGTACCGAACCAGCTTTCTACCATTATTTTCAAATTTTAAATTATTTTTTAAAATTTTTGAAATTCATTTTAAAATTTGAAAAAAATGGTAGAAAGCTGGTTCGGTACCAAAACGATCTTCACAGTAATGTGTGTTTTCGTGCAAAATTTGAAGAGCATCGGTTCATAATGAGACTTTTGGTACACCTCCGCGCGTTTAAACTTTTGGAATTTTATTTCACTAATATCTCCCGAACCGGATGTGGCGCGCACAAACGGTTTTTTTGCCTATGTATACGAATCCTTTGGCTACAAGATATCATAAAGCAATGCAAAAAAGTGTTTGGGAGTGCGCGACAGCGAAAGTTGCCGTGGATGTATACAAATTTGGTGCTATGTATCGGGCCAAATCCCTTAATGCGCATGCAGATAAAAATTGTAGCTTTATCAAATGATTAAAAATTAGTCACAGTACTGTAGAAGTCAGATCGGTGCCTGGTTCGACCGCTGTCTTTCCAAACGTGGCGCTGCCATGCTGTACCAAACCCCGAGCAATGTGAATTATGTATTTCATACATCACGCTCTGCGGTTCACGGTTTAATTGCGGACGATTATACCGAGTCTTTCACCATTTGCTGGACCTGTACTCGGAAGCATCGGCTGACCCCGCGGTATCCGACAGCCTTTTGCGGTGCGATACATTAAGCGATTATCCTGGGTTCTGTCGTGTATAAGCGTTCACACCGATGAAGGTTCCATGAACAATCTTTACTCTTCCACGCCTGTAATGCTCAATCGGTAGGCAACTCTCATCTCAATCTGTAACAGATCCTTATGGTGGAAATAGGTTGAACGAACCAGGAACACGGAACTCAGGAATCCCTAAGCAGGAACACACTAACCACAACTTCCGGTCGTAAGTCCTGTGAGGATCGGCAAGAGCTAGGACGATTGTGTCGCGAGCAAACCTGTATACTAAGCGATAATCCGGGAACGACTATGCACTTCCGTAGGAACAAGTATTGCTGCCTCTTTAATCCAATACACACCACAGTTCACAACGCAAGGAAATCGTAATTAGAAAAACTGTCTCAGAAGTCAAGTTAGCGACTGCCAAGCGACTGCTACCGATATTAATGACAACCAGAACTTATATAGACTTCGTGTTATGACATCATATGCACCGCTAATAAAAGAGAACAGCAAATCACAGTAGAGATTGACTAGATTATCCGTTATGTTGCAGGTGGAAGGCGGACAGTCAGCATCCGTACGTACATCCCGGCGTGTGATCCTACTCCCACACGTCAGTTCGGTGATTATCTATCATAGGCTAAAATAGTGTGTAGTGATACACATTTCGTGTAGTGATAAACGTGTAGTGTGTAGTTTTAGTTGTCCAAGTGTGTAAGATTAAAAAAGTTCGAAACCGTTAAAAAAATTAGAGGGGGGTCTCTTGAAAATAAAATAATCATAATTTTATTTTTTGTAGAATTTCTAGCAATTCTCACAAGAAAAACGTGCGTCGGCTTCGCGCTGCGCGCGAAACCAGCCTCATCTCTTAATTCTACTTCGATCTTAGCATCGTATTTCGACCTTAAACTTTCGTTAGCTCAAATAATTTGGTGATAAACGCACTAACTTGCTATTTTTACTCAAAACTTCCGCAATTTCCGCAGTAAAAATTGTCTCCGGTTTCGCGCTTCGCGCGGAAGTGGACATTCACCTTAATTTTTAACACTGAACTCGTATCATGCGTGCGCTGGTTTTGCCTTCTCTTAAAAAAGAATAAAAAGATTTTTACTGGTTTTGGTAAAATTTATTGCAGTCACTCCCCCCAGGGGCACCCCCCAGGGGCGCCCAGGGGGAGTGTGTAGTGATAGAATCTGGATATTTTAGCCTCTGTTATCTATCGCCACCGTAATCGATTTTCGAAAGGTGCTCCATAGGTACCGCTAGTCGGCAGAATCTAAACCTGTGTTTTCCTAGTTTACTTACATTCGCAGGCATACGCTAATGGGAAAACGCAGTCCTCTCATCGAGCAACAGCAGTTTGTTACCTGTTTAACGGTTGTTATTTAGAAATTCTCTGACTGTACATATCAGCTGTGCTGCAATGGAACACATTAATAGCACAACAAACTATACAGCTCCTGAGTTTGACGGCAATTTCACCAACGTGCACTGGACCTTTCTCGCTGGTTTCAAAGTGTTCACCAGCGTAACGACCTTTCTCTTGAATGCCATAGTTTTAAGCGTTTTACTTGGCATACGGGAATTTCACACAAGCTTTAACGTGTACCTGATAAATCTTCTGATATGCAATATAATGCTCGTTCTGTTGAGCTCATTTTATCTCGTTGTCACCTGGATGAAGTCGAACTGGTGGCCCGGTTGGGTGCTGTGTTATCTGTACCTTTATGGCTTCAACGACATACCCACCGCTGGGATCTGTGCAGAATTTCTGATTACCTGCAACCGTGTCTGGGCCGTGACCTCTCCCCATTCTTATCTTCAATACCACTCCAAACGCTTCGCTATTATGACGTGCGTCGCGATGTGGATTTGTGTACATGCAATCTGCCTGCCGGGTATGATCTTCGACGCCTTGTGGTACCGTCGACCAGGCGAAATTCACGGATGCTGGTTCAATAGATTAGCACAAGCCGAATATTTTGAAATCGCGGAGATAGCGACGATTGATTTTCCCGTAATATTTATTATTATCACGTATCCGTTTTTGTTGTGGAAAACGGTGAGGAGAAAGGGTGTCCTGGCGACGGCGGCCGGGACGGGTAACGCGAATCTAACGCGTTCGACTAATCGTGGTGAAAACGCTGGTGAACTGGCACTTGCACCGGCAGCCATCGTTAGACCTCTTCGAGTTGTTGATACCATTGCACGATTTGAAATGTCGCCGACCCGCCGACGAGAAAACCGAAATGCCTTTACCGTCTTAACGCTGCTGACCATCAGTGTGCTCTTGTGCTGGGGACCGGGAACATGTGAAATGTTAATGGAGCTGTTCGGTGGATATGAGACAGCACCTGATGGATTTTTTAAGTTCGCCGCTTGGGTTCTAGAAACTCAAGCGTTTTGCGATGCAGCAATTATCATTATTGGTGTCAAAGATGTTCGAATCGCGATAAAGAATATTTTTCTTTCCAGATAATAAACCATATTGCGCAATGGAAATTTTTGCAGCAACAGTGAAAAGGTAACCACAAATGTACTTGGTAAACTGGTCGGTTCTCCAGCGTCCGGTATGCTGAATGTGGCTGTCGCTACAATCCACCAAGACGACCGTCATCGTGGTTTCATTGTGGATGCTGAGCTATCCGTAGTTCCTGTAGTCTGGCAATGCACGCCTAAGTTTATTAACAAGACGTACTGTACGTACTCTTTTCGGAGCACTTGAAAGTTACATGGCTTGCGTGTTCTCTCACTGGTTTTTTACCACGGAAATAGTCAAAAAGTATTCCAACCTATTTATGAAAAAGTTGTCCCCATTTTGTTGCGATGGAGTGTTTTATGTAGCACACTATGATGTAGCAGCCGTACCGATAACCTGCCTAATTTTTTTTTAAATTTCGTGTTGGAATATTGTAATAGCCACTACGTAAAATCAATAAAACGTGGTAATGAATTAAGAGGCGCAATTGTACAGCTTCATCATAGCAGTTTCTTGGTGATATGGATTCTTAACATAAAAAGTGGGGGGTGCATTGCGGCACATCTGATCTGGAGTCGAGGACCATTAATGCTGTGAGGAAACAAATAGTCATCAAGTCAAGGATTTTCTGGCTCGCATAATTTTGATCGTATTGAGAAAATCTGACAAAGGGGATAACGCCATAATTGACATTTTTTGACAAACGCGATTATGCCTGATTGCACTTCCCGTTTAGTCGTGGCAGTAATACTTGCAAGCAAAAGCTGTTTTTGTGGAAATACGCGGTGAATGTCCACAATTGTTCGCCATGTGATGTTTGTCAAAACAATCATACAATCAATCTTAACCCAAGCGCGTAATGACCACGATGACATGCAAAAATTTAAAGAAATTTAATGGAGCAAAACCAATTACAGCTGTAAGTACTGTATTACCGTTTCAAAAGATGCTTTCTAAATGATGCCTTAATGATTTAAAATCATGCCAGTTTCCGAAACAATTACATCTGAGATTTTGTATTTAAGCGGAGTCATGGACTGAACTCAAAACGTCCGAGAAGCGACATTGTCAGCGTTAGGACTTCTTTATAACGGTTCAATGGCACAGGTAGAAATTAACGTGGGTACCGATTAGGTTTACAGGCTGGCAAGTGTCTAATTACCGTAATTATCGAATTAGAGCCCCAGGGTTACAAATATATCGAACGCCTCATGGGGTGGGCTCCAATTACGGGCATGGGCTTGTATTTCGGAGGGGGCTGCAATTTTTCAAACTAACTTTTTTGGCGTTCGCTAACATGGGCTATATAGCATTTAATTAAGCCATGGGTATTCATGGTTGCGAAATTAAGTAAAAAAAAAAGTCAGATACCGGTATGCAAAATCGTCATTAGACCTTTATCGCACAATTCGTTCATCCTTGTTAGCAGGATCTCATTTCTGTAACTTTCACACTGCAAACAGCACTAGGTGCAAACGCCGGCACACTACTTTACGGTCAAAAGTTTTTCCTTGGTCCAAACTGTATGTGCTACTACGTAGGAGCCTGCTACCGTGGTCCGTGGCAACTTGCGACTTTACATACGATATCCAGATTTCACCAGTTTTCGTTTACTCCATGGCAGTCGCAGCAGAAAACGAGGTTTCGAATGGCTGATATAGACTATAGAGCAATAGTTTGCGGGTGAAACCGAAGTAGTTTAGAAGACATTAGAAATGTCGTTTGTGATACCGACTTGAAAATTTCAAAAAGCGGCATGAGCACCGACCATTGCTATTGCTGCACACTGTTTTCGCTAAGGTCGCCGGAATTCAGGGCCCGCTCCAGAGAGACACTTAACGGATACGGAGCGGATAATGCGGAATACAGGCAGAACACGAACGAATACCGGTAGAATACACGGGAATACTAGGAATACATAGCAAAAAACGATGGGTCGAGTTTTTGGAGTGGTACGAAACGGACCATAGGTAGATATCGTGAATTCATTCTCAGCTTATTCAGTTCTTGCAGGTCATAACTTTCATCAGTTAAGTGATAAGAACGTTAGTCCAGTGTCCGTATTATTTTCGGAATTGCAGACAACAACACAAAGTTTCTCGAAAAACAGACATAAAACGGTCATCTTTATGAATTTTACTTGCCATTCCAGCAAAACAAACAACGACATTTTTTACTGCACTGCCACATTCATATATTGTCCTGACAGAGAGTGACATTTCAAAAAACGCCAGCAGCGCGTCTCGGTTAACTGCGCAAACAGTCGTACGAGTACTAGACTATTCACTGCCTAAATTCGATCGGTGGGTTATCACAGCCACATGGGATTGTTCAGTTCAGTTTAAAAAAATCGTCAACATGCTATCCCAGGCTAAAATTGCCACGTTAATTATCAGCCAGGGTACGCGGAAGCTGCAGAAACGAGCAACGGAACAGAGCTGACAGACCGCGGTACCTCAGCCGTTTGCATAATACAACGTAATTCGGATTTAATAGCGGCGACATCTTCTTTATCGAATCCCATATCGCATCTACAAAAACGAAAAGCTGTAGCAAGACATCCTAAAACGCAAATGAAACTGCTTGAGTTCAGTACGAATATTCAAGTCGTGAGGTTGCATGAAAAAAGTGATCAACCCTCCACTAACTATTAAATCAAACACATTCATTTTTAAATTATAAATAAATGTCGTCATTATATTTGCTGTATAAGGTAATTACACAAATTTCCAACAGGCAGGATCACATATGGATGAGCGCCGACCGCAGGCACGATTAACCGAAGTATGTCGTTAGACTGACCGGGATACTGCAACAGAAATCCGTGATGGACTCCTGCAGCCGCTGATGTGCGCAAATGCTGCCGAATTAAAGGCCCTACGGGTGATGACACTACTAAATCTGAATGGGATGATCCATGGTGTTCACTGATCGACGTGTACGGTTGGTAGATGCATCTGGCGTAGTACCTGCAGTTCTTTTCTGCTTGGTGCGTCGCTTCTTGGAGATATTGAGATGGATTCACTCACAGTAATTAACGATGGCCTATAGCTTTGACTAGAATAATCATTTTCACGAAACATATTCGCATAAACTGAGACGGATGTAGGCGGAGCAGTTTTCTTCTAATCAACGTCGAAGGAAAACAATCTCCTTCTGTTTAGCGTTTTCAAGTACAGAGCTGAGCCCAAACGACAGGCGCTGGACGAAGTACGAATATTTTCTTTACAGAATGCAAAAGCGTTAACGTTATCGACCGAAGGGAAGCGAAGGTTCTCTATGTTCAAGAAAACGGTACTTTTGTCGGTCACGTCGGTCACGCCTTCATAATTTAAAATAATAAAATTCATAAGAGGGAATAATGTTGAAAACTGTATTTAATGAACACAAAAAATAACAAATGAAAATGGTAAATTTCAAAAAAGATAAACCTCCTTAAGTGCTTATTTAATTTTGTTTCCAGCCTCACTTCGGTCTTTCAGTGCTAGCCAACAGCGGTGCACTTTCCTAGTTAACTAAGGGTTGTAACTAAAGAGAGTGCAAAACCGTATGGTTCTGTGGTTAGCTGAAAAGGTCCACTAGGATATGCAACAGTGACAAGAAGGATGTGAAAAATTCTACAGGATGTACCGAAAGGCTAGAGAAGTTGAGATTCGATGTTCACCAGTGACCGATTTTTTAGTGTTATTTCATCATGGCTTAACTAACATTTGAAAATCGTAGGGCGTTCACCGACTTCAACATTAGAAGAATTAAAAAGGCATGCGCAGGCTACGCACTGTTGATTCGGTAATGTGCAATTCATAAGAAGCATGAGTAGCATGATAGACAAGGTTATTAAGGGCGCCTGAATGCGCTTCTGGTGCAAAGCATTATACAATTATGAGCTAAAATAAAAATGCGCAATTATGAATGCCGCGCTTCAGTTGCCACAAGTGCAACTTGTGTAAACAACATTTGACAACCGTAGTGTTGCCCTGTGCCCGTAAACCGTTATCTACTCATTTGTCTCCGCAAGCATGTTTGTAAAATCAATGCAAAGAACGTTTAACCTAAGCGCGTATGTAGTAATCTTGTTGGAAAACAAAGCGGAAAAGTAAGATTTGGATTTTCACTAAAGCGGAAATTATTAAGGGCGGAAATAACACAGCTGCAAAGCATGAGGCGCTCTGGCTTAAAATGCCACGGTGTAACGATCACGAATGGGGGTTTTCCAAAAACTGTAATCTGAGATTGTGTGATTGTATGAAACCGGAAACTCAAGTATGCTGAAAACGAATACAGTCAGCTTTATAATTGTTTTTAACCGATCCACTGACACTGCTGTAACGCAGTTTGGGTTCCGATCAAGCTCACCGCTTGCAAATAGAGCTTATGTTAGCTGCGGATTTCTCAGCCCAAGTAACGAACGACATTCTTCTGAAATCGCAACCATTACGCGTTTTAACGTAATAAACGTTACACGACATTTCATAACTCGACATTTCATAACGTAACGTTTCACAACGTACATTTCATGACCGTAACGTTTCATGACCGCAACGTTTCACAACTGCAACATTTCATGACCGCAACTTTTCACAACCGTAACATTTCATGACCACTGCATTCCATCAATAATTTTAGCCGTTTTACTGTATTCTCATTTTAACGTAGTAGTCAACGGTGACAAAAATTTTGCCATCATCCACCGTTAATTTCTAGCTACGCCTTGGCGGTGCGGTTATGCCACAAATTTGCCAAATTACTCAAACAATCTTGCAATTACAAATATTTTGTTTTAACTGGTAGTGTGAGTCATGATCTATATTCCTTCAATTAGAGTAAAAACAAAATCCTTAATTTTTTAATTCTTAAATTATCCCTTTGGCACATACGTTGCAGAGCTGTATCTGATGGCATCTTGCAGACTGCTTGTAACGGCAAATCCTTGTTGACGATTAGCGCCGACTGTTGTGGCTTTGATAAGCCAGATAAGGTTTCGCCCGCGCGTTTCTTCATATCCATTTTTGCCAAGTGAGCTGCAGTACTCCCGCTTTATCGGCTAGGGGTTATACATATAATACTGCCAAATTTTGAGAGGAGCATTTCTGTTCGTCACTGAATCGGTTATGGTTGAATCGTGCATTACGAAAAAACTAGATAATCGAAGGTACCACGAGAAACAATATAGGTACTTAACCCTCCAACGCTCACTACCCGAACGGGTGGGAGTTTCTTCGTGAAAACCGGGATTTCCCGATGAAAAAATTCAATTAAGAAAGGGAATTTTTTGTGTGCTTGTACTGACCATAGGTCACCGGCGGTGACATGGGTGTTTAGCAACACCATTGGGCGCAGACGGTCCTAGTCACGAAAACGTTTAACTCTATAATAATTCGGCGAACAACACCTGACCGAAACAAAACGTTTATCATATAGACCATAAAGAGGGCTTCAAAACAAGGGTATTGCAGTGGTCAGTAGACTGACCATTGGTCAGCAAAACTGGAAAATGTTTCTGCATGATGTAGTAATTGGTGGATAACTGGACACCACAAATGCAGCGATTATCAACAACTCAGTTCTCAAACAGCATTACTTTTCGTACAAGAAATCGCATAACAGTCTTGATGGCACGCCGAGCTGGTCTTACACTGCACGCATGGTGCATGATTGCACTTTTATGGGTGTAGCCGCAGCGTTTGGATCGGAAATCAGCGATGACGGTCCAGTAGTACGTGCGGTAGTGATGCGCTGAAGTTCGCATTAGCAGTCTGGAGGCAGCAGCCGCCATCATGAAGTCAGCATCGGCCGAATGTTATTAACACACCTGGCGCAAAGGTCACTACTCACTACCGGACATGTAATTGCTGGAGTTGTTATCATCCACGGCTCCAGGAGACCGATGTATTTTTTTTCTGCTTGCCTACACCGCTGTAAGGTCTGGTTCGTGTAAATGCAGTAGATCGTACGAGGCGCAAGGCAGGCTGCAAGGTTGTCATGCCGATTACAGTAGTAATGCACTATTGCAGATTGCCAAGGAAGGTTACCGCGCTCGGTTATATAGAAGGTTAGGTTGTCCAGAAACGACCACCGATTCGTTCGTTTGAAGGCCATAGCCGACCACCCAGGGTGCCGCCCAACTAAATTGTTTTTGGAAGAGTTCCGGCAACCAGAACCACGTGGAGCATATTAGAAGTCCGAACCAACAAGACCTTATCCGATTTTACATAATTACAAAAGTGTCGAAACTGCGCCCGCCCGTACTTCAGGACCATACATGCCCAATGATGTCTGCACGCAACACAAGTTTTCGATGGACTGTGGCCATCCACTGTTTAACTTTTAGATCCGACGCTTGTTATTTTCTTATAAAGCATTACTGATAGTACATTACTGAATTATCTCAGATTAATTGACTCAGTGACTAATTAGTTAATTAGCAGGACCTTCGGGAGATCAGAAAGTTCGAAATTGGCGACTTTCGCGACCTCGTGGTTCTTGAGGGACTTCAGATTCCAGTTTAGTTTGTTTTTTATTGCTGCTGTAAGGCCTCGTAACGCTAATTACGCTATCAGATATTGATTAATTGCTGTTGTTCATTAAGAAAAACAATTTGAAGACCCTGTTGCGCCCCAACACCAATGGGCGTCAGTGGGTTAACCCACTGACGCCCATTGAAAATAAAAATTATATGCGGCATCAACCGCAATCCATGCCAACTAATTACATTGTTCAGGTCGATGCACTTTTCATAAAAATATTCGGCTTTACATCCGTGATTTGGAAAGCGGATCCAAATGTCACGGTTGTGAAATGTTCCGGTTTTGAAATGGTACGGTTGCGAAAAGTCTGGGTTGCGAAATGTTACGGTTGTGAAACGTCCAGGTTGTGAATTGTTACGCCATGAAACGTTACGTCATGAAATGTCGGGTTGTGGAATGTTATACAATAAAACCCTTGTGAACTTCCAATGAACACTATCAGAAACATTTTGCATTGTCGCAAGTTCTATCATGGATTACTTGAACACAAGGACGAATTACACTGTTCCCAGCTTTGACGGCAATATTACCAACGTGCATTGGAACTTTCTCGCCGGTTTCAAAGTATTTACCAACGTAACGACCTTCTGCCTCAACGCCATAGTCTTATGGGTTCTGCTAGTTAAGCACGAACTGCACAAGGACTTCAACGTCTACCTGATCAATCTCCTGATCTGCAACATTACGCTCCTTGTACTGACACCATTCTACCAAGTTATTAAATGGATGAAGCAGAACTGGTGGCCGGGTTCGGTGTTATGCGATCTGTACTTTTACGGTTTCCTAATACCACCCGCCACTGCGCTTTGGGGGCGATTTTTAATTGCTGGCAATCGTCTCTGGGCCGTGACGTTCCCTCATTCCTATTATCAGTATCATTCGAGACGCGTCGCCATTGTATCGTGCGTCATTATGGGGATCTGTGTGCATGTGGTACACTTACCGGCTTTTATCATGAATGCCTGGTTTTACCGTGGCCCAGGCGAGATATTTGGATGCCGGTTCAGCCGAGAAATATCAGAGACGTATTTAAAAATTATGGAAATAATAATGAGCGATATTCCTGTATTGTTTGTCATTATCACGTATCCGTTTCTGCTGTGGAAGACCGTGCGAAAAAGGCGTGTGCGAGCTAGAACATCACTTGCGGACAGCACCAAAGACAATTCGAATAACCGTAATGCAAATGCTGGAAATACCATCGAACTCGCACATGCAGCGACAGCCATCGTTAGTGCTCGTCGCTTTATTGATACGACTGCACGATCCGAAATGTCACCTGCTCGGCAAAGAGAAATCCGGAATGCCTTCACGGTTTTAACGCTCATGACCATCAGTGTGCTCCTATGCTGGGCACCGGCATCCTGCGTGTATCTAGCGGAATTGTTTGGTGGTTATAGGTCACCTGTCCAGTATTTTTAGTATGGCACTTGGATGCAAGAAACGCAAGCTTTTTTTGATGCCGCGATCATTGTCATCGGTATTAAAGATGTTCGGACCATAATAAGGAATATTTTTTCGACGGGAAATCGCTGAGTCGTATCTGACTGCCTCGTTATGCAGCCACTTGAGCAATAATGTGAACAACATTGATTTTCTGTGTTTGTTAATATGACATTGTATGTTAATGTAAGCTAAAAAGCACATCCAGTACGATTTTTACCAACATGTGTCTGTATAAAGTGTATTCAGCAAACGCGAATGCACTTTGCAAAAATGTTATCATGAAGTATTTCACTGGGTTTGATTAATCCGAAAGCGAACATTGTGGACGCTGTGACTGACTTGATTTAATCTGTGTATTTTTGAGCTAATTCCTCACAGATGTACATTATTTTTCTAAAATTTTGGGCGATTGGCTACATACAACTTTTAACCCTACTTCGAGATTGATTAACAATCGGTCACTTATAAATTACATTGAAAACAATTGGTCACCTGCACCGCAGCAGTCATCAGCCCCTCTCGTAAGTCGTAAAGCAGTGGCAAAAATGTGGGGACGACTAAACGTCCATAATGAGGAGTGAAAGTGACCAGTAATATTGTTGATCAATCCAGAAGCATCTGAATCCGGCTTTTCTGCAACAGAATAGATTTACAACACGATCAACTACGCCATGCACAATGGCGTTTTACCACGGTCTTTAAAGTGCACTTTAAAGCAATACTAACCTAACTAGGTAAGTGCACTCGCTTCTGGCGGGCACTGCATGACCGAAGCGTAGAAGTAAATACATTTTTAAATAGGAGCAAAAATTTGTAGAATGAATGTTACGATTATGAAGTGTAAAGAGTAAAATTATGCAACCGGTGAGGTCTCCCAGACAGATAAAGATTCCGCTGTTCTCGGAACATGGCAAAAATTTTAGATGGGAAAATTTTGCCAGGAAATTTTAGATGGAAACATAGCAAAAATTTCTTATCTAAAATTTTTGCCAGCCATATTGAAAATTATTCTGTAAAACCTACTCGCAAAGAAACATTTAAGGTCACAGTTACGGTGGACGTCCTTCTGAGCCTGCAACAATTTTGAAGCGCGAAACTGGATTTTTTATACACGAGTAAGAGATCCATTAAATATTAAATCGAGCCCACACCGGCTGAGTAACTGTTATTACATTTGTTCAAGACTTACACGAATTTCCACCTGGCATAATCAAGTACGGATGATCACCGCCAGCAGGCATGACCATCCGAAGGATATGTCGTTGGCCTGACCGCTGTATTTCAACTGAAATCCGCTTTGCACGCCTGATGCCGGTGAAATCCGCAAAGTCTGCGGGAAAAACGGGGTTGCGGGAGCAGACTCAACTGGACCGGATGTGAGGGATTTCGTAGCTGCAGGACTGCAAGTCGATGTGGAGGGCTGGCAGCCGGAACAGTGCCCCCAGTTCTGCGCTGCTTGTAACGTCTTCTCCTGAACCACCTCCACACTGGCTGCTCACCTGTGCTCTCTCCAATAATTTCGGCCAATTCAGTGCGCTGAGCAAAGTTCGGATAGGGACAGTTCTTATAAAAGCTCTCTAATTGCTTAACTTGGTCTTTGCGAAAATTTGGGCAACGGTGGATTTTTTTACAGCCGCCTGCAGGATTGACGGTAGGAGTAACGATGGGACGCACATGTTCAGGTGTGGCAGATTCCACAACGTTCGGCATATGAACGACATTATTGAAATTGTCCTCTCGGAGCTCAAAGCTCCGAAGATACTGCGCTGGATCCTCTCGCAGCAGTTGATGAAGGTCCAGAGCTTTGACTGGAATCGTGGCTCTCACGAAACATATTCACGAATTGACAGAACAGTTTTCTTCTCATCCAAATTGAAGGAAACAAATCCTCTGCTGTTTAGCATTTTAAAGTGCAAAACTGAGTCAGTCACCACAAATACTGGACGCCGGACGGAATAGGATTGATTACTGTCGTAAAACACGAATGCAAAAAAATTATTGACCAGGCTACAGTCTGTAGTGTAGTATTGTTACTGTATAGGAAACTGAAACCTGCAAATGCAAAGCGAAAAACACAGCCATACTTTGCGATTACTTTATTCGGCTAGCTGTTTCGAAAACTGAATCGGTCTAAACTGGATCTACCGTACTTAACGGCTATGTTCGAGAAACGCCGACAAATGGTTTTGGGCAAATGGCCAGCCTCAGCTCGGCCGCGGATTCTCGTGGTATCGTCAGAACATGCACGGCCACCGGGAAGGAGTGTATGCGTAATGCGTATGCGTGTGCGCGTGTATGCCATCGCAGACACCTGATGCGTGGCCAGGTGTCCTCCCTGATTCGTGGTCAGGGAGGTTGGCGACACCTGATACGTGGCCAGGTGACTCGCACCCAAGGACGCAGGGAGTTGGGACCACCACCTGATGCGTGGCCAGGTGCTTCCCCTGATTCGTGGCCAGGGGATGAGACTGCCTTCCGGTGCGGTTCTGCGCGTACCATAGCGAGAGAGCTGCGCGAGTGAGGAGGTGCCCCAAACAATGTGGTACGCGCAGGCGTTGCAAGCGGATAGGAGTGTGATGATGGCGAGGCCAGCTTGTGGTGCGAAGCAGGAGATGGCGAGCCATCGGGAAGGCCCCAAACTATTTGTGGGTAATGAGTGATGACGGTCAGTTGATTTCTGGTAAGGAAATTAGCTGGTGTGGTAGTAGGGTTTGTCCCGCTGTATCGCAGTTTCTGCAACCCAGATAAAACGTCAGCGATACTAGTTTTTGGTACAAATTCAGACATTAATAATTAAACGGAGTATATTGAATCACGCAATCCAGACAGGTGTTACCGCGTTCCCGTGCTTAATATATATAGACACACATACATTTACATAATTTATGTGCATATGCATACATACATACATTATATTTTTATGTGCAAACTGTACATTATCAAGTATACTGTAGTTTTTGCGTGAACTTATCTTTTTGCGGTATCCTCCTGATGTCCAGTGTGGTGACGCTCGCTGATCTCGCCATTTGGTTAAGGCTGTGCGCCGCCAAATGCTGAGCCGTACGATTGCGGAGCCCGCGTGTTATGCGGATAGGTTGTAATAAACCTGCAATTCTATGAAAAAGAAAATATCGCGCTACATTATATTTACCAAAGACAGCCACCATGTTGCTCTATTTGCGAGAAATAACGTGTCCACTCCCTGCATCGCTATGCTGCGCTGACTCGTGCTCCCGAATCGTATGGTCACATGAACGGCATCTTCCGCACGCGTGCGTAAAGCAGCAGCTGGATTCGTTTGGACACCGCCCGTTATTCCAGTTGTGGCACAGATGAGCTGGTATATGCTTATATGCTCGATCCGACAAGACATCGGCCCGACTTTGTGAGGCAAACTGGAATTTTTTCGGACAATCTTAGTCAGTATGGTCAGCCATTGTACATTCCCGGCATAGTGGCAGATGCGCGCGAAGCGGGACGGCGTGCCACACAACGGTCTAACAAGTTCCTGTCCAATCGGTTCCATTCATCATGGTTGGAGTCGCGAATACGGCTGGCACGAAAAGTCTTGTCGTACTCCAACCAAACAGCCGGCGCGTAGATTCCCGCCAATTTTGTGATAAGGGTTTGGTAGAAATCGAGCGGATGCTGCAGTGCCGGGTGATAGAAGCTGCGTACGCGGCGGAAAACAATAAAGGCTTCATTCCACAGAGTAAACGATGTGATCGTGACCTTCTTGGGCTTCGAGTCAGACAAAACAAAATTACCATCCCGGATCTCGAATTTCGCTTCGCCCTGAATTGGAGACATGATGCTGTTCGTGCGCAGCAGCTTATCCAAATCGATGTTGACCGTGAGGTCATATAACTATTCCAAACACTTTTCACTGACATAAGGGAACCCAGTCGGCAGTGGCGGGGTTTCTTACCGGTGCTGGTTTCTGCTGCGCTTCTAGGTTTGACCACCTGGGAGTCGTCGATTTTCTGAGTTAACTGGTTAATCTGATTTCGTTGGTTCATCATCAGCTGGAGGATCATGGACATTTCCGTGGACTGTGCCGGCGGCTGTACAGGTGCAGCACTGGATGCGGAAGGAACGTGAATTACCTTGGGATCCTTGCTAGCAACCAGGGATTGTAGATGCTGTCGTGCGGCCGCGATTCGGGCGTCAAGGTTCCACATTCCAAGGCAATGGAGGGAAGGCAGTAGATCCGCGTGAAGTCCAACGGGCTATTTTTGCGCGACGCAGAATGAGAGATCAGCAGTGCCGGCGTTTCTCTTACGTCGTTAAACCAAGTTAACGATTAAAACGTTAACTTCAAATGTTGTTGGTAGTTACAACTTACAAGCAGGATGTGATTCAAAAGATCTATCACATTTAGCCGGTGGTATTAGCAAGTAACAATAAATACTGTGGACTGGAGAGCATAAAGAGAATCGCTGTTCGACAGACGCTTCTTGTTTATTGTTAGTCGTGAATCATGGTGTAACAGTAACAGACATTTGAAAAACATACAGCGTTCACCGAACTCAATGCGTTCAGCGTTCAAAAACGTACAACGTTCACCGTTCACCGGCTGAAGTAAAAAGACATTTGCAAGTGCTTCGCATTGCTAGCCGGATAGTCTGCAGTTCATAAGGAATCGTGACCGGCAAATTTTGCTCATATTCACGATCGTCGATATGAGTACAATATATTATAAATTGATTAAAATTAAATAAAATTAATAATATGATTGTAACACGATCTAAATACGATTAAAAGCATGAGGCGCTAACAGGTAAATGGTTCTTTTGTTGATGCCAGATACTCACAGATTTAGATTGTTATTTTCTTTTGGCCACTGGTAACTACTGTAGTTCTTTGTGATTTTACTTGTGGTTTCGTTTATATAACCTTAAATAATCCCGACTTGCATTTTGGTGGAAAGTCACAGTTCAAATATTAGTCGATTACAAAGTACTTTCGAGCTTACCTTGAAAGAAATGGCAAGTCATACTTTAACTGAAAAATGCATATTATTGCTTGGCAAGGTTCACCGAAGATTTTCAGAAAGATTTGAGAGCTGAATCGCTTTAAATAAGCATTCTAAAATGTAAATGTAATAAGTAACGTAATACTGTCATAATGTAAATTTAACGTAATAAGTAACGCAAATGTAATGTAATGTAATAGGGAATTTAATATGTAAAGCAATGTAAATGTAATAAGCATAAAGCAACCAGCAACGCAAAAGATTTCGGATTTCCAGGATCTTATCTTGCAGTTTTATTGAGTTTTTTTTACCGTGTTAAAGTTATTACTGGATGGAACCGAATTGATGCCGAGGGCGGCATATATTCAAGGATTTACCGACATACCCATCGCTGCCCACACTGTATGTGCAGAATTTCTGCTCAGGTACACCCGCGTGCAGGTAATGACGGGTCTTCCCATTCTTACTATCGAAAGCATTCAAAACGCGTTGCTGCTGTAACGTGGCTTGATTAATTCTTGATGCTTATAAGCTTCGCAATAAAGCTATGGAATGCGTGGAATCTTCTGAATCACATACAAAAACATGGCATCCCTCAAAATCAAACATAAAACGGCCATTTCATTTTAGCAGTGCAACCGACACAGTTTTTTTAACTGTCACATACTCGCTTTCATCTATCCCGAGTATTACCGACAGAAATCCAGGCATTTCGAAACAACAGCAGCTGTGCAAGGATACGTGCGCCAGCAATCGCTTTTACCATCGTCTAATTCGATCACTGAGATTATTTCAGCAACGGGAGATTGTTTAGCCCAAAATAGAGAATCGTCGACGTGATGTCCTCCGGCAAGAATATCCTGTGTTGCCCCCCTTCACCGGTCACGGGACTGGAGGTGGCGAAAACGGGCAACCGAATACAGACGAATGCTCTGGCTGTTGCATATCAGCGCATAATTCGGCATTAATAGCGGCGACCTCTTCCTTTATCGAATCCCATATCGCATCTACAACGGTAAAATTATAGTAAAACATCTAAAAATCAGAAACGAATTTCTTGTTGACTGTGTTCAATTAAAATTTTTGTAACGCGAAATTAGATACTTAACACACACAGCAAGGGATTCATTAAACATCAAATCAAGGACAGAACATGATTTTTACAGTACATTCGGTTAAGACTTACAAGAATTTCCATCAGGTTTGATCAAATATAAATCGGCGCTGCCGGGAGGTACGATCAACCTCAGGATGTCGTTGGCATGACCGCTGTAATGCAACCGAAAACCTCTATGCACTCCGGATGGCGCTTTAGTCGGCAAATGCTGCGGGATTAACGGTGTTGCGGATGCTGATTCTACTGAATCGGACGACAAAGACTGCGCTGACCGACGTGGACGGTTGGCAGGGACATCGGGCGCTGTGCTCCCGATTCGGTGCGGTTTGTAACGTCTGTTCTTGAACCATCTACACACTCGCTTTTCATTCTCGCCAATCCTCTCGGCCAATTCTACGCACTGAGAGTATTTGGGATAGGGGCAGTTCTTATACAGTCTCTCTAACTGCTCAACCTGGTCGTTGCGTAAATATGGCTTACTGTGCCTTTTCTTGCAGAATTGACGGGGAGACGCACATTCAGTTCAGGTAGCACTGGCAGGTTGGCAGGGGCATCTGATGTAGTCCCTGCGATTTTGTGCTGTTTACAGCGTCGATTGTAGAACCACTTATATACTCGCTGCTCATCCTGGCCTACGCCAACAGCCTCAACCAACTCCAGACGCTGAATATAGTCCGGGTATGGGCAATTCTTAAAAAAACTCTCTAAATGCTCAACTTGGTACTGGCGAAACTGCGGCCTACGGTAAATTTTTTTACGGCCGGTTGCAGGATTGACGGTGGGACAAACATGTTGTTCAAGTGCGGTAGATTTCACAATATTCGGCATATCAGCGATATATGATACGATGGATATTATCCTTTCAAAGCTGTGGAGATATTGTGCTGCATCCACGTTCAGTAATTATTAAAGATCCAATAATCACTTTCGCGTGACATATGTGCGTAGGCTGAGACCGAAGCAGGCGGAAATTACGCAGAGCAATCCTCTTTTAATACTCATTGAATCGAAACAAATCCCGGCTATTTACTTGTTAGCGTCTCCAAGTGCAATACTAAGGAAATCGGCAAACACTGGCCGGAATACGATTACTATCGTCAAATACGAATAAGGATTGGAAAAAATTACTGACCTGGCTAAGGGCGTATGAGACATTGCAATCGGCGAATGTAAATCACACGGAGCCTGCAAAACTTTTTTGTGTTTTTCTGAAACGGTTTAACAGGATGTAATTACAAGCAGGATATGATTCGACAGAATATACCAAAATTTAGACAACAGTCATAGACTCATAGTACTGTCACGGTAATGCCACAGTACAGTTGCAATAATATTGCGCACTGTAGAGAATAATGATAATCGCCGTTCGCTAGTGGACCTTTGTTCGTTGTGAGTCGTGACGTAACTAACCTTTTAAAAACATACGGGGTTCACCGAACTCATTGTAAGAAAGTTAAACTATAAAGGCATGTGCAGGCTTTTCACTGTAGGCCCGGTGGTAATCGACAATTCATAAGGAATCAAGACCCGCAAATCGCACTGAAAGTTTTCCTGAACTGCAATTTATTTTTCGAACTGATACATGCATCGGCGGCTTTCCTTGAGAATTTTGCATTTCATGTAAACGCCCGATCAAGTTTCAATGTTGTCGCGCCCGGCCGCCTGCCTGCCGGATATCGTAACAACCCATCCCACCTCGGGCAGAGTGGGTGACATTTTATTAATCCTTGCTTCATTGGCGCCCTTTCATGTTGCGCGTGTTATAAACAGTAAACATGTGTCAAGTGATGCTTCAAGTATGCCTCTATTCCGTGCAAAGTGGAATAGAGTTTTCTCTTGCAAAACATTTGTTGTCGTGTATTGTAGTACCGTCTTTACTGGAAAAGGACGACGACTGAACTAACTGATAACCATTTGGCATAAGTACTACTTCTATACATCAACTATCAAGGTAACCGGGGAAATAACACAGAATGCTAAGCTACAGCCATTGTGTAAGCAGTACAGCATCATCTCATACAAGGTAGTACTGTACGTACATTCATGTACTAAGTGCCAGTATACCAAAGCCTGTTAATTAACGACTGCATGATTGTTAATTTGTAATTACCAAATTTGCATTTCCCCTCGCAGTAAGGCCCCTGCCTAATAAGTTTTCTTCCTTCGAACAAAGCTTTTTTGCACCTGTAACAGTAACAGAACTCAATAATCGAAGTGAAGAACGTGATACTTGTTGTTGCAAACAATGGAAAACATATATTGGTACGATGCACCAATTTTAATATTGCAAGTATCTTTTTCTCCAGTTTCAAATGAGCAAAATGTGCAGTTATTTGGAAACGTGATGGCCATCCCAAAACGTTATATCTGTAGTTTGAAAAAATATTGTCACCTATCGAAATAATGCCCCTCGGAAACCAACCATCGTATCCCATCGCGTTTGCACTGTTTGAGTTCTTAAAAATTTTAGTAAATACGGTGTCTCATACCGATTAGATAAGAATTAAGAAGGTTTGAAATTAGTTTGCTATGAAAGTGAGTGATAGCTGCATATTAACACCCGGGGTTGTAGTCGTCACGCAGGTCACAAATGACGCAGCTACTGTAAGAAAAATGGATGCCGTGCAACTTAACACGTCTATGAGTTTTTGTATTGGATGCTGGTTGTTGTGTTTGCCCTGCGCCGGAGGTTCCGTACACCGCCTTTTGGCCCTTAATTCGGCTAGCGCCTTGAAGTGTCTTGAGCATGTCGTCAGCTGTTGTCATTATGTCATTATTGTTACTGGTGGACAAACATCTGCCTGAATACTATCCCGTATATAATTGGAATGTATACGCCCTGTGCAATGAAAGGCATCATCATTAACCTCCACGCTTTGTTGACCGTC